>NC_056055.1:37060797-37367655 GCF_016772045.2 Ovis aries | reverse complement strand
ATCTATTTCTGCTTTATTGACTATGCCAAAGCCTTTGACTGTGTGGATCACAATAAACTGTGGAAAATTCTGAAAGAGATGGGAATACCAGACCACCTAACCTGCCACTTGAGAAATCTGTATGCAGGTCAGGAAGCAACAGTTAGAACTGGACATGGAACAACAGACTGGTTCCCAATAGGAAAAGGAGTACGTCAAGGCTGTATATTGTCACCCTGTTTATTTAACTTTTATGCAGAGTACATCATGAGAAACGCTGGACTGGAAGAAACACAAGCTGGAATCAAGATTGCTGGGAGAAATCTCAGTAACCTCAGATATGCAGATGACACCACCCTTATGGCAGAAAGTGAAGAGGAACTAAAAGCCTCTTGATGAAAGTGAAAGAGGAGAGTGAAAAAGTTGGCTTAAAGCTCAACATTCAGAAAACGAAGATCATGGCATCTGGTCCCATCACTTCATGGGAAATAGATGGGGAAACAGTGGAAACAGTGTCAGGCTTTATTTTGGGGGGCTCCAAAATCACTGCAGATGGTGACTGCAGCCATGAAATTAAAAGACGCTTACTCCTTGGAAGAAAAGTTAGATAGTGTATTCAAAAGCAGGGACATTACTTTGCTGACTAAGGTCCGTCTAGTCAAGGCTATGGTTTTTCCTGTGGTCATGTATGGATGTGAGAGTTGGACTGTGAAGAAAGCTGAGCACCGAAGAATTGATGCTTTTGAACTGTGGTGTTGGAGAAGACTCTTGAGAGTCCCTTGGACTGCAAGGAGATCCAACCAGTCCATTCTGAAGGAGATCAGCCCTGGGATTTCTTTGGAAGGAATGATGCTAAAGCTGAAAGTCCAGTACTTTGGCCACCTCATGCGAAGAGTTGACTCATTGGAAAAGACTCTGATGCTGGGAGGGATTGGGGGCAGGAGGAGAAGGGGACGACCGAGGATGAGATGGCTGGATGGCATCACTGACTCGATGGACGTGAGTCTGAGTGAACTCCGGGAGATGGTGATGAACAGGGAGGCCTGGCGTGCTGCGATTCATGGAGTCGCAAAGAGTCAGACAAGACTGAGCAACTGAACTGAACTGAATCAATGACAGAAGAAACAAAGGAAGTAGGAGGCCCCTCATATCCAAGGGAGCCCTGGTTGCTCTGCAAACTTGTTAGCTGAGAGACCCAAGTCACTCAGGACACCCAGAGCAAGTCATTACTTCTTTCTACCGTTGGGAAAACTGAGGAGTGGAAATTTAATCTTTTCCCCAGTGGAACAGCGTGCTGTAATAGAAAGAACTTGAGTTTTGAAAGTAGGGTTTTGGGATTTCCCTGGTGGTCCAGTGGTTGGGACTCCATACTTGCACTGAAGGGGCATGAGTTTGATCCCAGATCGGGGAACCAGGATCCCACGTGCAACATGGTGAGCCCCAAAAAGAAAGAAAGTAGGGGTTTGACCTGACTTCAAATGCTGATTAGGCTGCTGAATTGCTTCATGATCAGTAACCTCTTACAGTCTCTCTCTCTGTAAGAGAGATATTAATACCTAGCACACAGGGTTATTGTGAAGAGTAAATGAGATGATGTATGTGTATGCCAACCACATGCTAAGTAATGGTGGAATCTATGTTTTTGCCAGTTCCAGTAATTAATTTCCCTTATTCTAATAGTGTAGTTTGATTTATCTTTGGAGAATGTACACTCTGGGGCTCTGCCGGTCAAGATGACCTTCTGCCCCAAACGAAAAACTCAGGCTAGCCAAACACTCTCCCACCCTTACAAAATTTTTTTTGGCTGTGCTGGGTCTGTGTATATCCTTTCCTCCTGCTTAATTTTTAAAATAATATTCATGAGAATATTGCTTCTTCAATAAAAACTACTAATTGCAAAAATTAGTGGTGAACTCCAACTGCAAGGAGATCCAACCAGTCCATCCTAAAGGAGATCAGTCCTGGGTGTTTATTGGAAGGACTGATGTTGAAGCTCAAACTCCAATACTCTGGCCACCTGATGCAAAGGGCTGACTCATTTTAAAAGACCCTGAGGCTGGGAAAGATTGAGGGCAGGAGGAGAAGGGGACAAGAGAGGATGAGATGGTTGGATGGCATCACCAACACAATGGACATGGGTTTGGGTGGACTCTGGGAGTTGGTGATGGACAGGGAGGCCTGGTGTGCTGCAGTTCATGGGTCACAAAGAGTCAAACACCACTGAGCAACTGAACTGAACTGAACTGAAACCTAGGAGCCATGCCCTCCTCCAGGGGATCTTCCCCACCCAGGGTTCGAACCTGCATCTCCTGCATTGCAGGTGGATTCTTTTACTGCTGAGCCACCTGGGAAGCTCAGTAATTATTATAGGAGTAATTATTAGGACAGTAATTATTATAATTTGGTAACATTTAATTTTGTAATGTTTTTTCAAGTCTGCTTGAGTTTATAGTGTTAACTGTAATAAAATGCGCTGACCTAGAATGTTCCTTTTTCACTTTTTTCTTTCCTAACTTATTTATTTAGTTTTGGCTGTGCTGGGTCTTTGATAAGGCACAAGGGCTTGTTGTCCTTGCTGTGTGCTGGCTTTCTTTAGTCGCAGCCAGTGGGAGCTACTCTCTAGCTGTGGAGCAGAGCTCTAGGGCACAAGATCTTAGCTGCCCTTCGGCATTTTAGTTCCTGGACCAGGGATTGAACCTATGTCCCTAGCACTGGTAGGTAGATTCTTAACTACTAAACCTCCAGAGAAGTCTCTCTTTCATAACTTTTAATTTATATATGGTGAAAAATTAATCTACAGTGATAACTTAGGTCAAAATAAATTTAATCAGGAAAGTTCTTCAGAAACACATATTTTTATAGTATTTTAAATTTTTTGTTTAATTTATGAATTTTAAATTTAACTATAATGATTTTTGAAAGGAGTAATTAATTTAGGAACAGATAAATATTTCTCTTTAAACTTCTTTAGATTTTAGTCTATTATTTTTTCCCTTTTCAATTCAATTTTTATCCTTAAGTATTTTATTTTAAAATTTATTATCATTATTATTACTTTACTTTTTGGCTGCGCCAAGCAGCATGTGGGATCTTATTTCTTGGACCAGGAATGGAATGACATGGAAGGGCAGAGTCTTAACCGCTGGACTACCAGGGAATCCCAATGCTGAATTACTTTTAAAGCAGTCTATCCATTCCTAAGGGCTTCCCAAGTGGCTCAGTGGCAAAGAACCCATCTGCTAATGGAAAAGACATAAGAGACTTGGGTTTGATCCCTGGGTGGGAAAGATTCCCTAGAGGAGGTCATAGCAACCCATTCCAGTATTCTTGCCTGGAAAATCCCAAGGACAGAGAAGCCTGGCAGACTATAGTCCATGGGGTTGCAAAGAGTTGGATAAGACTGAAGCAACCTAGCACATATGCAAGCAGCCATTCTTAAGTCTCTTGCATTCTCAACTGATCTAATTCTCACTTCCTATTCATATTTCTCCAATTGTACCAAAAAAGACTTATACAGGTGGTCTGTCCAAAGTAGGATCCAACCACAGACAAGACTGCGAATCTGGTTGTTATATCCCTTTAAGCCTTTTTAAATTTATGAGAGTACTTTTTAAAAATAACTTTAGGACTTCCCTGGTGGTCTAGTGGTTAAGAATCCACTTGCCAATGCAGGAGACACAGGTTATAATCCTGATCTGGGGAGATTCCACCTGTCTTGGGACAACTAAGCCCATGCACCACAACTACTGAGCTCAAGTGTCACGACTACTGAAGTTCACATGCCCTAGAGACTGTGCTTTGCAACAAGAGAAGCCACCGCAATGAGAAGCCCGCACACCACAACTAGAGAGTAGACTGCGCTTCACCACATCTAGAGAAAGCCCCAGAACAGCAACAAAGACCTAGTGCAGCCAAAAAAAAAAAAAAAAACAACAACCCACCAAATCTTTATTTTTTAGGGCAGATTTATATTTATGACAAAATTGGGCAGAAAGGACAGCAGTTTGCACCATAGGCCCTGTACTGCCTCCCCCCTCACAGGAGAGTAGGTTTTTTTATTTTGGTAAACAGTATATCACATAAAATTTACCACTTTAACTATTTTAAAATCTACTTTCCTTTTATTTATGTATTTTCTCTTCTTTTTTCCTTTTAAAAAGTAATACTAGAAACTAGACCAGTTTTCCTGCTGAATGTTTGACTTTATAAATTATTCTGATTGCTTCCTCAAGCTGTCATTCAATTTGTTCTTCTATTTCTTGTAAGTGAAAGTTAGATTTAAAGGCTTCATTAGTTCAAGTTAAACACTTTCAACAAAAATACATCACAGATGATATTGTATATTGCCCCTCACCTTCCAAGGAGATACATAACACTGGTTTGGCCCGCCATTATTAAGAGTAAGACCTATTTTGATTGCTGGACTGAGAAGGTGACAGCTTGAAATTTATATTTTTCTTCACCTTACCATCAGAGTGGGGTTGCTTTGGAGATACAAAGGCACAGCTCCCTATCAACCACTCATTAATGATTAGCATCAGTTAATAAACTTTGCCTGAATTAATAATATAATTACATACTGGGAAATGAGAATTTTAACTACTTTTTTATACATTTATTAGCAAGCTATCTTTGATATAGAAGAATATTTTCTCATTACTTGGACAATTTAGTTTCAATGAAATATGGTTTCTACTGAAAAGGTAGGATAAATGTTTAATTCTTTATGTTCAGTTTGTAGCTGCTTCATTTGGTAAAAGTACTTTTTTTCTCACTTTACTTTTCAGATTTTATTTTGGATTTTTAGAGATTCATTGTGTTTCATTCAATAACAGTCACTACTTTTTCAGTTTTCAAATCTACCTAGCTTTGGACAATAGGAGCTCCTTCAAGATCAACTCCTGTGAACTTTTGATGTAACTCCATTGGTGTTTGAAAGTGTCCTTGATTTTTCCATGTAACATCTCCTAAGTTTACCTTGTAATTTCCCTGCCACAGAAATGTAATCCACTAGTTTTCTCTGGGTTAATATGTTCTTTAAGCACCTGTATGGATGTGAGAGTTGACTGTAAAGAAGGCTGAGCACGGTGAAAGTATTGAGTCCTAACTACTGAACTGCAGGGGCATTTCCAGAATTTCCTTTTTATGGCTGAAAATATTCCTTTATATATATAACCACTTTTTAAATGTGCTATTTTTTCCTTCATTTTTTCCCTTTATTTTTGATGGATATTTTTTGTGAGTAGAGAATTATGGGTTGCAACTAAAAACTTCATTGATGTCATTCTGTTGCCTGGCTTGCATAATTTCAGTTGAGAGATCTTTGACCTTTCTTATATCTATTCCTATGTATTTTCTTTTTCTTTTATTTCTTTCTTTTTCTAATTGCCTTTAGGATTCTTTTTTTATCTTACTGTTTTCCAGGAATGTGCCTTGGTATGGTTTGTCTTCAACCTAATTGGATAAATGGTTTTTCAGAAAAATTAAGAAAATGTGGACATTATTTAAAAAATTTTCCTGACTCCTCCTGAGACTCCAATTACACATGTATTAGAACACAAGATATTGTCTCACAGAGGAGTGAGACTCAATTCATTTTTTTTTCTGTCTTATTTTCCCTTGTGTTCTATACTGTATACTTTCTATTGCAATGACATCACTTTCATTGGCATCTCCTTTTAGTACTATCTAATCTGCTATTTTATCATCCAGTAAAATTTTCTTTTGGCCTATTGTAGTTTCCATATCTAGAAGTAAGATTTTGTTCTTCTTTTACATCTCCCATCTCACTCCATTATGTTCACACTTTTCTTTAAATATTATAATTCTTTTAAAGTCCGTGCCTGTTAATTCTATCACCTATCTTTCTAATGACTAATTTTTTTCTTAGAGTTGATTTGCAATGTTGTATTAATTTCTGATGTACAGAGAGGTGATTCAGTTAAACATATATATACATACTCATTCTTTTTTGTATTCTTTTCCATTATAGTTTACTCCAGGATACTGAATATAGTTACCAGTGTTATACAGTAGGACTTTGTGGTTCATCTACTCTATGCATATTAATTTCCATCCAAATTTCCACTTCATCCTTCCCTCCCCCCCGCCCCGTTGGCAACTACAAGTCTGTTCTCTATGTCTGTGAGTCTGCTTCTGTTTCTTAGATAAATTCATTTGTGTTAAATTTTAAATTCTACATATAAGTGATATCATGTGGTATTTGTCTTTCTCTTTCTGATGTATTTCATTTAACACAATAATCTCTAGGTTCAACCACGTTGCTACAAATGGCATTATTTCATTCTTTTTTATATCTGAGTAGTATTTCATTGTATATATGGTACCATGTTGTCTTTCTCCATTCATCTCTCGATGGACATTTAGGTTGTTTCTATGTCTTGGCTATTGTGAATAGGGCTGATATAAACATAGGGTACATTTATCTTTTTGAATTATAGTTTTGTCCAGATATATGTCCTGGAGTGGGATTAGTGGATCATATGACAACTCTATTTTAGTTTTTTGAGGAACTACCATATTATTTTCCATAGTGGCTGCACCAACTTACATTCACACCAACTGGGTAGGAGAGTTTTCTTTTCTCCACATACACTACAGCATTTGTTATTTGTAGACTTTTTGGTATGGTGGCCATTCTGACTGGAGTGAGGTTGTATCTCACTGTAGTTTTGATTTGTATTTCTCTTACAATTAGCCATGTTGAATATCTTTTCATATTTCTGTTAGCCATCTATATATCTTCTTTGGGGAAATGTCTGTTTAGGTCTTCTGCCCATTTTTTGATTGGATAATGATTTTTTTTTTTTTTTCCTCCTGGTTCTGGGTCACATTTTTTTTTTTGGCTTCTTTGCATGTCTTGCATTTAAAAAACTTTCATGCCAGAGATTGTGAATGTAACATTGTTGAGAGTCTGGGTTTCCCCCCTTTTAGTAGCATTGACTTTTGTTTTGGCTTGCTGTTAAATTACTTCCAGATAAGCTTGATCCTATCAAGGGTTATTTTTAACCTTTATTATGGAAGGTCTAAAGTAGCTTTTTCTCTAAGGCTGGTTCAGTATAACTTTAAGTGTGAGATTCTCTGGGGATCTCTACTAAATTCCCCACATTTTCAATGGGTTCTCCTTTCTGGTTGAAAACTGAACTCCCCCAGCCCCGTGTGAGCTCTGGGACTTGTTCAGCTGACAGTTCTCTTACAGTCTGACAAAGGTTGTCTTTGATTAAATTCTAGCCAGGCTCCTCTGAGCCCTCTTCTTGTTTAGGACTCAATTTGAGCCTATAAAAACTATAGACTCTTAGCGCAAATTATTTTTTCAGTCCCCTTCCCTCACAATGAAAGTCTTACAAAACACTAACATTGTTTCTAACAGCTCGAGGGAGCAGCCCTAGAATAATCCTCCTTAAGGTGCACAAGAAAACTCAGTTACCAAAAAAAATTTGTTTTGTTTTATCCCACACCTGACAATAGTCCCCTGACCACTCTTTCTTAGAGCATTTACTAAAAAGGGCTTACAATTATGAGTCTTTCTCCTGTCCCTTTGAGATGTATCTTTATCTCTTATAACTCCATAGTGTCTTTCTCAAGGACTGAAAGCCATTCCTTTGAAATGTAATCATCAGAATAGATAAGACTCTCCCACGCTCTGTGGAAGGATAGAATTCTGACTTAGATAATGGCCAGTAACAAACATAGTTGCTTTAATTGGCATTTACACTGATCAGCCCTTTGTAATTTTTCAATTCCCTGAGTTTTACTCAAGCCTCTACCTTTCCCCCTGCCTTCTCCCTCATTCTCTCCTCGTCACTTCTCTACCAGTCAAAGCTGAGCTTGGTTCATGCTGAACTCCCTTCCCTGTTGCAATAGTATGTTACAGATAAAAATTTGTCCTTTTCACCTTAAGTAGTGTCTGGCTTTGTTTATCTTTGACAATATATTTAACTAGACTTATGGTGTGCTGGATCATTGAAAAAGCAAGAGAGTTCCAGAAAAACATCTATTTTTGCTTTATTGATTATGCCAAAGCCTTTGACTGTGTGGATCACAATAAACTGTGGAAAATTCTGAAAGAGGTGGGAATACCAGACCACCTGACCTGCCTCTTGAGAAACCTATATGCAGGTCAGGAAGCAACAGTTAGAACTGGACATGGAACAACAGACTGGTTCCAAATAGGAAAAGGAGTATGGCAAGGCTGAATATTGTCACCCCGCTTATTTAACTTATATGCAGAGCACATCATGAAAAACACTGGTCTGGAAGAAACACAAGCTGGATTCAAGATTGCCGGGAGAAATATCAATAACCTCAGATATGCAGATGACACCACCCTTATGGCAGAAAGTGAAGAGGAACTAAAAAGCCTCTTGACGAAAGTGAAAGAGGAGAGTGAAAAAGCTGGCTTAAAGCTCAACATTCAGAAAACGAAGATCATCGCATCCGGTCCCATCACTTCATGGGAAATAGATGGGGAAACAGTGTCAGACTTTATTTTTTGGGGCTCCAAAATCACTGCAGAAGCAACAGTTAGAACTGGTGATTGCAGCCATGAAATTAAAAGACGCTTACTCCTTGGAAGGAAAGTTATGGCCAACCTAGATAGCATATTCAAAAGCAGAGACATTACTTTGCCAACAAAGGTCTGTCTAGTCAAGGCTATGGTTTTTCCTGTGGTCATGTATGGATGTGAGAGTTGGACTGTGAAGAAAGCTGAGCACCGAAGAATTGATTCTTTTGAACTGCGGTGTTGGAGAAGACTCTTGAGAGTCCCCTGGACTGCAAGGAGATCCAACCAGTTCATTCTGAAGGAGATCAGTCCTGGGTATTCTTTGGAAGGAATGATGCTAAAGCTGAAACTCCAGTACTTTGGCCACCTCATGCAAAGAGTTGACTCATTGGAAAAGACTCTGATACTGGGAGGGATTGGGGGCAGGAGGAGAAGGGGACAACAGAGGATGAGATGGCTGGGTGGCATCACTGACTTGATGGACGTGAGTCTGAGTGAACTCCGGGAGATGGTGATGAACAGGGAGGCCTGGCGTGCTGCGATTCCTGGGGTCGCAAAGAGTCGGACACGACTGAGCAACTGAATTGAACTGAACTGATGGTGTGTGAGCATGCCTGTGCATGCTTAGGTGTGCCTGACTCTTTGCAACCCCATGAACTGTAGCTCACCAGGCTATTCATAAGCATGAAATCCCATTTTAGAGTTTGCTTTCTTGGCTCACTCCTGGCCCTGATCCCTGTCAGTCAGGTTCTCCAAGAAGCAGAGATTTGAATCCTGAAAGTTTATTGTACAGAATTTTCAGGTTCATTGTGGGAGGGTGAAGAAAGCAAGGGTGGGCAGAAGAAGTTATGGGGTGAAAGGCATTCACAAAAGAGCTTCGGGCTATTCCAGGCAGAGCACTGGAGTTAGGATGAACCTGCAGAATTGTCTCTATTTGGAGCCAAGGTAACTGGGCCTTTATGCCCTTGTGTCAATCAGTCTTTGAGTGTGGGCTGCCCTGGGGAAAAAGACATGATTAGAAATGAACCTCAGGTAAGGTTACCTGGGGAGCTTAACTGCAAATGATCAGTCATTAACACTCCTAGCAGCTGGGGGAATGAACACTTCACTTTTGAAGGGTGGAGATATGAGGGAGCTACCACAACAGTCCTAAAATATGCTTCCTATTGTTTGAAACTCCAGTACTTTGGCCACCTCATGGGAAGAGTTGACTCATTGGAAAAGACTCTGATGCTGGGAGGGATTGGGGGCAGGAGGAGAAGGGGACAACCCAGGATGAGATGGCTGGATGGCATCACTGACTTGATGGATGCGAGTCTGAGTGAACTCCAGGAGTTGGTGATGGACAGGGAGGCCTGGAGTGCTGCGATTCATGGGGTCGCAAAGAGTCGGACACGACTGAGCAACTGAACTAAACTGAATGGATTGTTTGAACCATTTACAACAGGAAAGTATTCATGCATTTGTCTAATAAAAGTTTTCAAAAACATTTTCAAATAAGCAAACAAAAAGAAATTAGAAATTACCCATAATCTTTCCTCTGACTTAACGACTGTAAATATTTTGGCACATGTGCTGTCAGAATTTCAGATTCAAAATTGTGCATGTATATATCATGTTACAAAAATGAGACCATATTGTAGACATTATTAGTAGTTCTTTTTCAACTTAGTAATGTTTTAGAATAATTGTCTCATATTTACATTCTCTGGAACATCCTTTTTTTAGAACAGTTTAGGTTTACAGAAACAAATTGAGTAGTTAGTGCAGAGTTCCCATATTCCCCCAACTCCACTGCAGTTTCCCCTACTATTAACATACTGCCTTAGTGTGGTACATCTGTTACAATTAGTGAACCAGTATTGAAGCACTATAATTGGCTAAAGTCCATAGTTTACGTTAAGGTTCACTCTGTACAGTTCTGCAGATTTTGACAAATGCATGTTATGTGTTCACCATTACAGTATCATACAGATACAGCCCTAAAAATGTCATGTATTTCACCTAGTCATTCCCCTTCTTCAAACCTTGGCAACCACTGATCTTACTGTGTCAATAATTTTGTCTTTAATAACCTCCTTTTTGATGGCTGCATAACATTGTCTCATATGGATTTATCCAACTACCTGTTTACTATGGGACACTGATTCTGTTATATTTATGTTACATTCTGTTACATTAATGACTAGAATGCTGATGCTAAACCTTGGATTTACACAGCAGCAAATCAAATTTTGCTGACCTTGGGCACACAATTAATTCGCTTGCTGAGATACTCATACTTAACTCTTACCGATGTTTCATTATTTTGGGGCAAAGGAGCCTTTTAGATCTCACACACTGTCTTGGAAACCAAGGAAAACATCTGGCATTCACTCTGATGGGAGAACCAAAGCAAAGCTGTAAACACCATCTGTCAATTTTGCCTTCCAAAAGAGCCTTTCCAAATTTCCAGGGGTTCTCTTTGCCAACTCCTTGTCACAGTTAACACCAGAAACAAATGAAATCATTGAGATTTCTAATGATGTTCTGGGCCAGGAGGCCGGGCTCCCAGAGCTTCCTGCTCCACAGGTGTACATCCTTATAGGCTACTTCTGTGCGTGTGTGCTAAGTCACTTCGGTATTGTCAGATTCTTTGTGATCCTATGGACTGTAGATCCCTATGGACTGTCAGGCTCCTCTGTTCATGAGAATCCCCAGGCAAGAATACTGTAGTGGGTTGCCATGTCTGCCTCCAGGGAATCTTCTCAACACAAGAATTGAACCCACATCTCCTGTGGCTCCTGCATTACAGGTGGATTCTTTACCACTGAGCCACCTATGAAGCCCCACTTTCCATAAGTGTCTCCTTAAGCCAGGCAGCTGTGCATGGATGTTCACTTTGTTCTCTGTATGAAAGTGCCTGGTTGAGGGTCCAGAGAGCTAAAATCCAGCTGCATTCAGCCGGCCGAATTATAAACCCTGGCACTGCATCCACTCAGAGAGGGTGCCTTTTTCTATCTTACATAAGGCACAGTTTAGTGGCCGGCCTTGCCCTTGAGCTTGCTGCAATTAACTCTACTGTAGTTGTCTGTTTACATGTTTGTCTTCCTCCAAAAAAAAAAATTTTTTTTTTTTTCCACATGGCTTAGTTCCGCAACCAGGGATTGAACGTGAGCCTTGGCAATGTAAGCACCAAGTCCTCACCACTGGGCCACCAACCTGGTCTTTTTTTTCCTTTGGCTATGCTGGCTCTTCGTTGCTGCGCTTGGACTTTCTCTAGTTGAGATGAGCAGGAGCTACTCTCTAGCTGGTGTGCGAGCTTCTCATTGAGGTAGCTTCTCTTGTTGCAGAGCTCTAGAGGTTGGACTCAGTTGCGGCACACAGGTTCAGTTGCCCCACAGCATGCGGAATCTTACTGGCCCAGGGACTGAAGCCACATCTCCTCTCCTGCATTGGCAGGTAGAGTCTTAACCACTGGACCACCAGGAAAGCCCTTGTTGTTGCTGTTTAGTTGCTGAGTTATGTCCAACTCTTTGCGACCCTATGGACTATAGTTTGCCAGGCTCCTTTGTCCCTGGAATTTCCCAGGTGAAAATATTGGAGTGGGTTGCCATTTCCTTTTCTAGGGTCTCCCCACCCAGGGAGCGAACCCACAACTCTTGCACTGGCAGGAAGGTTCTTTACCACTGAGACACGTGGGAGGCCCCAGAAAAGCCCTACTCTTTACTTTTATTCTTTCACAGAAAGACTCTTCCCTTGCCTTCTGTTGTTTTCTCCTGTGTTTCATATCCATCTCTCTCACTGATCTCGTGAACTACACAATAACTTTTTGAAATTGGTCATAACATTGTAATTTCTAAGCCAATTCTCTATTTTCTCCTGAAAACTGCATTTCCAAGCTCCTTTGCTGACTGGATACCAGCTAGATTCATTCACTGCCAGTGAGGCACTGGCAGAAAAGAGGGAAGGGAGAAGTCCCGGTGATTCTTCCTCTCTCTTGTAACTGTGGGAGTATTTCCCAGCAGGGCCTGCCATCCTCTGTAATACATGATTTCTACTTCCCTTCCTTGCTTGGTTCCATGTCCTGCTGCCCATCTTCCTTCAGCTAAGTCCTGCCCCCTCCAGAGCCACTGTTGATACTTCTGTGTGTATACTTTCAGTTTTTATATTTACTTACTTGTTTCTGGCCGTGCTGAGTCATGTGTTAGTTGTGGCACGTGGGATCTTCATTGTGGCATGTTTTTTGTTGTGGTACATGGTCTTAGTTGCCCCGAAGCATGTGAGATCATAGTTCCTTGACCAGGAATTAAACTTACATCCCTTGCATTGGAAGAAGGACCCTTAACCAGGGAATTCCCTCCTTTCACTTTTTAATCTAGGCATTTAATACCTATCTATATGTAGTTTTATTTTACAAAAATGAATACAATACGCATTATTCTGCAATTTGCTTTTTAAATTCCACAGTGTATTGTGATAGTCACTGCCAAATTGCTCTACAAAAAGTTTTCACCAATTTGTATTGTCATTACATAAATTGTATATACTTCTCCTGCCTTCAATCTTTCCCAGCATGAGGGTCTTTTCTAATGAGTCAGCTCTTCACATCAGGTGGCCAAAGTATTGGAGCTTGGGCTTCAGCATCAGTCCTTCCAATGAATATTCAGGATTGATTTCCTTTAGGATTGCCTGGTTTGATCTCCATGCAGTCCAAGAGACTCTCAAGAGTCTTCTCCAACTCCACAGTTCAAAAGCATCAATTCTTTGGCGCTCAGTGTACTTCATTATCTGTACAACTCTCTAATTTCCTTACTTAACTGTCTTTAGAGCATCTGTATAGACTCATGGCTCCTGGCACACAGTAGGACTTTGTCAATGTTGGATGGCTAAATGAATGAAAGAGTGTAGAGCTGCTTGTATGTCTTTCCTGTCTCTTCTCTTAAATACTCCAAATCCTAGTGTATGAAGGGAGAGAGAAAGAAGAGGAAACGCAGGAGGAATGCAAACTTGGTGCTGCTTGTCTGGAGTGCTCCTTCTAAGGCACCAGGTGTGCTGGCACTGGGAGTGAAAGACACAGGATTGGAAAAGGAGAGGACTGGCACCCTGTTCACCATCTTCTGACCCCAGGCGAGTTACCGCTGGAATCCACACCTGGAAACTGACAAGTATGAGTCACTCCTAGGAAGATTAAGAACTATTTGTTTTTCTAGAAAACTTCCCCACTTTCTTTCCATTTCTTTTTAAAAAATATTCTTTTAAATTAAAAATTAAAGTTTAGTTGATTTGTGATGTTCTGTTAATTTTTCTGTATGGGAAAGTGATTCAGTTTTTTATATATGTTTTTTCCAGTAGCCATGTGTGGATGTGCGAGTTGAATGGTAAAGAAAGCTGAGTGCTGAAGAATTGATGCTTTTGAACTGCGGTGTTGGAGAAGACTCTTGAGAGTCCCTTGGACTGCAAGGAGATCCAACCAGTCCATTCTGAAGGAGATCAGCCCTGGGATTTCTTTGGAAGGAATGATGCTAAAGCTGAAACTCCAGTACTTTGGCCACCTCATGTGAAGAGTTGACTCATTGGAAAAGACCCTGATGCTGGGAGGGACTGGGGGCAGGAGGAGAAGGGGACGACAGAGGATGAGATGGCTGGATGGCATCACTGACTTGATGGACATGGGTTTGGGTAAACTCCAGGAGTTGGTGATGGACAGGGAGGCCTGGAGTGCTGTGATTCATGGGGTCGCAAAGAGTTGGACACGACTGAGTGACTGAGCTGAACTGAACTGATATGTATATATAAACATATATATATATATACACACACATATATATATACATTCTTTTTTTGGTAATATCCTTTTTCACTATAGTTTATCATGGTAAACTGAATGCAGTTCTCTATGCTTTTCCATTTCTTGTTTAAAAAAGATTTATTATTTGTTGATTTGGCTGTGCTGGGTCTTCTTTGGTGTGTGAAGTTTTTCTCTAATTTGGGCGAGTTGGGGCTACTCTCCAGTTGTGATGTGCAGGCTTCTCATCGCAGTGGCTTCTCTCTGCAGAGCATAGGCTCTAGGTGTGTGGGGTTCAGTAGTTGTGGCGTAAGGGCTTAAGCTGCCCCACAGCATGGGGGGGGACTAGGGATCAAACCTGTGACCCCGCATTGGCAGGTGGATTCTTTTTTTCTTGTAAATACTTTTTATTTATTTGTTTATTTTTGACTGTGCTGGATCTTTGTTGCTGTCAGGCTTTTCTCTAGTTGAGGCAAGTGGGGGCTACTCTTCGTTGCAGTGGGAGGGCTTTTCACTGGGGTGACTTCTCTGGTTGTGGAGCACAGGCTGTAGGGTGAGCCGGCTTCAGTAGCTGCCGCACGTGGGTTCAGTAGTTGCAGCTTGCAGGGCTCTAGAGCAAAGACTCAATAGTTGTAGCACATGAACTTAGTTGTTCCAAGGACTGTGGGATCTTCCTGGACCAGGAATCAAGCCCATGTTTCCTGGTTGTCAGGCGGATTCTTTACCATTGTACCACCACAGAACTCCCATTTTTCCATTTCTTAAGGATGAGTTGCCTCCATGGAGGCTGAGGGGACATGGCAGGCTGGCTCAGGAGTAGGTGGTCACCAACTTGTGTGTGCGCTAAGTCTCTTCAGTCGTGTCCTACTCCTTGCGACCTTAGGGACTGTAACCCTCCAGGCTCTTCTGTCCATGGGATTCTCCAGGCAAGACTATTGGAATACACTGTCATGCCCTCCTTCAGGGGATCTTCCCAATCCAGGGACTGAAACCACAGTTCTTATGTCTCCTGCATTGACAGGCAGGTTCTTTACCACTAGCACCACCTGGGAAGCTCCAGTTAGCTACTTGGTCCCCACTTAAAGCAAGAAGATAGAGAAGAAAAACTACTAAATCAGGAGACCACGGCTGATGAGGAATCTCAGAAAGCCCCTGTCTGATGGAGGAGGTTTGTCTCTGGTCTCAGAGAGTCGTACTCTGAGAGGAGAGGCACACACCCAGTCCTCCAGAGGCTTTTCCTTCCTAATCCTCCATGGCACCATGGTCTTCTCATTCTTTTTCTACTTCTTGCTACTACCTTTGCATCTCTCTACTTTATCTTCCCATGCCCTATTTGTCAGTGTTCCAAAGGGTCCCAGTCCTAGAAATTTTAATTAATCTCATTTTCCATTCTTCTAGCCATACGTGCAAATTTGACTCAGGTCAAAAACTTTAAAAGTCATCCTTGAGTCTTCTGATTTTCTCACACTGTGCATCTAATCTGTGAGCAAATTCTTACAACTTTACCTTTAAAATGTACCCAGAACCTGAACATTTCTTATCACTTTCACTGCTATTGCCTCTCAGTCTACAGCACTGTCATTTCCTGCCTGGGCCACTGCAATAACCTCTAAGTGGTCTTTCTTCTTTGCTTGTCCTTCTTTGGTTTACGCTCAGTCTTGTCACTAGAGTATCCTGATAAAAATTTTGATCATTTTCCTTCTCTGCTCAAAATTCTCTAGTGGCTTTCAGCTTACTTAAAAAGCTAAAGTCCATAAAATGATCTACAAATCCCTGTGTGATTTAGCCCCCTGTTACCTCTCTGCTTTCAGCTCCCATTATTTTCTTCATTGCTCACTCCATGCCAGCCACACTGGGTTGCTTATTGTTCCTAGAACACAGAAGGTGAGCTTTCATCTCAGGCCTTTGTACTTGTTCCCTTGGCCTGGCATTTTGTCCTCCTAGGTATCTGCCTAACTCATTTCCTCACTTCCTTCAGGTCTTTTCTCAGATGCCGTCTTTCCCTGGCCATCCTTTATACATTCCAATCCTGGATATTTTCTATCCCCTTTCCCTGCTTTATTCTTTTTAACAACTGTAACCATTATTATTATTATTTTCCTCTAAAATGTAAGATTTGTGACAGCAGGGTTTTTGTTTTAGTTTTTTTTTTTTCTTTTTTCTAAGAGAGAGCAGGGTTTTTTTTTTGGCGGGGGGAGGGGGGGTTGCAGCAGGAGGTCTTTTTATATACTGCTGTATCACCAGTGCATAGAACAATGCCTGGTATACTGCAGGCATTCAATAAATACTTGCTGGATAAATGAATGAAAAATTCATTTGTTTAAGGAGTACCACTATTCTATACCTATGTGCTCCTTACCTCCTTCCTGATTTTCAAGCTCACATTTCCTTCTGAGCATCTGTCCAGAAAATCTGCCATCATCCTAATCTCAGTTTGGCCAGCTACACTCTTTGTTATTTCCCTTGGTACTTCAGTAAAAGTTAGGTCTTACTTCTGTTAATAAGACTCCCCCAGAACTTGGCTCTTTCCTCTTCATGATTGCTCCGCCCATATAGAAGCTCTCTAAATCTTGTGAGTCCATTTCCTAAGTCTTATTCCAGTTGATCTAGTCTTCATTCCCACTGTCTCTGTTTTACTCCAGGTGTAAGTATTCAACTCAATGTAGAAGTTTACCAGACTTCCTTGGTGGTCTAGTGGTTAAGAATCTACCTTCCAACACAGGGGACAAGGGTTCAATTCCTGGTCAGGGAACTAAGATCCCCCAAGGCAAATGGCAACTAAGATTGGGCAACTGCTGAGCCCTCATGCCATACAGAAAGATCCTGTATTCTGTAACTAAGACCTGAAGCAACCAAAATGAATAAATAAACATTTGGGCTTCCTAGGTGGCTCAAGGGTAAAGAATCCATCTGCTGATGCAGGAGACACAGGAGACTCAGGTTTGAGCCATGGGTTGAGACGATCCCCTAGAGGAGGAAATGGCAACCCACTTCATAATTTTGCTTGGAAAATGCTATGGACAGAGGAGTCTGGAGGCTACAGTCCATGGGATTGCAAAAGAGTTGGATACGACTAAGCATGCAGGCACACAAAGAAATCTACTTGGTAGTCTCCAATCCATTTTATTCACTGCTACCATGGCATCCGGTCCCATCACTTCATGGGAAATAGATGAGGAAACAGTGGAAACAGTGTCAGACTTAATTTTGGGGGTTCCAAAATCACTGCAGATGGTGATTGTAGCCATGAAATTAAAAGATGCTTACTCCTTGGAAGGAAAGTTATGACCAACCTAGATAGCATATTCAAAAGCAGAGACATTATTTTGCCAACAAAGGTCTGTCTAGTCAAGGCTATGGTTTTTCCAGCGGTTATGTATAGATGTGAGAGTTGGACTGTGAAGAAAGCTGAGCACCGAAGAATTGATGCTTTTGAACTGCGGTGTTGGAGAAGACTCTTGAGAATCCCTTGGACTGCAAGGAGGTGCAACCAGTCAATTCTGAAGGAGATCAGTCCTGGGTGGTCTTTGGAAGGAATGATGCTAAAGCTGAAAGTCCCATACTTTGGTCACCTCATGAGAAGAGTTGACTCATTGGAAAAGACTCTGATGCTGGGAGGGATTGGGGGCAGGAGGAGAAGGGGACAACAGAGGATGAGATGGCTGGATGGCATCACTGACTCGATGTACGTGAGTTTGAGTGAACTCCGGAAGTTGGTGATGGACAGGGAGGCCTGGCCTGCTACAATTCATGGGGTTGCAAAGAGTCCGACACGACTGAGGGACTGAACTGAACTGAACCATTTAAATTCTCCTGTTGAGGAGATTTGCTCAGATCACTGCTCTCTCCACAAACCTTCTGTGGCTGTGTTTGAATTAAGCAGGTAAGTTGTCCAGAATTGATGATTTCCTATTTTCTGTTCATTTTGACTGCCCCCCTTCTGGAATACCCACCTTCTCTCAATAAAACTGCTGCACTCTTCAAAATACAATTACCTGCTCTGGAGTTCTAGACAGAAAATAGGGCTAGAGAATTAGATATCAGAATGTATACATTCTTTACCTGTAGAATCAAGAAATTGTAGAGATGAAAATCTTTCCTAATCGTTTAGCTAAAACTCAGTTTTTTCCCAGAGCAACTGAAGCCACCATCACTCTTTTTCTAGAGTTACTGTTTATGCTTCTATTTCTCCCACCAGCTAGGAACTTTTTGGAACATAGATTTATCTCATTCAGTTGTGAACATCCAGGCACCTGATTCTAGGAAACAGAAGGAAGTAAAGGTTTGGGATTGGATTACCTGGTTTAAATCCATTGAATGTCAGAATTGGAGGAGATTTATTAGAGGTCACCTTTCAACCCATTCATTTTGTTGCTGAAATTTGGCCTCTATTCACTAGTGCCTAAAAGAAACACGGAGACAGAGTTCTGGGTGAAATAGAAAATAACAGCTTTATTGCTTTGCCAGGCAAAAGGGGCACAGTGGGCTTATGCCCTCAAGATTGTGTGTCCCACCCTGGTGGGGGTAGTAAGGAGTTTTATAGCGTTCTAAGAAGCGGGGCGTGGTCAGCTTGTGGGCATTCTTATAATTGGATGGTGGTGAGGTAATCAAAAGCTTTTGGTTCCAACTTGTTTGGGGTCTATGTGCTTGCGTGTGTGCTTAGACGCTTCAGTTGTGTCTGACTCTCTGAGACCCCATGGACTATGGCCTGCCAGGCTCCTCTATCCATGGGATTCTCCAGGAAAGAATACTGGAGTGGGTTGCCATTTCCTTCTCACTTGCCTATAATTAACTTCTCCCACTCTGTGGTGGTGGTGGTGTGGGGCGAGGGGCGAGGGTAGGGGCTTCAGTATCTGCAAGACAGCTTAAATGACATAGCTCAGAATATTTTCTATAGTCCTTGAGGAAGAACTAAAGGTCCTCAACTTCGTTTAATGGCTAAAGTATTAGTTTGTAATGCTTGTTTTCTTTTTTTCTGTATTTTTTCCACTTGTCCGATTAAATTTATTCCTTGACTAAATTTTTCTACAGACAAAAGGCAGGAGGAGGACATGGGTGAGGTCTGTTCTGAAAAGGCCTTATAGGATCCTGATCCCTTACAATTTATAAATTGGGAAAGTGAGACCCAGAAAGGGTAGGACTTTGTATCAAGTCCATGACTCAGGATCTGAAGCCAGACATTCTGATTTCTAAGTAGGTCCCCTTGGAAAGCCTTTGTGCTTCTCTTTGAGATTCAGGGATCGCGGGCTTCCTCCTGGGAGGCTCTTCTAACCCCTACGCATTACCCTGTCGGTGACCCCAGCAGCTTTCCTCTAACCCTCCAGTCAGCCGGGTTCACTTGTTCCAATTGCAACCCTCCAGATACCAGCAGATGTTCGCTCCTGGGGGAAATTAGCTACGTCACCATGACTCCTCCCATTGGCTCGAGGGGTGGGGCGCGACGCCACGACGTCAGACGCCCAAAGGGGAGGAGCGGTGAGGAGAAGGAGGAGGGAAGTGGGACTTCAACATGGCGGCTGTGGTACTGGGGGTGACTACGGTGACGGTCTGGCCCGGGGCGGGCAGAGTTGGAGGTGGTAGTGTTCGCTCTTCCTAGGGGCCGACAGGAGCTCAGCAGGGACCGAGCCAGGGAGGCCGGTCGGCGGCAGCACCTTTCGGCTTCTGGCACGGCGGCTGCAGCATTCAGGTGAGGGGGCCTCTCGCTGGGGGAGGGAGGAGAGGGGCGGAGTTGGGAGTGGGAGCCGGTACCGGGAGACGGATGGGGGAGGGACAAGGAGGAAGCTGGAGACGGAGTGGAAGGAAGGAGCTGCAGCTCAGGGGGTGTGAGGGCCAAGGGGCCAGAGATGGGTGACTTGGGAAGGATTCTGGGAGAAGGGACGGGGTGAGGGGACCAGCATTGAAGGGGCGGTGGGCAGATGGGATGCGGAAAAATAAGTGAGTTCGGATTAAGGGGACTAATGTTCTGCTGGAAAATAGGCGCAGTACGTAGCTGTCTGGAACGAGAGCTCGGTGGGAAATTGAGGATGTCGGGGAGAGAGAGGGACCTAGGTTTTAGTAAAGGTGAGTGATGGGGAGTTGAGAGTGAGCTGCGGACCTGAGATACAGATTTAGTTTTCTCTGAGGCGATGAGATTAGGGGGAAAGGGAGGAGACCAGACTCGGGGCGAGTGATCTTTGGAGATATATTCGACATTGCCTCGTCTTCTCCAGGTATGTTAGTCTTGCTGCTTTTGTTTGTCGGGTAGAGACTTATCTGTCCAGTCCACCTGGACTTCAGAAACAGTTCCTAATCTTTCTTGTGAAACATGAAGTTATAGTTCATTTATTTGATCTCTAATAGTGATCTCTGACCTTTGTGTTGTCGTCACATGTTTAAAGTGTGGCTGGCCATAAAAATACATTTTATATTAAAGTGAGATAAAATTTTCAGAGTTTTTAGATCCATGGAGTGTTGCAAAACCAGATTTGGTAGTTTAATTATCTGTTAAGTAGCTTTTGTTCTAACTCCACTTAATAGGGCTTCTTTCCTCAGTTCTAATTATTAGTGTTTTAGAATGGTGGGTAGTGGGTAGATTTGATGGATTTTTCTCTTTAGAATTTTTCCCGATTTGATGATAAGAAAAACGGCACTTAGTCTTTAGTGATAGCCAGTTCGTTCTTGTAAGTGTCCCAAACTGAAAGTTAAACTGAAAGTTTCTGTATTATTTTGTAGCAAAGAATGTAAAATGTCCGAGGTCTAAAATAATTCCTTTGTCTACATTAACCGACTTTATAAAGTAGGATTTTTTTGGTGTGTTTTTATAGTAGGTTTTTATAAATTAGAGTTTTGTTTCTAATCCATCCTATTCATTTTGTGACTTATTTATTCAGTGTTTATTACTGCCTACTTTGTGTTGCATTAATAAGTCATTATAATTATGGAAATGGGAAAATTAATGTTTCTCTAGTTAGACTCTATCACTGTACAGCTTCATTGGAAGAAACAATGTTTTTTTGGAAATGAAGACTATGGAAGAAAATTATGAAAATATAAGAACTTCCTGAATTTTTCCGTTGTGTAGTATTTGACTCAATATTTCATCGTGACATACTTTTTTTTTCATCATGACATTTTTTGTATATCTGAAAGCTTTTCTTTTTCTTTTGAAGAAGGCAGTATCCTGATATGATTGTATTACGTCTGTAATGAGTTCTCATTAGTAGTTGTTCCCATTTCTTAGGTTGGCAAATATCACTTTATCTTGTGCTACTTTTCTTTGATATCTCGACTATGGTAAGGTATTTAAAATGAGGATTCCTGAAGTTTAATTCAAATTTCTCTGAATTTTTTCACCATTATAAATGTATCTTCATTACTGTAGAGTGTAGTTGTCGGTATTATACATTTTTCCTGTTATTTAATTATATTGTTGAATGGTTTGAGGTTTTTTTCCATATGTAGATTATTTTAAGCATAACCATATTTTCCACAGACTAACCCAAACCAAAAACAAGCTACTATCTGGTCATCATTACAGGTAATTTTCTTCAGATAGCCTTTCTCAAGAAATGCAAAGGTTAGCGTGCAGTACTGTCAGTATTAGGGCTTCCCTGGTGGCCCATTGCCAGTGCAGGAGGCTCGGGTTTGATCCCTGGGTGGGGTAGATTCCCTGGAGAAGAAAATGGCAACCCACTGCAGTTTTCTTGCCTGGGAAATCCCGTGGACAGAGGAACCTAAAGAGCTGCAGTCCAGGAGGTTGCAAAAGGATCGGACACAGCTTAGTGACTAAACAACCACCTCCACCATTAAGTATTAAATAAGCTTCTTAGAATCAAGAAAACCTTGAATTGAAGCTTAAAATCAATTGGATTTAGTTTCCCACATAGCATGAGAATCCTTACTTCTGTGTCATGAAGATAACTGAAAATCTGTCCTCTTTTCCAGAATCTAATTTCTAATAGGAAAAGAGCCTTTCAGTTAGAGAAAGATGTAATCAGGGTGTTGCTTTTCTTAGCACACAGTGTCTTGTAGTATTTGAAAATAATTTGAATGTAAGAATATTATTTTCCTATGAATTGAGTTAACATTTCAGATTTTAAAAATTTTAGATAAGAGCTAGATTTACAAAGGGATAGGTGCTAACACTGGGTCTATATTAATGAACTTAGGCATCGTTAAACACTTTACATCATCTCACTTTTATTCATATGATTTGTTTGGATAGGCAAAGATAGGCTTGCTTTTTAGGTATTGAGGAAACTGAGGATCAGAAAAGTTAAGTAACTTAAACTAAGGTACTGCTCTAAATTCGTCCAGTTTCAGTGCTCTTACTCTGTCTGTTAGCTCAGACAGTAAAGCGTCTGCCTGCAATGTGGGAGACCTGGGTTCAATCCCTGGGTCAGGAAGATCCCCTGGAGAAGGAAATGCCAATCCACTCCAGTACTCTTGCCTGGAAAATTCCATGGATGGAGGAGCCTGGTAGGCTACAGTTCATGGGATCGCAGAGTTGGACACAACTGAGCAACTTCAGTGAACTTCACTGACTCTGTCATGGTTGCATCATTTTGCCCCTCTTTACATGGTCACAGGGCCACTCCAATCCCTATGAAGTAAATTTAAACTATAAGCATGAGTTTTAAAAGTAATGTCATTTTAAACTGCTTGTTCTAATTGAAATAGCGTAGCTGGAATGACAAATAGTTCATTACAGTTTAAGTCACTTAAGATGTCATCAGTTCTAGGAGGAAATAAATACCTGAATATTTTGTACTTAACAAAATGAACTGTGTAAATTGGATAAAGGACTAAAAGTTTTTATAATTGTAATTGCTGAGTCAGGTTAGACCTGGTTCATCAAGGGCCAAAATTTGTATTTGGCAGTAATCCACTTGTGTTCTCAGAATTTTGGATTGGTCATTGTCAGTTGCTTAATGCTTACTAAACACTTCCAGTGTTTGACTCACTGAGTTGGTATATGGTATTTGTGAATCTTGTGGTTTACTGAGTCAAGAGCCAGCAGTGTGTGTTTTGGTTGCTTCACTTCCTCCCCAGTACTTGATATTGTCAGACTTTTAAATTTTTTTCTTTTGGGTTTGAAAGAGTATCTACTGTGTTTTATTAGCATTTCCTGAAGTTGAGCATCTTTTTTGTATGTTCATTAGCCATTTGTATCTTTGTGATATGTATGTTCAAGTTCTCTGCCTATTTTTGAGTCGTCTTTTTTTCTGATTGATTTTTGAGAGTTTAATACATTTTTATGTATTTTGTATACTAATTATTTGTTAATTTATGGTTTGCAAATATTCTCTCCCAGTTTTTAACTTGTCTTACCATCTCTTCATAGTCTTTTGATGAGAAAAGTTCATGATTTTAATGAACTGAATGAACTTTTCAGACTTTTATGCTTTTTGTATCATGTTTAGGAAATCCTCTTCTGCTGGGCATGTTATTTTAATAAGTACTAAAGTTTATGTATCACATGGCATCTGATCTGACATTTAATACCAATATTTGCTTGATGAGAAAGGCCAGCTTCTCAGGAGTTGTGCTCGTATTGTATTTGGAGTTTTAAGAACCAGAGGGTTTTTTAAAAATTATTTTTTATTTAAAAAATATTTATTTATTTGGCTGTGTGTGTGGCATGGAGGATATTAGTTCTCTGATTAGGGATTGAAACCATGCCTCATCCAGTGGAAGCTTGGTATACTAACTGTTGGACCAAAAGGGAAATTCCAGGCCAGAGGGTTTTAAAAGGATTTTAAAAGCACAACCTGAACTGTACACACAGGTTATATATATTTCCCCAAGCTGGGAAACTTAACAGGTTTGTGAATGACGTATACATTTTATTGGGATTCCTAGGTGGCGCTTGTGGTAAAGAACCTGCCTACCAATGCAGTAGATGTAAGAGAGTCGGGTTTAGTTCCTGGGTTGGGGAGATCCCTTGGAGTAGAGCATAGCAACCCACTCCAGTATTCTTGCCTGAAGAATCCCCATGGACAGAGGAGCCTGTCAGGCTACAGTCCAGTCCGTAGGGTCGCAAAGAGTCGTACACGACTGAAGCAACTTAGTGAACACATATGTTTTACTAAATGTTAACCATGTGGTTTGACAGTGAGAGTTTTTTCTTGTGTGAACAATTCATAATGAGTCACTTATTCTGAGCAGTAGGATTTCTACTAAAATATGTTCATAAAGATTTTTTGATGTCTAGTCTGTCTAGTGTTGGGTTTTATCAAGAATAATTGTGAATTGTCAAAGGGCTGATTCGGAAACATTTTGGAAGAGTATTTTTGTCTTCATTTTCAAGTAATATAGTATTATATAATTAGGTGGAATGTAATTGCATGATTAAATAAAAAATGTCCATTTTCACAGTTAATGAGTTGTTTATATGGGGGGTATTTTTTGGGGAGGTGGGATTAGTATCATATGTTTATGGTATTTAAATTTCGTCAGATACTTTTAAAAGAATGAAATAACTCTTCTTAGTACTGGAGAAACTATTTAAAGTTATGATTTATGATGGGAAATTCCCTGGTGGTCCAGTGGTTACGACTCTGTGCTTTCACTGCTGAGGGCTCAGATTCAGTCCCTGTCAGGAAACTAAGATCTTGCAGGCCGTGCCGCATGACCAGAAAAAAGTTATGATGAAACTTGCAAATCAGGTAGAAAATATGTGATGGAGGATATAGTTGTTCTATTTTGTTTTTTAAACTCTCTGCCCAGTTCTTTAGGCTGTGTCTCCTATCCACATTAAACTCTTACCTGTTAGGTTATTTTTATTAAAATCTTGAGGGATTTGAATTTCTCTTTTGTGTATTAAAACCGCTTAAAAACTTTTTTTCTTTGCATAAGAAGGAACTGTTCTTCTAGGGAGTTGGATGTCCTGATCCTGGCAAAGATCACGTTGAAATATAAAACATCCACCAGGCTTTAATTATACTGCAAATACTGTATAGTGTTATACAGTACACCTTTGATATTTGTGAAAGCTATTTTCCTAGATTTTTGAGAGTCCTTGCATAAATACCATACTTTAGAATGTCCCTCATAGTTTATAGAAAAGTATAATACAAAATTTTTAGTTACCCTCTGGTTTGATGGGTAAATAGATAAGAAAAACAAACTTAAAGATCGTGATGCTAAATTCCATCTTTGGCTACCTTTAATTCTCAGTCTCTTACTGTTTGTTGGGATAGGCTTGATGGCCTATCCCTAACCTTTATTAACCTTTATTAATCCTTCGGAAACTCAAGGTCAGACTGGCTTTGCTTGTTTTGTGCTGTATCTCATCATCATGGTGTTAGTCCCAGGCAGAGTTCATATCCTCTTTGTCATTTCTTCCTTCATTTGGTAAGAATGAGATCTTCCTAATCCTAGTACCTTCCTGTAGTTGGGAGTGTTAACATTTCCTTTTAGGGTTCATTGGGGAAGGATATGGGCAGTAGCTTCCTTTTTTCCTCCTTCTGGTAGATTATACCTTATTCCACTCCATGTATGATAAATGATTCCTTTCTGTGGGCGGAATTCAAAGTCCAATGTTGGGTTACAAATTATTATGTGAAGTGGATTTTAGAGCTTCCCTGATAGCTCAGTTGGTAAAGAATACGCCTGCCATGTAGGAGACCCCTGTTCGATTCCTGGTTTGGGAAGATCCATTGGAAAAGGGAAAGACTAAACACTCCAATATTCTGGCCTGGAGAATTCCATGGACTATATAGTCCATGGGGTGGCAAAGAATGGGACATGACTGAGTGACTTTCACTTTCACTTCACTTTCATGTGGAGTGGGTTTTAGGGGTAGCTAGTGAAATCTCAAAGAATTCCGTCAAAGGTTATTCTATTTCCAAGTGATAATAACAATAGGAAACCAACTTGTTCTGAAATACTTCAAAATCACTGAAGGTCTTGAATTGTTTATTGATTGTTTATTGTTATGCATTCATTCAAATGTCCCATCCATTTTCTAAAACAGGAAATTCCACCTAGTTCTTATAATTTAATAGGAAATCTAACTTTATCCTTGTAGTAGGTAGTTTTTATAATAATATTTCACTCACTTACCTGGCTTATTCAGAGATCTCAGCATTTTATATAAGCAGAATTTAAAGATAATGGAACATTTCTTCTTTGAAAGCCCATATTAAAATTATTGGAAGATTATTAAATGAGTCTTATAAATGTGGTTATATAATGCAGCCAGTAATAATGTATGACATACTCTATAATAATATAGGTCTTACTCCAAATGTCTCTAGGAAGCTATACATTTTGAGTTGTGTTTTTAAAAAAGATGATTTTGGTCTGTATGTATTGCTGACAGAATTCAGTGAAAGAGTACATGTTACGGTAACAGGCTTATTTTATTTAGTGGGTAAGAAAATTATATTTAGGCAGAATTCTAGTTTGAAATGTTCTTGATCGGTCCAATATGATAGCCACATAGATAGTGGATATATAAAACATTTTTATCATTGTGAAAAGTTCTCTTAAATTGTTCTCAATCCTTGTTAAATTTTATTGTTCATGTAGATCACCTGGAGATTGTGGTAAAAAGTAGATTCTGATTCAGTAGTTCTGGGTAGGTTTATGATTGTGCATTTTTAAAGAAATTCTCAGGTTATGTTGATGGCCCAAGGATCATACTTTGAATAGTAAACTTTTGAATTTACTATAATGTGAGGTTGATTTGGGACTTTTTATGAAATTTTTAATTTATTATATGCTTTTTAATTAGTGTCTTTTGCCTGGAGAGATTATATTGCAATGGTCAGAACTGTAGAGTGAGTTTAAAGGTCTAAAGTTGTAGTTCCAGGTTTCCTTTTTAAAAACTAACCATCTCTTTCAGACTTGAACTTTTTAGTTTGTGAAATGAGAATAGGAATACTTGTTTATATCTCACAGAATGTAAGGTTTGATAAGATGATGTATGTGATGGTATTTTCAAAACTAAGTAAGACTTCAACATATAGTTTTGAAAATTATGTAAAGTTTCTAACATGTGCTTCAATACAAGCATAATACCTTTTCACTGTCAGCTAATATCCTTATTCTCTAAAGGTAATATACTACATTTTATCCAGTGCTTCTTAGTAAGTTTAATTTATTCTTTTATGTTTAATGTCTGTCTTTTTGGATTTTTCTTTTAATAGTCTATCTGTTTGTTTAATTTTTGGCTGTGCTGGGTCTTTGTTGTTGTGCTTGGACTTTTCTCTGGTTGTGGCTAGTGGGCGCTGCTCCTTAATTGTGGTGTGAGGGCTTTTTGTTGCAGTGACTTCTCCTGTTGTAGAGCATGGGCTTCAGTAGTTGTGGCACATGGGCTTAGTTGCATCATGGCATGTGGAATTTTCCCAGACCAGGGATTGAACCCGCGTCCCCTGCATTGGCAGGCGGTTCCCAACGTGGACCACCAGAGAACGTCCCCCATTAGAATTAATTTCAATGAGATGTTTTGTCCTGTTATAGCTGCCACTTAAAGAAGTGTGTGTGTTTGTGTGTGTGTGTGTTCAGTTGCTAAGTCATATCTGACTCTTTGTGACCTCATGGACTGTAGCACACCAGGCCTCCCTGTCCTTCACCATTTCCTTAAGTTTGACCAAGTTCATGTCCATTGCATCGGTGATGCCATCCAGCCACCTCATCCTCTGGCATCCTCTTTTCCTGCCCTCAATCTTTCCCAGCATCAGGGACTTTTCCAGTGAGTCGGCTCTTTTTATCAGGTGGCCAAGTATTGGAGCTTCAGCTTCAGCATCAGTTGTTCCATCTCTCACGTCTGTATATGACTACTGGAAGAACCATAGCTTTGATTATATGAAACTTTGTGGGCAAAGTACTTAGAGAAGTATCAGGCAGTAATAGTAGGTACACCTTAAACAGATGTTGAATGAATGAGACAGATAAGTCAGAAATTAATTGCCTTTTGTTGTGACCAGGCAGGGATATTTTTTTAAATCAACAGAAGTTGATTGGGAACCAGCTTTAAGCGGGTAACAAAGGGTCGGGAAGATTCCCTGGAGAAGGAAATGATTCCCCACTCCAGTTTTTGCCTGGAGAATCCCAAGAACAGAGGAGCATGGCAGGCTACAGCCCATGAGGTTGCGAAAAGTCAGACATGACTAACACACACACTCACAAAAGTAATTATATAGCTAGTTTTTCCATTGAGGGGAAAAAATGAAAGCCAAATAACATACCTCTTCACTTTAGAATTCTGTTTGCATATTCCTGTGTTTTCTTACTGTGCTCTTTTGACTCATTTTAGTTAATTGTGTACAATTTCTTGTGGGTTTCCTTTTAACAAGATTTAACAACATTTTTGCTGTCTGATTTATTTTCAGAAATATTTTAGAGTTAAATTATAGTCATTTTACACTAGAATGTTATATAACTTTTAAAAAGAGGACATTTTTCTTCATAAATACACTACTGTTAACCATGCCCAACCATCTATGGTAAACAATGTTTCTTTTTTTTTTCTTTGGCCAGGCCACACAGCTTGTGGGGTCTTAGTTCCCTGACCAGGGATTGAACCTGGGCCATGGCAGTAAAAGTGCTGAGTCCCAACCACTGGACCTCCAGGGAACTCCCAACAATAATTTCATATTATCGTATTATGTCAGTACTTACTCACATTTCCTCACTTGTCGCCTAAATGTCTTTTATGAGTTCACAGTGCAATTCTGACACTACGTAGAATTAGGTTAATGGGCTTCCCCAGTTGCACAGTGGTAAAGAATCCCCCTGCTAATGCAGGAGATGTGGGTTTGATCCCTGGGTTGGGAAGATCCCTTGGTGGAGGTAATGGCAACCTGCTCTAGTATTCTTGCCAGAAAGTCCCATGGACAGAGGAGCCTGGCAGGCTACAGTCCAGAGGGTTGCAGAGTCGGACATGACTGAGGGACTAAGCACACACACATGCACACAGGTTAAAGGCATAGTCATTCAGAAGACTGGCCAGATATCAGCCACAAGCTCAAGGGTTCCCAGAACATCTTGAAACAACTGGCTACAAATTTAGAGATTCCCACACAGCCCTCAGGTTAGATAATTTGCTACAATGCCTTACAGAACTCAGAAAAGTGCTATATTTATGATTACAGACTTGTTATAGCAAAAAGTATACAAATCAGAGCTAGTCAGAAGATGCCACAGGGTGAAACCTGGGAAGGTCAGAAACATGGAAATACTCTCCTGGTGGAAGCAGGATGTGTCACCCTCTTGACTCATCATTGTGTCACCAGATCCACAGAATATTGTTAACCAGGGAAGCTCAGCAGAGTGTGTGTCCAGATTTCATTTCATTGACTTATTACATAGGCATGATTCATTGGCCACAAGGTTGAATTTGATCTCCAGCCCTCTTCTTCCCCTCCCTCAAGGTTGAACATATTACATGGCTTAAAATCCTTACCTTCTAATCACATGATTTGTCTTTCTGGTATGGTCATCCTCTGTCCTAAGTCATCTTGTTAACATAAACATCCAAGTATGGTCTAGGGGCCCACCAAGAAAAACAAAGATTTTTGTATCACTTGGGAAATTCCAAGGATTTAGAGGATACCTCTAAGAAAAAGGGGCTTCCCTTGTGGTTCAGCTGGTAAAGAATCCACCTGCAATGCTGGAGACTTGGGTTCGATCCCTGCATTGGGAGGATACCCTGGAGAAAGGAAAGGCTACCCACTCCAGTGTTCTGGCCTGGAGAATTCCATGGACTATACAGTCCACGGGGTCGTCGAGAGTTGGACACTACTGAGCGACTTTCACTTTCACTTCCCAGAACCAGAGACAAAGGCTAACCAAATTCTTTATTGTACAAAATGGTTTGTTCAGTTCTAGGTCCAATAAAACCACTTTAAAAATATCTTAGGCTTCCTTTTCATTTTTTCAGTATTATGGGAATTTAAAAGTGTACCAGAGTAAGGAGAAAGTGTAATGAACTCCCATGTGCCCATTGCCCAGCTTGCACAAAGATCACCATTTGATCTTTTTCAAGTCTTTTCTCCTCCCTTTTTTGGGGATTGGGAAGTGCCTGAAATATTTTAAAGCAAATCTCGAACTTCCCTATAAATACATTATAATGTGTTTCTAACTGATAAAACAGTTAACGTTCTTTAAAAAATATAATTATCATGCTATTATCTAACAATTGTTAGTAATTCCTTAATATAATGTAATAACCATCCTATATGAAAATTTCTCTTATTGTCTTAGAATGTCACTTTACAGATAGTTTGTTCCATTCACAACTCAGGTCAGGTCCATACTTATCACTTATTTGGTTTTCAGGTCTGTTAACTTTCTTCTGTGATATGGTAATTATCACCTTTTCATTGGAGAAACCAGGCCATTTGTCCTGAAGGTATTCCAAATTTAGGATTTGTCTGTGCGTTCTTGTGTTGTCTTTTTTGCTTGCTCCTCTCATTCTTGTAAAGAAAGGGTTCGAAGCTTGATTTAATTCATGTTTTTGTTGTTTGGTTGGGGGTAGCAGCCATCATAGAAGTGGTGCTGTGTCCTTTTTTTTACATCCCATCAGGAGGTACGTAATGAATGGTTGTCCCACTTTTTGTGATTCTAGTTATGTTCAGATGGTGTCAGCCCCATCCTTCTATTATAAAGCTCCCTGTTGATCTTTACCTAATAATTTAACATCCATTGATGATACTTACTTGAATCAATTATATAATTAGAAGTTATGAACTTGTATCATCACACTTTTTTTCACATTTATGTTTATGAGATGCCATTCTTCTATGAAGAAGAGCTTTCCCTCATCAGCAGGGTTACCCTGAAGTGTAGTTCCTACTGGAAAGGAATGAGGAATGCTTAATCTTTTCTTTTAATTACCAGTTTCAAAGTTGGTATAATAGCTGTCTCTTAATAGTAGTAGGTTATTTGTGGTTTGTTTTTTTTCTGATAGTTTTCTATGGACCTTTGAATATCATCATAGACTTGTGGCTTTATAATGTGTGTTTAAAACAAGTCATTATTTTTGATGCACAAGTTTTTAAAAATGGGTAGCCTTTTGATATAACCTGTAAATCTTTGGAAATTTTCTTATTTTCATGTACAACAAATGGCCCAGGTTTATCTTATAAGTTCTTTATCCATATCTGAAAGCAACCATTTCTCAGTGCAGACATACAGATAGCCATCAGGCACATGAAAAGATGCTCAACATTACTAATCATCAGGGAAATGCAAATCAAAACCAAAGTGAAATGTTACCTCACACCTCTCAGAATGGCTGTTCAAAAAAGTCAACAAATAACAAGTGTTGGCAACTATGTGGAGAAAATGGAGCCCTCATGCACTGTTGGTAGGACTATAAATTATTGCAGCCACTGTGGAAAACAGTGTAGAGATTCCCCCCAAAATTAAAAATTGACCTACCATCAGTTCAATTGCTCAGTTGTGTCTGACTCTTTGCGACTCCGTGAATCGCAACACGCCAGGTCTCCCTGTCCATCCCCAACTGGCCATCGAGTAGGTGATGCCATCCAGCCATCTCATCCTCTGTCGCCCCTTCTCCTCCTGCCCCCAACCCCTCCCAGCATCAGAGTCTTTTCCAATGAGTCAACTCTTTGCATGAGGTGGCCAAAGTACTGGAGTTTCAGCTTTAGCATCATTCCATCCAAAGAACACCCAGGACTGATCTCCTTTAAAATGAACTGGTTGGATCTCCTTGCAGTCCAAGGGACTCTCAAGAGTCTTCTCCAACACCACACTTCAAAAGCATCAATTCTTCTGCGCTGTTTTCTTTGGATGCCCAACTCTCACATCCACACATAACTACTGGAAAAACCACAGCCTTGACAAGACGGACCTTTGTTGGCAAAGTAATGTCTCTGCTTTTTAATATGCTGTCTAGGTTGGTCATTACTTTCTTTCCAAGGAGTAAGCGTCTTTTAATTTCATGGCTGCAATCACCATCTGCAGTGATTTTGGAGCCCCCCCAAAATAAAATCAGCCACTGTTTCCACGGTTTCTCCATCTATTTGCTGTGAAGTGACGGGACCAGATACCATGATCTTAGTTTTCTGAATGTTGAGCTTTAAGCCAGCTTTTTCATTCTCCTCTTTCACTTTCATCTAGAGGCTCTTTTGTTCTTCTTCACTTTCTGCTGCAAGGGTGGTGTCAACTTCATATCTGAGGTTATTGATATTTCTCCCAGTAATCTTGATTCCAGCTTGTGTTTCTTCCAGCCCAGTGTTTCTCATGATGTACTCTGCATATAAATTAAATAAGCAGGGTGACAATATATAGCCTTGATGTATTCCTTTTTCTATTTGGAACCAGTCTGTTGTTCCATGTCCAGTTCTAACTGTTGCTTCCTGACCTGCATACAGATTTCTCAAGAGGCAGGTCAAGTGGTCTGGTATTCCCATCTCTTTCAGAATTTTCCACAGTTCATTGTGATCCATACAGTCAAAGGCTTTGGCATAGTCAATAAAGCAGAAATAGATGTTTTTCTGGAACTCTCTTGCCTTTTCCATGATCCAGCGGATGTTGGCAATTTGATCTCTGGTTTCTCTGCCTTTTCTAAAACCAGCTTGAACATCTGGTTGTTCACAGTTCATATATTGCTGAAGCCTGGCTTGGAGAATTTTGAGCATTATTTTACCAGCGTGTGAGATGAGTGCAATTGTGCAGTAGTTTGAGCGTTCTTTGGCATTGCCTTTCTTTGGGATTGGAATGAAAACTGACCTTTTCTAGTCCTGTGGCCACTGTTGAGTTTTCTGTGCTGATAAACATTTAAAATTATATTTCATGCATTTGAGAGTTATTCTCTTAGCAGTGTCTTTTGAGAAGTTTTCAATTTTAATGGTGTATTTTTTCACTTATGATTCATGCTGTGGTGGTATATCGAAGATGTTACCTAATCACAGGTTGGAAAGATTTTCTATGTTCTCTTCTAGACGTATGGTTTCAGATTTTACAAAGTCTGTGATCCATTTTCAGTTAATTTTTTAATATGTGGTGTGAGGTATGAATGGAAGGTTGTTTTTTTTTTTTTTTAACAATATAGATATCTCTTTGTTCCAGCACCGTTCGTTGAAAAGATTACCCTTTCTCTATTGAATTGCTCTTACACCTTAAAAATATTTCATCTGTGTGTATGAGGATCTGATTTTGGATTCTGTTCTGTTCTTTTGATCTACTTATCTGTCTGTATGCCACCATACTATCTTGATAACTGTAGCTGTATAATTCTGAAGTCAGGAAGTTTCCCAGTGTTGTTTTGGCTGTTCAGGCCTTTCACATTTTTCTGTGAATTTTAGCATTAGCTTGTTAGACTATCTACAGAAATCATGTTAGTGTTTTGTTTGCCATTGTGTTGAATCTACAGATCAATTTGGGGAGAGTCAGTGCCCTAAAGATACTGAGTTAGAACCTGTGAACATGATATATCTGTCTCTCCATTTATTTAGGTCTTTGCTGTAGGTTGAAAATTTGTGTATGCCGATATTTGTATGTTAAAACCTAAACCTCAATGTGATGATATTTGGAGATTGGGTTTTTGGAAGATAATTAGGTCATGAGGAGGAACGCTCAGGAATGGGATTAGTACCCTTATAAAAGAGGTCCCTTACCCCCTTCCGTGGCCATGTAAGGTTATAGCAAAAAAACAGCTATCAACGAACCAGGAAGCAGTCTGTAACCAGACACCGAATCTACTTTTGGCTAGATCTTGAACTTCCAAAGCTTTGAGAACTGTGAAAAATGCATTCCTGTTTTTTTAAGCTACCCAGTCTAAAGTATTTTGTTACAGGAACTTGAACAGACTGAGATAGTCTTAAGTTTCTCTCAGCAGTGCTTTATAGTTTTCAGTGTTCAGGTCTTACACATTTTTTTGGTCAGATATATTCCACAGTATTTCATAACTTTGAGTGTTCTTGTACATGGTTGTCTGAGGAGGCCTTACAAATAGCTAAGAAAAGAAGAGAAGCTAAAGGCAAAGGAGAAAAGGAAAGATACACCCATTTGAATGCAAAGTTCTAGAGAATAGCAAGGAGAGATAAGAAAGCCTTCCTCGGTGATCAGTGCAAGGAAATAGAGGAAAACAATAGAATGGGAAAGACTAGAGATCTCTTCAAGAAAATTAGAGATACCAAGGGAACATTTCATTCAAAGACGGGCCCAATGAAGGACAGAAACAGTATGGACCTAACAGAAGCAGGAGATATTAACAAGAGGTGGCAAGAATACACAGAAGAATTATACAAAAAAGATCTGCATGACCTAGATAACCATGATGGTATGATCACTCACCTAGAGCTAGACCTCCTAGAATGTGAAGTCAAATGGGCTTTAGGAAGCATCACTCCGAACAAAGCTAGAGGAGGCTATGGAATTCCAGTTGAGTTATTTCAGATCTAAAAGACAGTGCTGTTAAAGTGCTGTGCTCAATATGCCAGCAAATTTGGAAAACTCAGCAGTGGCCACAGGACTGGAAAAGGTCAATTTCATTCCAATCCCAAAGAAGGGCAATGCCAAAGAATGTTCAAACTACTGCCCAATTGCACTCATCTCACACACCAGCAAAGTAATGCTCGAAATTCTCCAAGCTAGTCTTCAGCAGTATGTGAACCGTGAACTTCCAGATGTTCAAGCTGGTTTTAGAAAAGGCAGAGGAACCAGAGATCAAATTGCCAACATCTGTTGGATCATCGAAAATGTAAGAGCGTTCCAGAAAAACATCTACTTCTGCTTTATTGATTACACCAAAGCCTTTGACTGTGTAGACACAACAAACTGGGAAATTCTTGAAGAGATGGGAATACCAGGCCACCACCTTACTTGCCTCCTGAGAAATCTGTATGCAGGTCAAGTTAGAACTGGACATGAAATAACAGACTGGTTCCAAATCAGGGAAGAAGTACATCAAGGCTGTATATTATCACCCTGCTTATTTAACTTATATGCAGAGTACATCATGTGAAATGCCAGGCTGGATGAAGCATAAGCTGGAATCAAGTTTACCGGGAGAAATATCAATAATGCAGATATGCAGATGACACCACCCTTATGGCAGAAAGTGAAGAAGAACTAAAGAGCCTCTTGGTGAAAGTGAAAGAGGAGAGTGAAAAAGCTGGCTTAAAGCTCAACATTCAGAAAACTAAGATCTTTGCATCCGGTTATATCACTCCATGGCAAATAGATGGAGAGACAGTGAAAACAGTGGCTGACTTTATTTTTTGGGGCTCCAGAATCACTGAAGATGGTGATTGCAGCCATAAACTTAAAAGACGCTTGTTCCTTGGAAGAAAAACTATGACCAACCTAGACAGCATATTCAAAAGCAGAGACATTACTTTGGCAACAAAGGTCTGTCTAGTCGAGGCTATGGTTTTTCCAGTAGTCATGTATGGATATGAGAGTTGAACTATAAGGAAATCTGAGCGCCAAAATATTGATGCTTTTGAAGAAGACTCTTGAGAGTCCCTTGGCCTGCAAGGAGATCAAACCCATAAATCCCAAAGGAAATCAGTCCTGAATATCAGTCCTGCAAGGACTGATGTTGAAGCTGAAGCTCCAATGCTTTGGCCCCCTGATGCGAAGAGCTGACTCATTTGAAATGGACCTTAATGCTGGGAAAGATTGAAGGTGGGAAGAGAAAGGGACGACAGAGGATGAGATGGTTGGATGGCATCACTGCCTCAATGGACATGAGTTTGAGCAAGCTCTGGGAGTTGGTGATGGACAGGGAGGCCTGGTGTGCTGTGGTCCATGGGGTCACAAAGAGTCGGACACCACTGAGCAACTGAACTGAAACTGTACATGATGATTTTTAGCATTTCAGCTTCTCATTGTTCATTGCTAGGGTATAAAATGTAATAATTACGTAATGATCTTATGTTCTCCAATCTTGCTAAACTTGTGTATAGTTTACTAGTTCTATTATTCTTTTGTAGATTCCACTAGACTTTCTACAGACCTTGCTGTCCAGAATAAGGTTTCATAGTTTTTTTTCCAATCTGGATGCCTCTTGTTTATTTTCTTCTTTTTTTTTTGTGCTGGCTAGAACCTCCAATACAAGATTGAATAAAAGTGATGGAACGTGGACATCCTTGCCTTATTCCTGAACTTAAGAGAAAAGTCTTTTCCGTTAGGTATGATGTAGACTATAGGCTTTTTTTTTTTTTTTTTTTTAAATAGATGCCCTTTATCGTTGAGGGCATCTATTAAAGTTAAGGAAATCCCCTTCTATTCTTAGTTTACTCAGGTTTTCAGGAATGGGTGTTGAATTTTGTTAAATGAACTCTCTGTGTCTCTTGAGATAATTGTATGGCTTTTCTTTTTTAATTTGCCAGTATGGTGAATTTCCCTGATTAATGTTTTTTTAGTTTTATTTATATTTAATAATTTTTGGCTGTGCTGTGTCTTCATTGCTGCTCAGGCTTTACTCTAATTGTGGTGAGCAGGGGCTTCTCATTGCGGTGGCTTCTCCTGTTGCAGAGCAGAGTCTCCAGGGCATGTGGGCTTCTGTAGTTGTGGCACATGGGCTCAGGAGGAGTGGTACACCAGGTAGTTGCTTGGTGTCATGTGGGATCTTCCCGGGTCAGGGATTGAACCTGTCTCCTGTTTTGGCAGGCAGATTCTTTACCTCTGAGCTACCAGGGAAGCCGGTGCACTGATTAATTTTTTAGAAAGATATTCAACCAATTATTTTAAATTATATTCAGCCAATATATGCAACCAATTTTGCATTCCTGGGAAAAACTCAACTTTGTCTCTATATGGTATACTTTTATATGTTGTTGGATTTGAGTTACTAAATTTTTAAGAATTTTCTCTTATAATGTCTTGGCTATTTTTGTATCAAGATAATTTTTTGCTGTATAAACTGATTTGGAAATTATTCCTTCCTCTTTAATATTTTGAAAGAGTTTGTGTTCAATAGTTGATTTCACCAGTAAAACCAGCTGGCCCCTGAGTTTTCTTTATAAAATTTTTAACTTCAAATTCAGTTTATTTGAAAGGTATAGGGCTATTGAGGCTATTTATTTCATTTTGGGTGAGCTTTGGTCATTTGTGTTTTTTGTGAAATTGGTTCATTCATTTTACCTAAAATGCCAAACTTTTGGCATAAAATTGTTTCTGTATTATATTCTCTTTTAGTCTTTATAAGATCTATAGTGATGTTCAGAAGTCTTCCATTCCTGCAATCAGTCATTTTGTTTTCTTCTAAATAGCCTGGTCTGGGGTTTTATCAATTTTATTGATCTTTGCAAAGAATCAACTTTTGTCTTAATTATTTTTTCTCTTCTGTTTTTCTTAATTATTATTTAGAAAAGAATTGACATGTTTAAAATTTGAAATCAGTGGTATTCTGATTTTTAATATGGGTCCAGGCACTGATGGTTTCATTGTGCTATAGGTATTTTTCCAGACCACTGTACTTGCTTACAGTTGTCAATGTTTCTCATTTTTGTGAAAATAATATACAGTAATTGCATTATAGGTAAATTAACCAGCTTGTACATAGTTGGATAATTTGTACACCATGTTGATAGAGTCATAATATTATTCTATTAGGGAATGAGGATTTTTACAACTTATGTTTACATTTGCCTTAGAAATAGTTCTGTGTTACGTAAATGCTGCAAATTAAGCAAATCTTTTATGTTTGGAATTTCCTAAATATACTTTTAACAGAAGCTTCCATTTCTGTAGTAGAGCAAGCCAATATGTCATATTTCTGACTTTGTAGTTGGAAATTTCAGATTAGACACTGGATGCTATATTTAAGCAACTTGGGCCAGTAACCTGGTAGGATTTGTATTTCTATTCAACATGGATATGAAAAGGTAATATTAATATTTTGCTAATAGACAAAGTTCACTGTGTTGACATTTTTTTCTGCTGTGATTTTATTTTTTGCCCTAGAATAAAATATGCCAGTATTTTTCTTTTTATGACTTTTAAAAAATTTATGTGATGATGAGAGGAGAAACTTAATGGAATACTTTTACACTCTTTGGAGGGTGGTAGAGCTTTGGTTATTTTCGAGAGGAGTTTCAAAAGATTTAATACATATGTATGCTGAAGAAACACAAGGTGGAATCAAGATTGCCGGGAGAAATATCAATAACCTCAGATATGCAGATGACACCACCCTTATGGCAGAAAGTGAAGAGGAACTAAAAAGCCTCTTGATGAAAGTAAAAGAGGAGAGTGAAAAAGTTGGCTTAAAGCTCAACATTCAGAAAATGAAGATCATGACATCTGGTCCCATCACTTCATGGGAAAGAGATGGGGAAACAGTGGAAACAGTGTCAGACTTTATTTTTTTGGGCTCCAAGATCACTGCAGATGGTGACTGCAGCCATGAAATTAAAAGACACTTACTCCTTGGCAGAAAAGTTATGAGCAACCTAGATAGCATATTCAAAAGCAGAGACATTACTTTGCCGACTAAGGTCCGTCTAGTCAAGGCTGTGGTTTTTCCAGTGGTCATGATGGATGTGAGAGTTGGACTGTGAAGAAAGCTGAGCGCCGAAGAATTGATGCTTTTGAAGTGTGGTGTTGGAGAAGACTCTTGAGAGTCCCTTGGACTGCAAGGAGATCCAACCAGTCCATTCTGAAGGAGATCAGCCCTGGGATTTCTTTGGAAGGAATGATGCTAAAGCTGAAACTCCAGTACTTTGGCCACCTCATGCAAAGAGTTGACTCATTGGAAAACACTCTGATGCTGGGAGGGGTTGGGGGCAGGAGAAGAAGGGGACGACAGGATGAGATGGCTGGATGGCATCACTGACTCGATGGATGCGAGTCTGAGTGAACTCCAGGAGTTGGTGATGGACAGGGAGGCCTGGAGTGCTGCGATTCATGGGGTCGAAAAGAGTAGGACACGACTGAGCGACTGAACTGAACTGACTGCTGAAATTATATCTTAAACTTTAAAAAAAAAATCTTTTACCTTTTAGAGGGTTTTCTGTTTGATTTTCAGGTACTCACAAGTCAACATAGACATGAATGTACCTTCAGCTTTAGAAGTATAGACCTTATGACAGTTGCTAATAATTTTGTTATCTTAATTGCTGCATGCAGTAATCTGAAGCAAAATATGTTAGTTGATATTTTCAAAGGATGAGGAGCCTTTGTTGATTTTGTTCCCTAGACTTGAAACACACAGTTATCTTTTCCATAACAGTTCCTCGCCTGTGTGTTCCCATTTTCTAAAAAGCTTACCTTTTATAATTTTTCTCTTTGGAACCCAGGCTGAAAATTGGTCTTTGAACAGAGGGAGTAAATTTTTTCATGTTAATTGTGATTAAAAATATATTTAGTTTCATTCTTATTCTACATTTTCTGTTTTCCTTCCTTTTCTCTTGTTTTTCAAATTCATTCTTCCTTTTGATGAATTTTCTATATTTGACTTCTTTAGTTACTTGAAAGTTGCTTATCTTACTCCTTTATTCCTGTTGGTGGTTGTTAAAATTTTTATATGTAATTTTTATATGTTAAATCTATGTGTGCTGCATATGTGATCTCTACAATAAGACAAGTTTGTTCTACTTCTTCCTTTTCCATATTTCTCCCATTTTAGGTCAACTCAGATTTCAGTTCCAGATCTATTACTTTTATGTTGGGAGTTGGACTAAATATATTTTACTGATTTATCTGCCCACTGCTTTTTCTTTCTTTCTAAAAAATATTTATTAGGCTGCATCAGGTCTTAGTTGTGGCACTCGGGATCTTTCATTACAGTACATGGACTCTCTAGTTGTGGTGTGAGGGTTCCAGAGCTTGCAATCTCAGAATTCGAGGCTTAGTTGCTCTTTGACATGTGGGATCTTAGGCCCTGAACAGAGATCAAACCCGTATTCCCTGGATTGCAAGGTGAATTCTTAACCATTTTTTCACCAGGAAAGTCCCTGCCCACTGGCTTTTCTGATGTTTCACATTTCACCTACTTTATTTTTTTCCTTTTTTTTTTTTTAAACTTTATTGCATTGGTTTTGCCATACATCAGCATGAATCTGCCACGGGTGTACACATGTTCCTGAACCCCCCTGCCACCTCCCTCCCCATACCATCCCTCTGGGTCATCCCAGTGCACCAGCCTCGAGCATCCTGTATCCTGCATGGAACCTAGACTGGCGATTCGTTTCTTATATTATATTATACATGTTTCAATGCCAATCTCCCAATTCATTCCACCCTCTCCCTCTCCCACAGAGTCCAAAAGCCTGTTCTATACATCTGTGTCTCTTTTGTTGTCTCGCATGCAGCGTTATTGTTACCATCTTTCTAAATTCCATATATATGCGTTAGTATACTGTATTGGTGTTTTTCTTTCTGACTTACTTCATTCTGTATAATCGGCTCCAGTTTCATCCACCTCATTAGAACTGATTCAGATGTATTTTTTTAATGGCTGAGTAGTACTCCATTGTGTGTATGTACCACAGCTTTCTTATCTATTCATCTGCTGATGGACATCTAGGTTGCTTCCATGTCCTGGCTATTATAAACAGTGCTGTGATGAACATTGGGGTACATGTGTCTCTTTCAATTCTGGTTTCCTCGGTGTGTATGCCCAGCAGTGGGATTGCTGGGTCATCAGGCAGTTCTATTTCCAGTTTTTTAAGGAATCTCCACACTGTTCTCCATAGTGGCTATACTAGTTTGCATTCTCACCAGCAGTGTAAGAGAGTTCCCTTTTTGCCACACCCTCTCCAGCATTTATTGCTTGTAGACTTTAAAAATATGGAATGCTTCACGAATTTGCTTGTTATCCTTGTGCAGGGGCCATGCTAATCTTTTCTGTATCATTCCAATTTTAGTATATGTGCTGCCGAAGCGAGCACCATTTCACCTACTTTAGATTAATTTTATGCTTTGCTGAACTATTTATCTGGATTCTTTTTTCACAGAGAAATCAATGAAAGGTGAATTTTCAGTCTTTGGATGTTGAAATGTTTTCGCCAGCTCATTTGGATACTGGGATTCTAATTTTAGAACAATATTTTATTTATTATTTATTTATTTTTGACTGTGCTGGGTCTTTGTTGCTGTGCAGGGCTTTCTCTAGTTGGGGTGAGGGGGAGCTACTGTCTAGTTGCAGTGTGTGGCCTTCTCCTTGCAGTGGCTTCTCTTGTTGCAGAGCATGTGCTCTAGAGCACCAGCTCAGTAGTTGTGGCACACAGGTGCACATTCCACAAGATTGCCCCGTGGCATGTGGAATCTTCCTGGAGCAGGGATTGAACCTGTCTCTCCAGCATTGGCAGGTGGATTCTTAACTACTGAACCACCAGGGAAATCCTTAGAACTATTCTTAATTAGATTTTTGAAGATAATAGCTCCATACTTTTATAGCCTCAGCTGTTGATAGTGAAAGTTCTTGAGGCTAGTCTTACTATTTCCTTTGAAGATAACCACTGTCTATCTGGAAGCTATTTGTTACTCAGATTTTTAAAAAACCTGGTGATCTAAATTTTTATGATGTGTCTAGATTTCAGTTTTTACAAGTGCATTTTGCTTGGTACTCACCTCTTGAATTGGAAGAGGTGAGTACCGGCTCTTAGAGGTTTTATTTCTCTTTTTCATTATTTCAGTTCTCTCCTGAGAAAGTTGTTAGACAGATTTGGAAACTGCTTAAAACCATTGATCCTGAGCTTGAAACACTTTATTTATTTTATTTTATTTTATTTTATTTTTTGGGGGGGAGCAAATAATTTTTATTTTTTTTTACAAATACACCAAAGAATCACGCAATGCTGCCAGCATTGGATGCAGTCCTGGGCCACAAGTCTGCACATTCCTTTGCAACTGGTCCTGTGATGGCAGAACCTTTCATCTCGCCTTTATTGTTTACTATGACCCCTGCATTATCTTCAAAATAAAGAAACACACCATCTTTTCTCCGGTATGACTTTTGTTGTCGAATTACCACCGCTGGATGTACCTTCTTTGTGAGCTCTGGTTTGCGTTTCTTGACTGTGGCCATTACCATGTCACCCACACCAGCAGCAGGAAGTCTATTCAATCGTCCCTTGATCCCCTTCACAGAGATGATATACAGATTTTTGGCTCCTGTGTTGTCAGCACAGTTGATCACGGCTCCAACCGGAAGACCCAAGGAAATCTGGAATTTTGCACCAGAGGACCCACCACGTCCTCCCTTCGACATCTTGAAGGCCGGAAAGGGACAAAAAGGCTTGAAACACTTTAATTGTGGTAGTTTTTTCTACCTTCTGTCCTGTTCTGTATTCAGGGCTGCATTTAAAAAAATAGCTTTGTTAGGATATAGTTCATATACCACAAAATTCATTCATTAAAAATGTACAATTCAGTGGTTTTTATTATTTTCACAGTGTGGTAAAACCACCACTGCAGTCTATTGAAAATGTTCCAGGGTTTTCAATACCCTAAAAAGAATCCTAATGCCTGTTAACATTCATTCCCTATTACTCTTACCACAGCCCCTTGCAGCCACTAATTTACTTTGTTTGTGGATTTGCCTATTCTAGACATTTCACATAAATGAAAACATAATATGTAGTCTTCTGTGACTTACTTCTTACTAATTCAGCATGTTTCTCCGTGTTTAACCATGCCATAGTATTTTTTTATTGCCAAATAACATTCCATTGTGTGGCTGTATCATATTTTATTTATCCATTCATCAGTTGATGGACATTTGGGTTGTTTTCACTTTGTCTATGTGGGTGTATGTTCTCATTTCTCTTGAGGATTATATTTAACCTCTTATATTTCTAATAGTCTAGTTTGAACTGATAACCCACTTCAGTATCATATAAAGACTCTGTTCCTATATGGTTCCATCCTATCCCTTTTAAATGTTGTTGTCACAGAGTGCAACTTTATATACAACATGAGTGAACCTAGAGAACATTATGGTAAATGAAATAAACCAGACATGGAACGACAGTAACATAGATTTATAATAATTCTTGTGTATTAAAACTTCTGTACAAGAAAAAAGAGGAGTTGGAAACCAAAAAAGCTATTTAGCCTATGTATCCTTAGCAGAGATCTTTATTTCTTCTTAGGGCTTTGAGTTAGTGTAGTATTCTGCCATTTTAGCCTGAAGCATTTTTAATGTATCTTACAGGCCAGGTCCACTGGCAGGAAAGTCCTTCAGGTTCATATGTCTGAGAATATTTCAGTTTTTCCCTCATTTTTGAAGGATAGTCTTTGCCAGATACAGTATTCTTGGTTGACAGTGTTTTGTTTCATTTTGCAATTTAAATATGTCATCCTACTGTCTTCTGTCCTTCATAGTTTCTTATTAGAAATTGGCTGTTAATCTTATTGAGGCTCTCTTGTGAATGATGAGTTCCGTATCTTGGTTTTAAAGAGTCATTCAACAGTTTGGTTATAATGTGTTTGGGTTTGAATCTCTTTGAGTTTATCCTACTTGGAGTTCATTGAGCTGCTTGGATTTGTAGATTGACATTTTTCATCACATCTGGAAAGATTTTGGCCATTATATTTTTAAATAGTCTTTCTGTCATCCTTTTTCTTCTGAGACTTCTGTAAAGGGGATGTTGTTATGCTTAAAGGCATCTCACAGGTCCTTTAGACTCTGTTTGCTTTTCTTTATTCTTTTTCCTTTCTTCGTAGACATTGCTCTGTCTTCAAGTGTGCTGATTTTTCCTTTTGCCTGTTCACATCTACTCTTGTATTCCTCTAGTCAACTTTTTGTTTCAGTTATTGAATTTTTCAGCTCCAGAATAAAAATTACAGAAGTATAGAAAAAAGAACATCAAAGCTTTCTTTTTACTTTCTTCTAGAACTAACCACTGTTAACAGTTTGGTATGAATCCTTCCTGATAAAAAAACCATGCAAATATATGTGCTTATTGAGTTTATCTTTAAGTTTTTATTTTGATACAGTTTCTGATTCACCAGAGTACAGAGAGTTCCTGTATACCTTCTACTGAGATACCTAAGTGTTTCATATTTTTTATCTTCACTTATTCTCCTCCTGTGTCATCTATCTGTAAATTTGTATTTACATTATACATACTGTCTTTTTCATAATTGCTTGAAATATTGCAGGCATGATACCCTAGTACTACTTTACAGTGTGTGCTTTCTAAAAATAAGAATGTTCTCTTACATAGCTAGATATCAATGATAAAAATCAGGAAATTAACTGTTATTGAGTCACCCATTGTCCAGCAATATTCTTAACAACAGAAAAGCATCTTGGTTCATTTAGTGGTTTTGTCACTTAAATTGACTTTATTTAATCTGAAACAGTTTTTCAGTCTTTGTCTCATGATTTTGATATATTTGTAGAGTACAGATCATTTATAGAATGTCCCTCAAGATCAGTTTGTTTTGGTACTTCTTCATGATTAGATTCAGGTTGTTTGATACCCTCTCATGATAGATTAATGTTTGGCAGGAATACTGCAGAATTGATGTGTTTTCAGTATATCATATATGGAGGTGTCAGTTTGTCTTGTTACTGGTGGTGTTAATCAGTTTTGATTACTTGGTTAAAGTGGTGTCTGCCAAGAGAAAGTTACTGTTTTCTCCACTGTAATTAATAAAAAAATATATTGGGGGGAGATACTTTGAGACCGTGTACATATCCTGTTACTCTTGTGGAACTTGAACCAGTAGTTTTAGCATTTGCTGAAACTATAGATTATTGATAATGATGGTTGCCAATTATATTAGGTTTAATTCATAGTTTTAGAAAATTAAAATTAGAAAATTTAGAAAATTAAAATGTGATTAATTGCAGCCTGTCATTTTACACTATGGCAGTAACATCTTTTTGTTTTGGTTCTTTATTTTATAATGTTCTAAACTTATAAATGTAGATCTAACTGTAACAGGTGTTAATCTTTTTTGTTCCTTTTTTAAAAAATAAATTTCAGGTGTGCAGTATAGTGATTCACAAATTTTAGAGATTATACTGCATTTATAGTTACTGTAATGATTTTGTTTCATGTACATGTCCTCTTCAAAGTTATTTTGGAACAAATCCCAGATGTAGCTTTCTAATTGTAAATATATTTTGGTGTATCTCTGAAAGATAGGAATTTAAAAAAACCGATACCATTATCCTACCTTAAAATTTAACTTATTATTTAATATTATCATATGTCCAGTGGGTGTTAATATTTTCTCAATTGTTTTGTCTTTTTTTCTCAGTTTATTTGGGTTGGGATCTGGTATCCAAATAAAGAAATCTGTATACTGTGACTGCTTTAGATTTATCTCTTACCCTCTTTTTTTTAACTTATAGATTCCCTCCTTTCTATTTTTCCTTTTTCTTTTCCTCCTTTGAAATTTTTTGTTGAAGTCAACACAATATTTTTCCTGGAAAATATCCTACAGCCGGAAGTCTGCTGTTTAATTCAATTTAATACTGTTTTAATTAGAAATTAGTGATAAGTATATGTGGGCTTCCCTGGTGGGTCAGATGTAAAGAATCTGTAATGCAGGAGACTCATGTTCATTCCTTGGGTAAGGAAGATTCCCTGGAGGAGGGCATGGCCACCCACTGCAGTATTCTTGCCTGGAAAATCCCATGGACAGAGGAGCCTGGCAGGCTACAGTCCATAGGGTTGCGAAGAGTTGGACACGACTGAAGCAACTTAGCACCCACGCATACATTTATTTCTTATTTTCTTGTTTTTCTCCTTCCCTGGTCAAGTTTGGTGTCAGTATTATGCTAATCTCATATAATAACTTGGAAATTTGGCAACATTCATTCAGTAGGTACTTACTGAGCACTACTCACAGGGCAGTATGTTTGGTGAAATAGTGAACAAAACCAAAGTGGTTCTTGTACTTGCAGTGCTTAAAGCCTGGGGGAGAAAGCTAGGCAATAAATAAATCCTGTATAAAACTAAACTGCAAAGCTGTGTTTGTCTGCTTCCATTTTATGCATAAGGATAATTTAAGGATAATTTATGTGTTGGAATAATTATTTTCTTAAAGACTTGATAGAACTTTAAATAAAATTATTCTGGTACTTATATTTACATAAAGGGATTTTCTTTGCCTGTGAAATTACTTAGAAACCCTAACCTTCTAACCTCAGATCCTTGATATTCTATGACGTTGCGCCATCTTTATTTGTTCCCTGTTACTGCACAGTGTTCCCCTGAGGGTAATGAGTTCTTAAGTTTAGGGAACAAGGCTGTTATTTCGTTGTTTCTATGGGAAAAAAATCATTCAGATTTCACATGACTGGGACAGTCAGACTGAAGTAATCCACTGAGTGTGAAGACTGCTGAAAGGACGAAAAGTTACGTTTGTGATTACTTCTCTCAGGTCAGATTAATAGCATCTGGTATGATAATTAGCTGCTTTGTATTTTACATTAACCAGTTATTTTGTGTTGGCTTCTTGTAGAGTGAAATAGTATTATTAGTGTCAAATAGTAAGCATTTTCTCCTTGAGAAAAACATGGGTGTGGACTATGTACACTTACTGAGTCATAGACTCAACAAGTGATTACGTGTTTTTATGTGCCCTCATAACTAAGAATGGAAAGTCTTCTGATATCTTTCATATATATATATATGTTGTGCTGTGCTTAGTTGCTCAGCCATGTCCAACTCTTTGCAACCCCATGGACTGTAGCCTGCCAGGCTCTTCTGTCATGGGTATTCTCCAGGCAAGAATACTGGAGTGGGTTGCCATGCCCTACTCTAGGGGCTCTTCCCAACCCAGGGATCAAACACAGGTCTCCCGAATTGCAGGAGGATTCTTTACTGAATGAGCCACCAGGGAAGCCCAAGACTGGAGTGGGTAGTTTATCCTTTCTCCAGAGGATCTTCCCGACCTAGGAATCGAACTGGGGTCTTCTGTGTTGCAGATTCTTTACTGTCAGATTTTCTTCTATTGGCAAATTCTTTACCATCTGAGCCACCAGGAAAGCCCCTTATATATATATATGACTGTAAAAATGATTGAAGTACAAAGTTATAAAAGTATGTGTCTGGACCCTTAAAGATTTTGAAAAGATTGTCAGAGATCATTTACTCCATGCTTCTCTTTTTACAGAAGAAGCCCTGAATTTTTTTTTTTTTCCTTCTTTCTTTCAGAAGTTTTGACTGATTCCAAACCATCCCAAATTGATGAAAGAAGTGAGACCAGAACCCAAGTTTTTTGATTTTATTTATTTATTTATTCTTGGCTATGCTGGGTCTTTGTTGCTGTGCACAGGCTTTTTCTAGCTATGGCATGTGGTGGCTTCTCTCTAGGTGCAGTACATGAGCTGCTCACTGCAGCAGCTTCTCGTTGCAAAGCACGGGCTCTGTGGTGCATGGACTTTAGTAGTTGCGGCACACAGGCTCAGTAGTTGCAGAACATACGCTCAGTTGCTCTGTGGTTGTGGAATCTTCCTGGGCCAGGGACTGAACCCATGTATGCCCTGTGTTGGCAGGCAGAGTCTTAACCATTGGACCACCAGGGAGGTTCCAGATGATATTTTGGTTCAACAATTTCTTGAAATTATTTTTTCCCAGTTAATTTTTTTATTCATAGTTTTAAAAATTTAATGGAATAGGTTTATGGCTGTATTTCCTCTTGAGATATTGTACTGTTACAACTCTAAATTACATAGAGGAAAACATTTTAAGTGAATTTAATGAATTGGCTAAGATACTGACTTGAAATTTTTAATTGACTAATGATTTAGGTTATCACTTCCAATACTAAGTTTTAGCTAGTCAATACATTTCTGTTCTTACATATGTTAGTCTCATAGGCCTAATAATTTCAGACTATTTATTAGCAACTATAGGAAATCATTGTTTAACTTTGATTTTAAGGGCATTGTTTTGTCTGGTTTCATTACCAAATTATGTATTAGTTAGTGATATAGAATTATCATATTTTCAGAAAGTTTGAGAGGGCAGGAAGATATGAAAAGCCACCTCTACTAAAGATTAGATGCTGTGCTAGATGTTTGGAGGATTAAGAGGCATCCAGAGTCCAGGAAAATCCTTGTTTGGATTTTTCTTGACCCATTTTGGAATTAGGTAGAGTTCTTAATTGCAGGTTGGGTCAGTAATTTGTCTTGACAGTACTGTGTTATCTTTTTGGTTATTGCTTTTTTTTTTAACTGCGTGGCAGGGCATATGGAATCTTCTTTGCCCAACGAGGGATTCAACCTGCATCCCTTGCATTGGATGCACAGAGTCTTAACCACTGGACTGCCAAAGAAGTCCCTACTTGTTGCTTTCTAAATTTTAGCAAGCTCATGTTTAACTATAATTGGTGTTTATTAAATTGTGTGAAATGAACTTTGCACTGAATCACTAGTTGCTTTTCTTTAATTGGAGGATAATTGCTTTACAATGTTGTGTTGGTTTTTGCCATACTTCAAACAAGAATGAATCAGCTATAAGTATACATATATCCCTCCCTCTTAAGCCTCCCTCTTACTTCACTGTTTGCTTTTCTTAAAGTCTTTAGTATACTACATGATTAGTAGCTTTGGTGAAAACCTCAATTGCAAGAGAAATTAGTGAAAAACCTTGTACAGTCAACAACTTGCCTTTAAAAATCTTTGTTTTTGAAGTTTTTCATGAAGCAAGCATTACATTGGATTTTACGTTTCAGAAAGTTATTTTTGGTTGTTAGCTTTCCGTATAGAGTGAAAATAGGATTTATCTATTTGGGCAGTTGTGCACTGATACTGTACTTTTGTCTGGAATTTGGTATGGAATTGTGAGATGAGCATCCAGCTTTTTTCTAGGTAGCTAATTGGTTGTCTCATCACTTGACAGATTTCAAATGGCACTTTAAATGTCTATATTAGGATATTTTTAGGGATTTCTACTCTCTTCCATTGATTTTATGTGCCAGTACAGGACAGCTTTAAGTGTTGTTTCTTGTAATAAGTACTTTAGTATCTGATAGGCTGTTTTCCATTTATTATTTTCTTCGAAATTTTCTTGGCTATTGTTAACTGATATTTTCATATGAACTTTAGAATCAGCTTGTCTTGTTAAAAAAAAACAAAAACAAGATTAGGGAAAACAAAAACAGCAACTTAGGGAAGAATTGATCTTAATGATATTGTATGTTTTAACCAAGATTATCAATTTTTTTTTTGCAATTGTGTCTTTTTTTGTGTCTTAATAGTTTTAGTGTTTTTTCTTTTTTTGTTGTTCAGTTCCTAAGTCATATCTGACTTTTTGCGACCCCATGGACTGCAGCACACCAGGCTTCTGTGTCCTTCACTAACTCCTGGAGTTTGCTCAGACTCATGTCCATTGATCTGGTGATGATTCAACCATCTCATCCTGTGTCGTCCCCTTTTCCTCCTGCTGTCCATCTTTCCCAGCATCAGGGTCTTTTCCAGTGAATCAGCTCTTCACATCAAGTGGCCAAAGTATTGTAGCTTCAGCTTCAGCATCAGTCCTTCCAATGAACATTCAGGGTTGATTTCCTTTAGGATTGACATGTTTGATATCCTTGCTGTCCAAGGGATTCCCAGGAGTCTTCTCTAGCACCACAGTTTGAGAGCATCAGTTCTTCAGCACTCAGCCTTCTTTATGTAAGGTCCAACTCTCACATCTGAACATAACTGTTGGAAAAAACCATTGCTTTGATTATAGTTTGTTGGCAAAGTGATGTCTTTGCTTTTTAATATGCTGTCTGTGTTTGTTATAGCCTTTCTTCCACAGAGCAAGTGTCTTTTAATTTCATGGCTGCAGTCAGCATCCACAGTGATTTGGGAGTCCAGGAAAATAAAATCTGCCGCCATTTCCATTTTTTCCTCATCTATTTGCCATGAAGTAATGGGACCAGATGCCATGATCTTAGTTTTTTGAATGTTGAGTTTTAAGCCAGCTTTTTCACTCTCCTCTTTCACTTTCATCAAGAGGCTTATTTGTCTTCCTTTCTGCCATCTCGGTGGTATCATTTGCATAACTGAGGTTGTTGATATTTCTTCTGCCATTCTTGATTCCAGCTTGTGATTTATCCACCCTGGCATTTCACATGATGTACTCTGCATATAAGATAAATAAACAGGGTACAATATACAACCTTGACATACTTCTTTCCAATTTTCAACCAGTCTGTTTTTCCATGTTCAGTTCTAACTGCTGCTTCTTGACTTGCATACAGGTTTCTCAGGAGGCAGGTTAAGATGAACTGGTATTCCCATCTCTTTAAGAAATTTTCACAGTTTGTTGTCTTATCTCTTATGGTACATTTTGCTTCCATTGTACTACTTATCTGATCATTGTATGTAGGAAGGCTATTTGTTTCAGAATGTTAATTTTGTACTGAGTAACACCTTTTTGTATTCTCTTGTTTGTAATAGTTTTTCAGTTTTTGGACCTCCTTGGGGAAGTCTGTCTTCTGACTTTTATACCTTTTATCTAATGTTAAATAAAGCAGTTGTGATAATGGACATCTTTGTCTTATTCCTATGCTTAGTGAAGTCTTTGTATAGTTTCTCCATTAGTATTCTCTGGCTTTGGTATTGAGTGAGATGATTTTTGTTACTATTTTTAATGTTACGTTAAGGAGATGGCTATATGATTTTTCTTTTTAGATGTATTAATATATGGTGAATTACATCAACAGATTCCTAACATTGAACTGTCCTGTATTCATAACATAAATTCCACTTGGACATGATGTTTTCCTATAAATTCTCATTTTTTGAGGATTTTTTAATCTGTATTTATACGTGAGATTTTTCTGTAGTTTTTTCTTTTATGTAATCAATAGTCTTACTGTTTTAATTTTTAAAACAATATATACATGTATTTATTTATTTGACTGCACTGGTTCTTAGTTGTGGCATGTGGAATCTTTGATCTTCATTGCAGCATGTGAGATCCTCAGTTTTGGTGTGTGGGATCTAGTTCTCTGACCTGAGCCCCCTGCATTGGTGAGCATGGAGTCTTAGCCACTGGACCACCAGGGAAGTCCCAGTAGTCTTACTTGTAAAAAAAATTAGAAACTTTTCTTTTATGTTTTTGAACCATTAAAGTCATTGGACTAAGGTTTCTTTTGGGTGGCAAGAGTGGTTTGATAGTTTTTTTCAATTTCTTCTTTGGTTATATGTTAAGATTTCTGCCTCTTCTGTGGTCAGTTTTGATAATATTTTTCTAGAAGATGATCTATTTTATCCAGGTTCTCAAATGTATTTGAAAGCAGGTGAACAAAGCAGTGATTTGGGATTATTTTAATTTCCTCTTTTGTATACATATTCCCCCCAACCTCCATTAAAATTACCTTAGGTGGATGGTTTTAATTTCCAAAGAATCAGCTCTTGGGTTTATTTAGTTGATAAGTTTTTCTGAGTTTTAATTGATTATTTTCTGCCCATGTCTTTGCTGTTTGCACTCTTGTGTTTTCCCTAAGTTCTCACGCTGTGGATTTTCCTCTTGAGTACTGCTATGTGCTATAAATTTTCCTGAGTACCACTTTAGCCACATAGAGTATGTAGGTTCTCAACTGTAGTATTTTCATTGTCGTTATCTTTTGTGTCTTATTTTTGGTTGCCTTTTTTTTGACTGTGCCACTTGGCTTGTAAGATCCTAGTTCCCTGACCAGGGATGGAACCTGAGCCCCCAGCAGTGGAAGCACGGAGTCCTAACCACAGGGCTGCTAGGGAATTCCCTTCTGGTGCCCTCTTTGAACCATGATTTCTCTAAGAGACAGTTTAGAAATTCAGGTAGTAGGGCTTTTTTATTTTCTGATGTAATTTACAGTTTTTTTGCCTTTTGACTATGGGCTGTACTACTGTTGATTTTTGAAATTCATTGGAATTTTCTCTGTGGCCTAATAATTACTTAAGTTTTTTATATAGTGTTCTGTGGATGCTTAAAAAGGTATATTCTGATTTCAGGGTACTTTTGACGTAATATGTTAGATTTATCCTACAAATTATGTATTTCTACCTAGTTATTTTCTTCTTATAGTTTGTGCTTTATGAGTGTTGATGCTATGTTATTTGAAGCATTTTGTCACATTAGCCCATCATGGATTGCATTCTTTTTTTTTATTTTTTGGTTTTCATCTTTTTTTACAGCTGACAGAAACTTGACCACAGAACAGAAGCAAAATTTTGAGTCTCTAGTCTTGGGCCCTTTGGTGGCTATAGGTTGCCCAGGTTGCCCTCAGAGGGGAGTACTTTAAAATGTTTCTCTTAATATGAAGACATATTTGGATCACTTGTGTGTGTTTGGTGGCTCCTCCCCCTCAAAATTAAAAAAAAAAGGAAAAGAAATGTTAAATAATTCTTTCTTCAGGAAGAGCCCAGGCTGTTCTTCACAGGATGTGTATACAGCAGGGGTCTGGTTTTAGCTCAAGGCCTGTCTGCTGTCAGGATCCGAACAGCTCTGGACAGATATGGCTCAGGCTGGTAGCTGGAGCCCTCCAGGAATCCGCTGATAGCTCAGCAGAGGAGCCAGACTGCCAGACAGGAGAGAAAGTGGGAGAAGGCCACAGTGTCTGCAGCCCCAGGGAAAAGGAGCCAAATTGTAGGGCCTGTGTCAGGGGCCAGAGGCAGCTCTGCCTAGCTAGCTGCTTCCTGTGACCAGGACCTCAGCTATGAGGGTGCAGTTCCCTTTGCTTCACTCTGCCACTCCCGCTGATGCCGCCCCTGCTCCCCCTGACCCGCCGGCCCCCCAGCGCCATGGCCAGGCTGCACTGCTACTTCTGTCCTCTGTCTTCGCTGCCTACCTCCAGCTCAGTTGTAAAATCAGTCTGCCCTCTCTGAGGCCTCCTCTGCTATCTGTCATGAACTCCATTCTTTGTCAGTAAAGTAAAACACCTATATTATACTGTAGGGAACAAGGTATAAGGAAGGTTGAGAAGTGCTTGCAAACGAGACTCTCAACCAGGGCTGAACATTCTTGCAAACTAGATGTTCAGCTAGGAATCCTCTGTTTGTTCCCGTGGGAAAAGAACATTTCTTGCACAAAAGGATGTTTCTCTGATTCCTCAAAAGGAACAGACCCAGGGACAAAATGGATTCTAAGTTGATAAGGAAGTTCCCCAAAGCAAAGTCTTAGCTGCTGTAAATAAGTCAAGGTAAAGGTTATCTCGCCCTGCGCCTGTGTACTGTATAGTCGCTGAATTATGGTGTTTGGCAACTTGCCCTGTAGATTGTTGTGCAAAGGATATAAAATAAAGCAGCTGTAAGAAGCAAGGGGTTAAAAGTAAAAAGATTCAAACCACTCTGCAGTGTTGGTGTTTCATTCCGTTGCCAGCATTATACCTCTATGAAGTCTGTTACCTAGAACCATTTGTGTGTTTTCAAGTATTCTTACTGGTCTAGAAACCTCTGATGTATTCTTTTTTCCTCTCTCTGAGGTCACAGTTCAGTTCAGTTCAGTCGCTCAATCGTGTCTGACTCTTTGCAACCCATGTACCACAGCACGCCAGGCCTCCCTGTCTATCACCAGTCCCTGGAGTTTACCCAAACTCATGTCCATTGAGTCAATGATGCCATCCAACTATCTCATCCTCTGTCATCCCCTTCTCCTCCTACCTTCAGTCTTTCCCAGCATCAGGGTCTTTTCAAATGAGTCAGCTCTTCGAAGCAGGTGGCCAAGTATTGGAGTTTCAGCTTTAGTCTCAGTCCTTCCAATGAACACCCAGGACTGATCTCCTTTAGGATGGACTGGTTGGATCTCCTTGCAGTCCAAGGGACTCAGCTTTCTTTGGATGTCCAACTCTCACATCCATACATGACTACTGGAAAAACCGTAGCCTTGACTAGATAGACCTTTGTTGACAAAGTAATGTCTTTGCTTTTTAATATACTGTCCAGGTTGGTCATAACTTTCCTTCTGAGGAGTAAGTGTCTTTTAATTCATGGCTGCAGTCACCATCTGCAGTGATTTTGGAGCCCAAAAAAATAAAGTCTGACACTGTTTCCATTGTTTCCCCATCTATTTGCCATGAAGTGCTGGGACCAGATGCCATGATCTTCATTTTCTGAATGTTGAGCTTTAAGCCAACTTTTTCACTCTCCTCTTTCACTTTCATCTAGAGGCTCTTTTGTTCTTCACTTTCTGCCATAAGGGTGGTGTCATCTGCATATCTGAGGTTATTGATATTTCTCCCAGCAAGCTTGATTCCAGCTTGTGCTTCTTCCAGCCCAGTGTTTCTCATGATGTACTCTGCATATCAGTTAAATAAGCAGGGTGACAATATACGGCCTTCACATACTCCTTTCCCAATTTGGAACCAGTCTGCTGTTCCATGTCCAGTTCTAACTGTCGCTTCCTGACCTGCATACAGGCTTCTCAAGGTCAGGTGGTCTGGTATTCCCATCTCTTTTAGAATTTTCCACAGTTTATTGTGATCCACACAGTCAAAGGCGTTGGCATAGTCAGTAAAGGAGAAATAGATGTTTTTCTGGAACTCTCTTGCTTTTCCAGTGATCCAGTGGATATTGGCAATTTGATCTCTGGTTCCTCTGCCTTTTCTAAAACCAGCTTGAACATCTGGAAGTTCATGGTTCATATATTGCTGAAGCCTGGCTTGGAGAATTTTAAGCATCAGTTTACTGGTGTGTGAGATGAGTGCAATTGTGTGGTAGTTTGAGCATTCTTTGGCATTGCCTTTCTTTGGGATTGGAATGAAAACTGACCTTTTCCAGTCCTATGGCTGCTGCTGAGTTTTCCAAATTTGCTGACATATTGAGTGCAGCACTTTCACAGCATCATCTTTCAGGATTTGAAATAGCTCAACTGGAATTCCATCACCTCCACTAGCTTTGTTCATAGTGATGCTTCCTAAGGCCCACTTGACTTCACATTCCAGGATGTCTGCCTCTAGGTGAGTGATCACACCATCGTGATTATCTGGGTCGTGAAGATCTTTTTTGTACAGTTCTTCTGTGTATTCTTGCCATCTCTTAATATCTTCTGCTTTTGTTAGGTTCATACCATTTGTGTCCTTTATTGAGCCCATCTTTGCATGAAATGTTCCCTTGGTATTTCTAATTTTCTTGAAGAGATCTCTAGTCTTTCCCATTCTGTTGTTTTCCTTTAGTTCTTTGCATTGGTCACTGAGGAAGGCTTTCCTACCTCTCCTTGCTATTCTTTGGAACTCTGCATTCAAATGGGTATATCTTTTCTTTTCTCCTTTGCTTTTTGCTACTCTTCTTTTCACAGCTATTTGTAAGGCCTCCTCAGACAGCCAGTTTGCTTTTTTGCATTTCTTTTTCTCGGGGATGGTCTTGATCCCTGACTCTTGTACAGTGTCATCAACCTCCATCCATAGTTCATCAGGCACTCTATCAGATCTAGTCCCTTAAATCTATTTCTCACTTCCACTGTATAATCGTAAGGGATTTGATTTAGGTCATACCTGAATGGTTTAGTGGTTTTCCCTACTTTCTGCAATTTAAGTCTGAATTTGGCAATAAGGAGCTCTTGATCTGTGTCACCGTCTGCTCCTGGTCGTGTTTTTAACGACTGTATAGAGCTTCTCCATCTTTTGCTGCAAAGAATATAATCAGCCTGATTTCTGTGTTGGCCCTCTGGTCATGTCCATGTGTAGTATTCTCCTGTGTTGTTGGAAGAAGGTGTTTGCTATGACCAGTGTGTTCTCTTGGCAAAACTCTATTAGCCTTTGCCTTACTTCATTCTGTATTCCAAGGTCAAATTTGCCTGTTACTCCAGGTCTTTCTTGACTTCCTACTTTTGCATTCCGGTCCCCTATAATGGAAAGGACATCTTGAAAATTTTCCTTAATTCTACTATTAGAGATTTATAGTACATTTAGATTTGGTTGATTATTCAGTCTACTACCCTTATTTACCCATGAGAAAAGCTAAGGCCCCACAGTGTCTCTAAGACCTGAGAGAAAAGAAAGCTTTTTGTCATGAGTATAGGGTAGCCTGGTATTGACATTTAAATGGCATTTACATGTGTGATTTTTTTTTTTCTTTTTGGCCATACCACTTGGCATATTGGTTCCTAGCTCCCTGATCAGGGATTGAATCTCTGCCCTCAGCAGTGAAAACGAGAAGTCACAAACACTTGAGACCCAACCACCGGACTGCCAAGGCCCCTGCATTTGTGATTTTTGTCATATATATGCTGTATGGGTGTTAACTTTGTTTTCAGACTTGCAGTTTTCTGGATCCCCAAGCCATCTTTTTCTGTAAGTTGGAGAATTTCCTGATTACTTTGTATCTTGGGAAACTCCTGATGATTATAGCTCGTATTGTGTGTGACTGGGATAGCTTACTGAGTGATTAAATTGCTGCTGTGTATTATGAAGCTGTTTGTAGAGCATAATTTCTTGCAGTAGTAATTTGATGATGGTACAAGAAAGAAAAGAAATTTAGGACATTAATATTAAATTGCTCTTGGGCTTTTTCTTCCCCTTGTGAAGCTGGCGGGGGCTTGCTTAAAATGTTTTTCTTCTCCTGGTCTCCTACCCTTACTTCCTTTCACTTACCCTCCTCACCTTTCCCTTTTTCCATTCCTTACTCTATCTCTTCTGCCTTTTGCCCTCTAGTTCCTTCTCTCTCTGCAGTTATTTCTCTTCTTGTTACCTGTTTCCCCATCTCTCTTTGTTCTTAGATGTCTTCCATCAGTGATTCAAAAATTTAAATTATTAGGTTATTTTCCTGTAGCATTTGAACTGAAATGGCACTCAGCTAGTAAAGTAGAACATTGTTTTTAATTCTTGGCCATATGAGGGAGTTCTGCACTTTATTAGTGTAAAGTTTATGAATTTAAAATGTGTTGTTGTTGTGCTTTCTACTTTTCCTTTAATAGAAGCATTTGTATTTATTTTAGTGGACATTTATAATTGCTTATGAATTTATTGTTTCCTGGGAGCATTTATAATTTTATTTGGGGCAAAATTTATTTTTTTCAGTCTTTTTTTGTGTACATTTTTTACATAGTAAAAGTAATTCAGTTCAACTTGTAAAAACAATTTAAAATTTATTTCCCATCATTCATGTGCTTTTAGTGAATACTCTTCATGCCATCACAAACTTTTTTTTATTTCCAGTTATTTAATCATTTCCATGATTGAACATTTAGATTATAGGAAAATGTTACAAAAAAGTGCTTATGATTAAAATATAGGAAGTTTATGTGGAAGCTTCTGTACACACACACATAGCACTTGATTGCTCAGATGTTCCAGGAGAAGAAAGTTGATCCCAAATAGCTGTTAAATACTTTAATTAAAAATTATTTTTGGTCACGCTATATAGCCTGTGAGATCTTAGTTCCTCAAACAGGAATCCAACTGTGTCCCCTCCATTCGAAACCCAGAGACCCAACCACTGGACCCTGGGAAAGTCCCTAAAATACTTCTAATACTTCAGAGATTGACTGCATAGCAGACATTAAAAAAATTCTTAAAGTGACCAAATATGGATGAATTTCTCGTATTCTTAAGGTTTGTGAAAAATGTAATCAGAGTTGAATTCAGTGAGCTATTTTGATATTTAAAGAAGACCCCTAGATAATCTGTTTTATCACCTTATTAAGGCATAATTTTAAAGAATTTTTAATTGTTTATTGTTTATTTAATACTTTATAATTGTTTATCTAGTAATAAAGGGATATGGTGTTTTAATTTTCATTTATTATTCTTACTTTAAGAGAAATTTTGCTTTGTTGTTGATAATATGTGTGCTTTAATGGGGTGGGGTATAGTTATTTGATTTGCATTTCCTTCACTGGTGAATAATGATGTGTTAAACATCTTCTCATGTGTTTCTTCGGAGAAGGCAATGGCACCCCACTCCAGTACTCTTACCTGGAAAATCCCATGGATGGAGGAGCCTGGTGGGCTGCAGTCCATGGGGTCGCTAAGTCGGACATGACTGAGCGACTTTACTTTCACTTTTCACTTTCATGCATTGGAGAAGGAAATGGCAACCCACTCCAGTGTTGTTGCCTGGAGAATCCCAGGGACAGGGGAGCCTGATGGGCTGCCGTCTTTGGGGTCGTACAGAGTCAGATACGACTGAAGTGACTTAGCAGCAACAGCAGCAGCATGTGTTTCTTAGTCATTTGTATATCTTCTCTGGGAAATTGACTATACAGATTCTTTTGCCTACTTTCTAATTGGCTTATTTGTTTCTATTGTTGAAGTGTAGAGTTATCTATATATTCTAGATAAAAGTCCTTTATCAGATAGATGATTTGCAGATCAAATTTGCAGATCATTTTCTCCCTTTCAGTGCGTTGTCGTTGATCGAACCTTTTTTAAAAAGTCATTAAAAATTCATTTAAATTTGGTGGAACTTCTTTAAGACATTCCTGATGTTAGCTTATTCACAAAATAATTTACTAAATCATTGCCTCAAAAAAAAAAAAAATCAGAGCCTCTGCTAAGCCATTTTACCGCTCAAAAACGGCTGCTTCTTCAAATAGCTGATATCCCACAATATCAATAAATATTAGGAACAGACATGAAAACACTAATTTCCTGCACCTGTCTGTGAGTATCTAGATGCTTAGATTCTCCTGCTTTCAACAGAGATTTAGAAAAAAATGCATTTCTGGTCTGTGCCTCTGTGGGAAGATTGAGGCTGCCAAGAATCTTGCTTCCAGGTTTAAAAGTCTCCCTGTATTATTGTGGTTTAGGTACATTATAATGATATTGAAGCCTGTAAGTTTCTATGAAGTCTTCGGTTCATACAAAAAAAAATTAAGTCATTTTCAGTATGGTTTGTTGCTTCTTTGAAAATTGATGATCCATATACTTTAAAATTACTGATTTTGTTAACTAGTAGAATGGCAATCAGAATGCTTCATCCCAACATCATACTGGAAATTGAAACTATTAAAGTAGAGCTTTAAAGACACTATAAAATTAGTACTTGCTTGCCATAGAGTGTCCAGAAACTGTAGAGAAATTTTATGAATTATTCCCAGTGCTGCCACTTAGAGGCAGTCACTTTAAATATTTTTAATGTATTTCCTTCCAATGTGTTTCTTTTCACATATTCTAAAATATATCTTCTTTTAAAATCTGCAAGTGTGTACTTTTTCCATAATACTTTTTATTCTTAATGGGGTTGAGGACAACCTTTATCTTCTGCTCAGTGTTGTGGTTAAGTCCATATCAGTTAACTGGCCAGTAACTTTTAATGAGTAATGGAAATGGCGTGGTAATTGTTTGCTGTTGACACTTAACACTACCGTTGAATGACGCTTGCTGGCTAGTAGTAGGTCTTAATGTGGGAACACCTACATTACCTACAGTGTTGGGTCACTGAATATCAGGACAGTATATAGCATGACTTTCTAATCAATGTAGGACAGATAAGTTGGGATGTGAAATAAGCTATAGAACTGCCTCTGTGAGATGGCGTTGGCTAAGTTAGAATCAGGAATGGGTTATTGGAAGTGGTTTGTTCTGTTTGTTTGGTAGCTGCTTTTTTCCCCTCACTAAAGGGAGTTAATTTATTATCCTTCGATTGTAAAAAATTTTTTTTTTTTAATTTTGGCTGTGCTGAGACTTCCTCGTGGTATGCAGGCTTTTCATTGTGTTATGTGTGGGCTTTCTCTAATTGAGACAAGTGGGAGCTTCTCTCAGGTTGTGGCACATGGGTTTCTCTTGTTCTGGAGCATGGGCTCTAGAGCTCATGGGTTCAGTAGTTGTACTGTGTGGGCTCAGTAGTTGCCCTGTGGCATGTGGGATTTTAGTTCCTGGACCATGGGTCGAACCTGTGTCCCCAGCATTGGCAGGTGGATTCTTAATCACTGAACCACCAGCAAAGTCCCCATACTGTCTTAATTACTGTAATTTAATAGCAAGACTTGAAGTTAGGTGGTAAGTTCTCCAACTTTGTTCTTTTTCAGAATCGTTTTGGCTGTTTCCTTTGCCATTATATGTAAATTTTATTACTTAAAAAATTGATTATTAAAGGATTTATTTTTGGTGGTTCGCGGTGTATGGGCTTTCTCTAGTTGCGGCTTGTAGGCGTTGCTCTTCACTGCTAGTGCTTGGGCTTCTCGCTCTGTTGGCTTCTCCTGTTGCAGCTCACAGGCTCTAGGCGCATGGGCTTCCATAGCTGCAGTATGTGGACTTCAGTCGTTGTGGTCCATGGGGCCTAGTTGCTCCTTGGCGTGTGGAATCTTCCTAGACCAGGGATCAAACCTGTGTCCCAGCATTGGTGGGCAGATTCTTACCCACTGTACCACCAGGGAAGTTCTACATGTAAATTTTAAAATCAACTTGTCAATTTCTTAAAATCCTGTACAGATTTAATTATTCTAAAGATTTTTCACATGATAGGTATGATGTTCTTGCCTTCTTTAAAAAAAAAAAAAGTGGAAAATATAGGCATACCTTGGAGATACTATGGGTTTGGTTCCAGGCCACTAAAGAAGACAAGTACCAAAGTAAAGCAAGTCACACAGGTTTTTGGTTGTCCAGTGCATAGAGAAGTTATGTTTACCCCGTAACCTGTTAAGTGTGTAATAATAGCATCATTTAAGAAAACAATATGTATACCTCAATTAAAAAATACTTTATTGCTAAAAAAATTGCAATATCAAAGGTCACTAATCAGTATGACAAATATAATGAAGTTTGAAATAGTGTGAGAATTACCTAAAAGTGACCAGATGTGAGGTGAACAATACTTTTGAAAAAATGGCGCCTCACTCCTTAGACTTGCTAATGTAAGGTTGAGCATACTTTTAATTTGTGCAGTAAATTGAATTGCAGTAGAATAGGATATGCTTGTAGATCATTTTGAGTATGATGCTTCTCATTGTACTGTATGTAATGCAAGTTGGTAGAGACCATGCTATAAATTCATTATTCTTATATCTTACGTTAAAAGTATAAACACTGCATCAAGGTAAATAAACTTTAAATTGAAGAACTCAGGTTGTTTGTGAAAGAGAAGGACTTTGTAACTGCTTATGTAGGGGCAAAGTGCAAAGATAGTATTAAGCTAGATGTGTGGTTTGGTGGATTTTCCTCTTTGGTGTTTTCAGTTTTGGGGGGGCAGCACCACACACACAGCCTGTGGAATTACAGCTTGTGGGATCTCAGTTCCCTGACCAGAGATCAAATCCTGGCCCCCACGGTGGAAGCATGGAGTCTTAACCACTGAATTGTCAGGAAGGTTCCCCTTTTTGGAATTTTTTACAAAATTGAAACAGTACAAAGGTGGTCCAGGTGCTAAGATTTGTACTCCCAGTGCGTGCAGGGGGCCCAGGTTCAATCTCTGGTCAGGGAACTCGATCCCACATGCCATAACTAAAAGTTTACATGCCACAGCAAAGAACAAACATCCTGCGTGCCGCAACTAAGGCCAGCGTAGCCAAACAGATAGGTAAGATTGTACGTCATGGACTCCCTAATTCAGAAGTGTCAGTCTTAACAGTTACAGTTCATTGTCAATAAAAGGTCTGTATTTACATAACTGAGTTAAATGAGATGGTTTAAAAATCTTGAGAAAACTGCCAAATATTGACATTTGTAGTTTATATCAGGAAGATAAGTGTTTAGTAGGGGTTTTTTTTTTTGACAGTTTGCGTATAAACTGGTCAGTGGCGAGTTTGCTGTTCTAATATTTTGTTTGTTTTCAGAACATGTAGATTACAGGATTGTTTTTGTATAGAAAAGTGGTTTCTCCTCCTTTCTGCTTTCTTTTTTAAGACTTTGGGACTGAGAAGTTTGAGGTTGTATCAGTCCTGGAACTCTTTAGTCTTCTGGGTATTTTTTTGTATCTAAATTTTCTTACGATGGTTTGTTTACATCCCTTTGAGGTGTAATGTGGCTAAGACGTATTTCTTTGTTTTTTAGGTTCTAAATGGCTTCTAAGAAGTTGGGTGCAGATTTTCATGGTAAGTGGACTGTTAGATATTATGGTTTAAGTTTTGATCTGATCAGATAATTTGAAATCACATTAGTAAATGTCCCTTTTTGTTTATTTAAATGAGCCGATTGAGAAAAATAAAGTTGTACAACAGTGTAGCATATATGCATTCCATAGAACTTCACATATAACTTTAATATTGAAGCATTTCTTCAAATAGATAGTTAAGCTTTGGAGTGTCATTGTGTTTATTATACTCGAAACTAATGGAGCTGGATAGGGAGCCTGTCTGTTTCTGTTGTTCTTCAGCAGTATTTTGAAGTAGTTACCATGCCCTTTCTTATTTGCTGGTCCATCTCTTCTCCAACCAGGTGTGAACAATTCTAAGCCTTTAATTAACATTTTATAATGTTTTGATTTAGGTATTTTTCCCCCATAAAAAGAAGTAATTTACAACAAATGAGGCATGATTAGCAGGTCAATATATTACAGAAGTATTGGTAGTTGTAATGACAATTTTGGGCTTCTGTGGTGGCTCAGCAGTAAAGTATCCTCCTGCCAATGTAGGAGACACAGGTTTGATCCCTGGGTTGGGATCCCCTGGAGAAGGAAATGGCAACCCACTCCAGTATTCTTGCCTAGGAAATTCCGTGGACAGAGTCTGGCAGGCTACAGTCCATGCGGTGGCAGAGTTGGACATGACTTAGCAACTAACCAACAGGAATTACAATTTTGCATTTAAAAGCTGATAGTTTATCATCTTTTTCTGAGATTACAACCTTCCAAAATGAATACATGAGTAAATTTTGTTATCTGCATTTGATAGGAATGGAAGTACCTAGGAAGTTAAAATTAGACCATCTTTTCATATAGTAAAAGATAAACACCAGAAATATCCAGATAACACAGTTATTTTAAAGGGGTTGTAAAACTAATCTCCATTCTAAAAATTGTCATTGTAAAAGTGATTTATTAGACTGGATGGCAACATGTATCATTACGCTCTTCTGATGTACAAAATATCACTAGCTAAGTCAGAGTAGTGCGACAGTTACTATGGTTTTTAACTTGTCTATATATTTTATGCAACAGCTTTAATATTTTGAACCACCACTGTGCATATGCTTACATACATTGCTTGCATGTTTTGTTAAATCCTTTTGGATCAGTCATTCAGACTCTGGAATTTGTATTCTGTGTAATGGGTCAGGCATCAGATCTTCTAGGTAAGCTAACTCCGTTAAGGATTATTACAGGGCTTTTTCAAAGTATTCACATGATACAGAGAGGCAGATCTTAGTTGCCTCTGGATCACTTTTTCAAGGGAAAAGAGAGGACAGAGCCAAGGAGAGAGGGAAGACCTATGAGAGAAAAGAACAAGGAAACTCCATTTTCATTGGAGTGAAAATAGGTTGGACCTTAGTTTATTAGGTATTCCAGCTAAGCAGTCTAGAGAGAAGATTATAATTCTGATCAGTGAAGATTAATTTTTAAGGACTTCCTCCTCCTCTTTACATTCCTAACCGAAATATTGTTTAAATGAGACATTCATTCTATCCAAGTAAAATTTGAGAAGATTTTCTCTCTTTGGCTTCTGCTTTAATTTGCTGAGCTCCTACTTGAATTTTGGTGGCTTTAGTTCGGTTTTTAAAATAAATAATCTTATTTTTAGATATTGTGTAGTTTAAGGAATAGAAATTAAAGGGAATGAGTGGAGGATATTTAATAGGCAATCTTGTAGGCATCTGAATGCAGGAAATCAAATTCCGCCTGGCCTTACAAGGCTGAAATTAGAAACCCAGGAAACGAAGTCTACAGCTCTGTCTATCTCTCGTGCTCTTCTCTGCGGATGTGCTCCATTTTTATTCTGTTTATAGACTTGCTTTCTTTGACCTACTTGTGTAGAGTGCACAGGGCCAAAAATGGCCTCCCTAGTTATGTTTGGTTCTTAACACCTGATTTTTGAACTTAAGTGGCTAGCATCATACAGCTAAAGTTTTTGTATCTCCTGGTCAAGTGAGTATCTGATTTGACACTATTTAGTTTATGAGCCTCTGGGATCCCCCCTAAGTTAGGTATTACCTGATTGGGGATTAGATAATATGTGTGTGTGTGTGTGTGTGTGTGTGTGTGTGTGTGTAATTCTAGGTCATTTGGAGTGTGCATCATGACTGGATATGAAAATACTTTAAAAAAAATTTAAATATTTGGGCTGACTATATCTTATACTATGCTGTCTTATAACTAGTATTTTATTCTTCTTCAAGTTCATTCTTTTCATCTGAGATTGAACTTCTTTCACTGTCATCAATAACCATATTCACCTAAATAATAGAATAATAGATATAATAACTTTTCAAAGACCTTTAAACATTTTTCTTATATTATGTAAATTGCAAACCTTTGGCTCGTTTAGAGCTGGCCTTTCTGAATGTCAGTCTTTAATTTTTAATTAATTTCCCACTTGTTTTATCTGAGAAAAAGTTAAATTTTCCAGAGGTGAATTTTAAACAATTTTTAAAAAACTGATTCCACAAATAAATTACTTTTTAGTATCTGGAAAAATGCCTTGAGATTCTAATTTGAAAAAAAAAGTGTCTTTGTAATTGGGCTTAATAAAACTAAACTCCCTCCTTTGAAAGGCCAAGCTGTCATATTTATGACCGTTTTTAGCTAACTTTTAGAAATGTTTATTTTGCTCTTTGTATAATTTTTACTAAGATATTGAATTACTTTTTCTGCTGAATGATAGAAAAAAATGTATATATTTATTTTTTGGCCACACTATGTGTCGTGTGGGATCTTAGTTTCCTAACTAAGGGAACCCGTGCCCCTGTAGTGGAAGCTGAGTCTTAACTGCTGAATTGCCAGGGAAGCCCATAGATTGTTTTAAAAGTTGATGTGTTACTGCTGTAAGTAACAGTGTAATATAGAGAAGTCAGCCATCCTTTAATCACTTTCTTGTGTACAAAATATGATGCCCATCTCCCCTCTTTTAAGATTTTAGCTTTTGTTTGCAACATTTTGACTATGAGGTGCCCTGGTGTGATTTTCTACATATTTACCCTGCTTGAAGTTAGCTAAACTTCTTGGATCTATGGGTTGATGTCTTTTACTACTTTTGAAAATTTGCAGCGATTATCTCCTCTCCCATTTCTTTTGCTACATATCTCTCTCTCAGCCTTTTGAGACTAATCACATGCACATTAGGCTGTTTGATATTGTCCCAGAGATCTCTTAAGACTCTGTTCCTTTTTTTTTCCCTCTTTGTGTTTTAATTATTTTAATTTCTTTTGACCTAATTTCAAATTCTTTAATTCTTTCCTCTTCTGAGTATTTTCTTCTGATTAGCATAGTCTGGCTTATGAACTATCAAAAATTTTATTCTCTGATACTGAATTTTTAGTGTTTTCATTTGTCTCTCTTTTTTCCATTTCTCTGTTGAAATTTCCCATCTGCTCACACATGTTCACCTATTATTCCATTAGATCCTTTAACACATTGATTACAGTTTTAAAATTCTCTGAGAATTCCAGTACCTTTGCTATCCCTGAATTTGGGTTCTTCTTTTGATGGTGAATCACTTTTTCTTGTTTTTTTTTTTTGTGTGTGTGTGTCTTATTTTTGATTTAACGCCAGACCCTGCATATTAAAAAGCTGATTTTGTAGGTTATCTTGTTTTTTTTTGTTAGGGTATGAATACCATTTCCTTTTGACTTCTTATCTTGTAGTGATACTTACATAATTGTATGTGTGTATATGTGTGTATGTTTGTCTCTCCATTTATCTATGGATCTGATTTTGCAACTGTTAACCTGATTTACAGCTTTAAGGTAATGATAGTTAATGGAATTGCCATTTTCACCTAATTTTAAATTTGATCTAGTCTTCTTTTTAAAAAACCTCAATTTGAACGCACAGTAAAATCTGCATTAAGCGTAATCTGTTTGCTACCCTCTATTAGGAATTTCTATCCCCATGTAGAATTAGTTTTTTTTTTTTTTTTTTCCAGAAAATCAGGGAGGTTACAAGATCATAAATGTATCAGCAATTTAGAAAGAAGGGAAACAGAATGAAAACTTCTCAGAATTTATCCTGAGTCGTTTACACATTGAGCCTGTTTCCTTCTGTCATGGCATAATGGCAAGCGGTGTGCAGAAACTGACCTCAAGGAACAACCCCTCCATCAGAGATGTACTTTGTTTTTTTAAATGAAACTGAGGGTAATGGTCTCAGATGTTTTAGAAGGATCTTCAGTAATAAAGACTGAAACTAAAAGGTAACTTGGGTTGAGCCAGAAAATTGTTAGCCACAGAGCTTAATTCTCTTGGCCATGTGGTTGAGGTTTTATTGAATCTATTTAATAATAAAATGTATTGAGATACAAGAGAAATTGATGTTTTTAAATAGATATTCTGATATATTGGCTAAAAATGAATAGTTCCTAAGGTATAGTTGGTTATATTTGTAAAATTATTCTTTGTAATCCTCAAAGCAACCTTATTCAGTTGTACTAATCTCTGTCCATTATTTTAAAAGTTGCTTTTTGTTGCTATCTCTTAAATCCCTTTTGCCTTTTAGCTCTAACCCCTCCTCCCAATAATCATGAAACTTCTTTACTCATTCCCTGTTAACAAAGCCTGGGGGAGGGAGCAGAAGGTTAGAGAATGTGGTAAATCACTGGGGGATTGGCTATGTTAGTGAAATGAAACTGCTTTTTAAACCAGTTACCTGTAATTGGTGCTAATAAAGGGGAATCACAGTTGTTTCAAGGTGTTCTACTTGATCTGGTCCGTCCTTAAGCCGAGACCTACTTCTGTTTATAGAATAGAAGTCATCTGTGTGCATATACAGCACTGTCATAATTTTCTAACTGAAAGGTGTGCGGGGAAACTGAACACCTTTCTTTAAAGATATTATCATTTGGCTCACATATCTTAAGTACTTTTTAAAATAGTTTTCCCCCCTTAACTCCCCATTACCAAACTCTAAAAGAACTATTCATTAAAAAAAATTTTGTTAGTATTAACGTGGATAGGTTTTCTTATATTTGTGTATCATATATGCACATAAGTATTATTATACATAGGAGTTTTAAAATATATATGTGTCATATAATTGGACCTACTTTGTGTACTTAAAATTTTCTTAAACAGAAGACTTAATTTTGTGATTATCAACTTGACTGTAAGTCTTTCCAGTGCTTCTTAGAAAATACCAGTTCCAGCTTTGTTTCCAGTTAATCAGGGCGCTAGCCGAAGGTAGACTCTTTCAGTAACTTTTGAGCACCTGTTTTCATGGAAAACAGGTAAAACTTCTCTACAAATAAAAAGAACCTTGCTTTTGATCTCTATACTGTAAAGCATTTTAAGTGACAGAAGGTTTTAGTGTTGTAACCAGGGTTTTGTTGGCAAGCTATGATGGTGAAGTGAAGTTGCTCAGTCGTGTCCTACTCTTTGCAACCGCATGGCCTGTAGCCTACCATGCTCCTCTGTCCATGGGATTTTCCAGGCAGTAGTCTTATAGTGGATTGCCATTTCCTTCTCCAGGGGATCTTCCCAACCCAGGGATCGAACCCAGGTCTCCCGCACTGTAGACAGACGCTTTACTGTCTGAGATACCTCTGGTACATTTTGTGACTTTCTGCAGAACCTTACAAATGTGCTTACATCTTGCATGAATATCTGTTAGAACCTTTTCACCACTAGCTTTGCCATTTTAGGTAAATAATTTTGAGTTTTAATAAATACTAAGAGAAGTATAAGACCATATGGTCTTTACTCTCATGAGATGTGCTCAATTTGATCAAAGTGTTGATCAGTCTTTGGTGGGCGGCAGGCAGGGGGTATAAGGAAACACACTTAATAATACAGAGTGATAAGACCTGTTCTGAGATTGAGAAGGAAGTTTTTCTTAAGCTCATTCTTAAAGAACAAGACATAGTTAATCAAGTAAATAAGGGTGGGAATGTGACAGGCATTGGCACCTGAGCAAACACTTACACAAATATGACCAATATGAAAACTTTCCGAGAACGTTAACAATTATGGTTGTGCCTCAGAAAAATTATTAAATTGAACACAGTTGTGGATTTAATTTACTATCTAAGTGAGAGACAGTTAAAATGTTTTAATTCTAGCCAGAGGTTATGTGGGAAAGAGGTAGAACCTCTCCCCCAAGGGTAGGAACAGGAGCCTTCTTTCTGTTGGAGGTTTCAGGTGTATCAGAGCAGTGTCTACTACTCTTGGGAAATGGGAATGATGACAAGATTACAAATATATCCTGACCTTGATAAGTCTTGAAATCTATGGAGTTTTTATTAAGAGAAGCCTCTTCATGGAAGATGTGTAATTGTCTTAATCTTTCCATGAGAATACTCAAGAAGATGTATGTGTGTGAGACCCAGAAACAAGCCTTATTCTACCAGCTGCTAATATTAAAAAAGCAAAATTTATTTTATCAACTGTATTTCATTGTCCCTGATACTTCTGCCAGCATGTTAGCCCCAGACTTGATCCAGAAAAGAAAAGATGGTCTGATTTGGAGTGTACACCTCGTAAGATTCATAGACAGGAACGACTTCGTTTTGTCTGGTCCTGTCAGTAGATTATAATGTCCCGTCTTTTCTGTATTACTCATCTGTGATGGACAGAGAACATTTAGGGAGTTAAAAGCAGTTCAGTTGTGTATGGTTTGTGTCTCCTGATAATCCTAGTCTGATTCCTCTGGTCTTGTCTGGTTTTCCTTCCACATCTCCAAAATATCACTTTAAAATTTTTTTTAGGGTAGTTCTTTGTGTTAATTAAAAAATGATCCTTACTGGAGTAGAGAAATCCTAACCAAAGAGGTTCTTTTGTGGAGATTCTATCAAGATTCTGTCATCAGTTCAGCAGTATTTAATAAGTGCCTTATATGTGCTGGGCAGTACTGTAGGTTTTGAGACTACTTCAGTAAATAAAACTTAAATACTTGCAAGTTACTTGTATTCCATTGGGCAAGACAGACAATAAATACAATTAAAATGAAAATTACATAATATGTTAGAAGGTAATAAGTGCTATGGAGAAACATAGATAGTAATGTGAGATTACGGTGGTTAGGGTGTGGGAGTAATTTTTAAAAGGGTGGTCAGGGTAAGCCTCACTTAGAAAGTGACATTTGAGCAAAGACTTGAAGGAGGTGAAGGAGTAAGCCATGTGACTATCTGAGGGAAGAGCATTCCAGATAGAGGGAGCAGCCAGGGCAGATTTTTTGAGGTAGTTTTGACCACGTCATGGTTGAGGAATAGAGAATCGCTGTGACCTAATGCAGTAAGCCAGAAGTTGAGGGCAAGAGAGGAAATGGGCATTTGGGGAGGCCTTTTAGGTTGCTATGGGTACTTTGGCCTTTGTGCCAAGTATTTATGTGTGCTAAGTCACTTTAATCCTGTCCTGCTCTTTGCGACCCTATGGACTGTAGCCTGTCAGGCTCCTCTGTCCATGACGATTCTCCAGGCAAGAAAATGAGTAGGTTGCCATGCCCTCCTCCAGGGGATCTTCCCAACCAAAGTAAAATCAAGTAGCCTCAAGTGAGAGTTCTTCCTTAGAGATATAGGGTCAGGAAAAGGTAAGCAGTCAGAGAAGGAACTCTGTAACTTCTAGTCTTAGGATAGCATAAATTAATGTTGTATCCTAGACATAAGATTATACAAAAACAAATAATAAGTTCTTTGCTGATATTTTCTACTTTATTTTTGATTGTAGGGACTTTCAGTTACCTTGATGATGTCCCATTTAAGATAGGAGACAAATTCAAAACACCATCTAAAGTTGGTCTTCCTATTGGCTTCTCCTTGCCTGATTGTTTGCAGGTTGTCAGAGAAGTACAGGTAAGTAGTAATTTTTAGTTAAAGTTTAGTACATTTACAATTTTAAGGAGTAAGAATTTAATGTATAGTGCAATAGAAAAAAAAATCTATCTCTTGTTTATGTTTCTGATAGCTCCTGTTACTGCTCGGCTCACATTGTCTCTCACACACACAGGCATGCACATATGCACACCCTCCCCCCCCCACCCCCGCCCAGCGCCTTGTATATGTTTCTATATCTTTTACAGATCTTGTATAATCTGTTAGGTTGTATGTTCCTGGGGTTCTGTACCTTGTGCAAAACAAATTCCTATTGCTCATCTGATTTGCTTCTTCTCCTCTTTCCTTCTATAAATGTGCTCATTACCTTCTTGGTCACTCAAGTTACATAATATTTTCTCTCTACTGTGTCTTCCCTTTGCCATTCAGTTTATTCCTTACCTTAGTTTTTCACCTGGGCTATTTCCGTAGTCTCTTCAATGGGCTCCTCTGCTTACAGAGAAGCTTACAGAATTTTTCTTCTATTTTTCATAGTGCTTCTAGAATAATATCCCTGAATATAAAAACTTACAATGATTCACCAACCCTTACTGAATCAAGTCTAGATATAAGATAATGGTTGAGTACCTTAGCTTATCATCTCCTCCATATTCCCTCCAAACCAGAATACTAGTGGTTTGTTGAATGTACTACATGTATTATTTGTCTGTATCATGCTTGTCTCATGAGTGGTTATATCCACTTGAAATAGTCTCCTCTTTCTCACCATACTGAAAATGGTCTGCCTGTTAAAAATCTATTTATTCTTCTCGACTGTGCTTAAATGCCATTCCCTCAATAGCTTCTTTTTCAGTCCTTGCATCTTTAAAGCTCAGTTATATATAAGTGTATAAAATTACATCTTGAAAGCAGCAAATGCCCCCATGCTATGTGACTTCCTACACTTACTGAATGCCTGCTTTTGAGGGACACTCTGCTGTGGCTGAGGATAGAGACAAATGCCTTACACTGTCCTTGAGGAGCTTATAGTTTAGAGAAGAAGTTACATGGAAAAACAGAAGGGTACACTACTCACTCAAATACTTATTTCTGTGACTTTAGATTTTTAAAATACAACCTCTTGGTAAAGACAGGGAATTTACTAAAGCATTGCCATGTTACTCTAAAGTGTATTCTTTGGGAGAAAAAAATATTTGGGAATTCCCTGGTAATCCAGTGGTTAGGATTATTCTGTGCTTTCACTGCTGAGCACCTATGTTTGATACCTGGTTGGGAAACTAACATCCTACAAGTGGCATGGCACAGCCAAAAAATAATAAAAACTTTATTTTTCCTTCTGGTCTTTGTAGGGAATAATCATAGTGGGAGAACTTATTATATTTTTAAGTAATAGCTTTATTGATAAATAATTCACATACCCACAAAATTTTCCCTTTTAAGGTATGCAAATAAGTGGAGTCTTTTTATTATTATATTTGGAGTTGTATAACCATTACCACCATCTAATTCCAGAACATTTTCTATCACCCCAAAAAGAAATCCAGTGTACATTAGTAGTCACTCCCTATTTTCCCCTCCCGTCAAACTCTGGCAACCACTAAAACTACTTTCTGTTTTCATGAACTTGTCTATTCTGGAACATCATATAAATGGAATAATAGAATATTTAGTCTTTTATATATGACTATATAAATACATATGTGATAAGTTTATTTTATGTAACATGATGTTTTCAAGTTTTACCCATTGATTTTTATAGCTGAATAATTCCATTGTGTTGATATACCACAGTTTGTTTATCCATTTATCAGGTGATAGATTTTTTTTTTTTTTTGGTCGTACTGAGTGGCATGTGGGATCGTAGTTCCCTGACCAGGCATTGAACCTGTGCACCCTGCAGTGGAAGCTAGGAGTCTTAACCATTGGACCTCCAGGGAAGTCCATCATTGATAGACATTTTTGATGGTTTCCAGTTTTTTGGCTTTTAGACAATACTGCTGTGACTATTTGTATACAGGTTTTTGTGCAGACGGATGCTTTCAGTTTTCTTGGGTATGTACATAGGAGTGAAATTGCTGGATTATATATTAACTGCTTTACCTTTTGAGGAATTGCCAGACTGGAGTGGCCGTACCAGTTTATAATCTTGCCTACACTGCATGAAGTTTCCAGTTTCTGCATATCCTTGCCAACTTTTGTTATCTGTCTTTTTGGTTATATACATCCTTATGGGTGTGCGGTGGTTTCATGGTTTGTTTTTTTTTTCCTTTTTGGCCTCACGGTGTGGCATGTGGGCCTAGTTTCCTGACCAGGGATCAAACCTACATCCCCTGCAGTGACAGCAGTGCGTCTTAACCACCGGACTGCTAGGGGAGTCCCTCTTTATGGTGGTTCTGATGTACATTTCCCTAGTTTCAGGTAATGTTGAATATCTTACATGTTTTTGTATACTGAATTGATCCTCCTTTTGTATGGAGAATTTATTGAGCCAGGAGAGATGGCAATTTCCCATATGAAGTTTTACCTTGTTCTGTTTGCCTGGTGGCTTTTTTATTGGCAACAACAAATATTGAGTAAATAGTACCCTGTGTGCAGGACATTATTAGCAATAAAATAACACCTACATTTTATTTCAGTAGTTCTCATATTATTCACTGCCTCATTGAATCATTCAGAAAATTTGTTTAGAATCCCACAGTTGTTGCTGTTGTTGGCTTTGCGGGGAATTTTCTTTTTGAGCTGTGTGAAGCCCTAATGAGTGCCTGGTTCTTTGCCTGCCATACTCCCCGTGCCCACTAATGACAAAAGAGGAGATCAAGGCTCCAAGCTCCATTCCTGTGTGGGCTAGCTGCAGTGTTTTCTGGAACTGCAGCTAGATCCCTTAAACTTTGGCTGCTTCGGGTCTCCGGGAGGCGGTTAGGCTGTGGTGTTGGTGCTGCTCCCTCTCCATCCAGAAAGGAATCAGACCTAGAGCCCTAAACAGGTAGCTTGAAGCTTCGTGTAACTTTTTCATATTTGCCCTTGGGTTTCAGATCAAAAGTCCTCAAAGCGAATCAGTAAATCATACGGCGACCTTCTACCCAGGCCCAGAAAGTTTTCATTGAAAATGAAACAGTAGTGGCGGCCACAGTACTGGAGGGTGGCCCTTAGTGTCACAGCTCAGAGCAGACTCTGGTTCACTGATTCATGGGCTGGAATTGCCGAGTAATAGCTGTGTAATCTTAAAAGATTGTTATAAGGATTATGTAAAATAGTGCATTTATAATGCTTACTCTGATTCCTAGTACTCCATAAATATTAGATGCTGTTACTTATTATTGCGCACTCAAAAATCACATTTTTTCAGTGTAGTAATTCTCCTAATTTTTTGTTTTGTTTTGTTTTTTTTTTTTTAAATTGTGTGCCAAGTGTTCTACATTACTTTGGTAACTTAAAAAAAAACTCAAGGGTTTATTACAGAGGAAAGAAATTTCCAGTTGCTTTCGGGAGTAAAACTTCAGAGATCTGTGTTTACAGGTAGTGGGAAGTTGGTCACACCTGTTTTTGGTGGGCAAAACCAGTTGCAAAATTGAATTTCCTCCCTAGTTAGAAGCAGCAACCTTTGGCCAGTGTTTTCTCACTGTTCCGTTAAGAGGGAGAAAGGAAGCCCTGTGATACCCCTGGTGTTTTTCTGAGGCCCAGTAACTGACTCAGGAGTGTGTAAATGAACTTCTGGATGTGTGCATTTCCAGGCTTCTGTTGTGCTGTTTGCAGCTGAAAGGTTTAGGGATGAACCCTACTTTCTTCTACAGTGTTTTTTCTACTCTGAGACTCTTGTCATGGTAGGCCTCTTTCCTCTCTCTTTCCCCTCTTTACTCTTACTGTGTCTCCAGACACACTGTTTAGCTTTGTTGCCTTAGGGTGAACACCAGAGGTTTTTACTCCTGTTCTAGGTGAATTTTGTTTAATATAATAGGTAATTTTTTCCAAGTATACAAATGAAATTTTTATAAATTGATCTATACTTTATACTTGAAGCTGCAAGTGGAAACAGTGACTGTTTTATTTTCTTGGGCTCCAAAATCACTGCGGACAGTGACTGCAGCCATGAAATTAAAAGACGCTCCTTAGAAGAAAAGCTATGACCCACCTAGACTGCATATGAAAAAGCAGAGACATCACTTTGCTGACAAAAGTCTATATATAGTCAAAGCTATGGTTTTTCTAAGTCAGTTTTGGATGTGAGAGTTGGACCATAAAGAAAGCTGAGTGCTTAAGAATTGACGCTTTTGAATTGTAGCACTGAAACTCTTGAGAGTACCCTGGACAGCAGGGAGATCAAACCAGTCAATCCTAAAGGAAATCCACGCTGAATATTCATTGGAAGAACTGATGGCTGAAGCTGAAGCGCCAATACTTTGGCCACCTGCGGCAAAGAGCCGACTCTTTGGAAAAGACCCTCGTGCTGGGAGAGAAAGATTGAAGGCAGGAGAAGAGGGTGACAGAGGAGGAGATGGTTTGATGGTGTCACCGACTCAACAAACATGAATTTGACCAAATTCTGAAGATAGTGAAGGACAGGGAAACCTGGTGTACTGTAATCCATGGGTTTGCAAAGAGTCAGACAGTGCTTAAAGCTATTAAGGAACCTTGAAGGGAATTTTTGTGCAGTTTATACTGTAAAATCTTTTTGTCGAAAATTGAGGTAACATTGATTCATAACTTTGTGGAAGTTTCATGTATACAGCATTATGTTTTGACTTGGGTATACCCTGCAGTACCCTTACCACCAGAATTTAGTTTCCTTCTCTTACTACACTGTTGACCTTCTTTACTCAATTTTTGTCCCTTGGCTCATAACTAATCTGTTTTCTCTCTGTGTCCTTGTTTTGTTTTGTATGCTTGTGTGTGTATACATGTGGAATCACGCAGTATTTATCTTTCACCTTCTGACTTATTTCACTTAGTATAATGCCATCAAGGTCTGTCCATGTTGTTGCAGGTGACAAAATTTCATCTTGTTTTAATTTCATATTGTGTTTGTGTATGTATGTGTGTGTGTGTGTGTGTGTGTGTGTATTGCACATACATAAACACATACCCCTCCCCCACATCTTCTTTATCCACATTGATGGGCATCTAGATTGTATCTGTATCTTGGTATTGTGAATAGTGATGAACACAGGGGTGCCTATATCTTTTTGAATTGGTCTTTGTGTCTTCTTTGGATAAATACCCAGAAGTGGAATTGCTGAATTATATAGTAATTATTTTGAGAAGTTTCCATACTGTTTTCCACAGTGGCTGTGCCAGTTTACGCTCCCACCAACAATACTTTCCTCCACATTCTCTCCAACACTTGTTATTTCTTGCCGCCTTGATAATAGACATTTTAATGGGCGAGCGGTGATACCTTATTGTGGTTTTGATTTGCATTTCCCTAATAATTAGTGATGTTGAACATCTTTTCATGTGCCTCTGATCATCTGTATGGCTTCTTTGGAAGATTCTGCTCAGATCCTCTGGCCATATTTTTATGAGGTGGTTTGTTTTTGTTGAGTTTGCACTGTAAAAATCTTAATTTGAATATGTCTAGATTTCTTAATAAGCACTTTTCCTACAGTTAGAGTACAATCTGTTCTTTGTAATTTGGTAGTGGTTTAGAGCATAGACTATATTGTCAGCCTGGGTTCAGATCCAGGCTCTACCATTTAGCAGCGTCATGAACTTGAGCATAGCCGTTGTAATGTTGAGGAAATCTAGAGAGCTAATACATAAAAAGTGTTTAGAATCATGCATGGCACCTTGTAAGTGCTTCTTAAATACTAGAGCCTGTTGTTATATTGAATACAGAGGACATTGTGTTAGATAATAGAGATCTTAACAGTGTCTAAAGCCCAGTTGCTGCCCACAGGAGGCTTGTGGTAGTGTTGCAGAAATGTTTTAGAGAAAGATTTCATGTGGTCACATGTGCTCAGCATCAAATGGTAGAGACAGATGCTATGTAAGAGTTCAGAGGAAGGAATGGGCCATCGGGAAAGCCTCATAGAGGAGGTGGTTGAGTTCTGCCTGAGCCACCAGTGAAGAATTCTAGGAAGGGAAATGGCCTGAGGGGAGAGAAGCACAGGAAGCCGCAAGGTACATATGACCTCGGTATATGATTAGAGATGGTGGGAGTTCTTTCTCATTAATTTCTCTACGTAACCAGGGAGCAAAGTCTGATTAAATCTTACAAGCTTAGGAAGTCTTAGTTTTCCTGAGGTGGGATCCTCCCATACATCTTAAATGCTGCCTTGTCCAGTTCCTTTGTCCCAGGGTGAGAAATAAGTGAATTCGGTGGGGGAGCGATGGCCTCCTGGGTTCACACCTTTCTCTGATATATCTTTGCAGTATGACTTCTCCTTGGAAAAGAAAACCATTGAGTGGGCTGAAGATCTTAAGAAGATCCAAGAAGCCCAGTGGGAAGCAGAGCGCAAGGCTGAGGAAGCAGAAGCTAAAGTGAATTCTAAGAGTGGCCCAGAGGGCGACAGCAAGATGAGCTTTTCCAAGACGCACAGTGCAGCCACCATGCCGCCTCCTATGAACCCCATCCTCGCCAGCTTACAGCACAACAGCATCCTCACCCCGACTCGCGTCAGCAGCAGTGCCCCGAAACAGAAAGTTCTCAGCCCGCCCCACACAAAGGCAGACTTCAATCCTGCTGACTTTGAGTGTGAAGAAGACCCGTTTGATAATCTGGAGTTAAAAACTATTGATGAGAAGGAAGAGCTGAGAAACATTCTGGTGGGAACCAGTGGACCCATTATGGCCCAGTTATTGGACAGTAACTTGCCTCGAGGTGGCTCTGGGTCTGTGCTACAGGAGGAGGAGGTCCTGGCCTCCCTGGAGCGGGCCACCCTAGATTTCAAGCCTCTTCACAAACCCAATGGCTTTGTAACCTTACCACAGCTGGGCAACTGTGAAAAGATGTCGCTGTCTTCCAAAGTGTCCCTCCCCCCCATTCCTGCAGTGAGCAATATCAAGTCCTTGTCCTTCCCCAAACTTGACTCTGATGACAGCAGTCAGAAGACACCCAAGATGGCAAGCACTTTCCATAGCACATCCTGCCTCCGCAGTGGCACGTTCTGGAATTTCCTAAAGCCTTCCACCCAAAGCAGTGCCAGTGAGCTCAATGGGCATCCTACCCTTGGGCTTTCAGCTTTGAACTTGGACAGTGGCACAGAGGTGCCAACCCTGACCCCTCCCCAGACGCCTTCCCTGTCTGTCTTGTCTGTGTGCACAGAAGAATCAGCACCTCCAAATACACGTCCCACGGTAAGCCTTTTAAATCGCCCTGCATTAAAACTCCACAGATTTCTAGATCCTGCCTAGCAGTTGCCACCCTCACATTCTTCTTTTCAAGATTTAGGGAAGGATGGGGCATGACCAAATTGACCTTGATTACATTAAGTACATATAGTTCTGGTTATTCTTTTGAGGACATTAGCTTTGCAGCTAACCTGGTAATGATTTTTTCCTCCCTGTATCTTTTTAATCTTTTCCTTCAAAAAGATAATGTGTAGCATGTGAATGATGTTTTCCTGCCTAATCAGTTCGTTGTTTTCCATGCTGCCGTGTCTTGTGTTTGCACTTTTTCAAGGTTTGCCCTCTTTGTGCCTTTTTACTTTTTCCTATTAATTTTTTTTTTTTTACACTTATTTTTGGTACTCCTTATTTTATCTTCTACTTCCCTCTCCTCCCTCCTCCCATCTCATTCTGCCCTGACGTTGGCTTCTGTGTGTTTGACTGATTTGGGGTTATGTTTCTTTAAACTAGGTGGTACTTTAGTAACTGGGGAAGTTTGAGCCAGAGGTTGAAATTTGCCATTTTTAAACCTGTGGATTTTAATACTGCAATTACTGTTTTTCCTCTTTTTTGGCTTACTACTAAGAATTATGCAGTTTTCTTCAAAGGGAGGGAGAGGGGAAGATTGGAACAGATTTAGTGTTGAAGGGTGGATTGATAGAAAAATTGTACTTGGGTCATCTTGAGTTTGGCCACCTGATGTGAAGAACTGACTCATTGGAAAAGACCCTGATACTGGGAAAAATTGAAGGCAGGAGGAGAAGGGAACAACAGAGGATATGGTTGGATGATATCACCGACTCAAAGGACATGAGTTTGAGCAAGCTCTGGGAGTTGCCGATGGACAGGGAGGCCTGTCGTGCTACGGTCCATGGGGTCGCAAAGAGTTGGACATGACTCAGTGACTGAGCTGAACTGTATCATCTTGAAGGAAATCTGATTTGGTCACACAGAGAAGTTGCATATACAGGGAGGTTACTTTATGTGGTTGTTTTAGCAGCACAGAACAATACGTTATTGTATTATAGAATAGAAATCATAGAAGTCCAAGAACCTTTTTTTATACCAGTTCAGATTTTTAAATAACAGGATATCAGGGTGGTATTTAGAGTCAGAAAGGAGCCTGATTGTATTGGTTGTATATCTCTGAGACCATAATCAGCCTGCTCTTAGCTGGTAGAAAAGATGAGCTTTGGCCTGCCTTAGAAAGAGTGCAGGTTCCCAGCCGTAACGTTCTTGATAAATGATTGTTTCTGTGTGAGTGCTTCCATTGTCAGAGAGCTTACTGCTGCCTGTAAATGTCCATGGACCTTGGCCCAGAGAACCTCAATAGAGTGCATAAACATCTCTTGTTTTTGTTTAATCGCTCAGTCATGTCTACCTCTTTGCGATCCCAAGGACTGGAGCTCACCAGGCTCCTCAAGTCCATGGGATTTTCCAGGCAAGAATCCTGGAATGGATTGCTGTTTCCTTCTCCAGGGGATCTTCCCGACCCAGGGATGTCTTCTGCATTGGCAGGTGGATTCTTTACTGTTGAAGTCCCCAGTGAAGCCTGTAACATCTGTTAGCCTGGGCCTTATCCTGACTCCCCCTGGTTTGTGCTTGGGCTCTGGTCAGCAGGATACTCCTCTCTGCTCCCTAATTCATTGTATGCTTTAGAGAAATTAAATATACTCCAGAAGGTTAGGGATCCTCAGCCACCACCATCCCCCACCCTCACCCCCATCTAACTTAATAGTGTTAAAGTGAACCATTGAGAGACCAAAGCCAGTGAACTAATTGCAGAGGGTATTTCTCAAACCAGAACACTCATCATTCTTTGACACATCTGATGGTGCAGTTTCTTTTGGGCCCATCCATTTTAGGGTATGAGGGTCCCTGCTTCATCCTGGCCTGGGGATTTGCTGCCCTGTGGGGGCAGGTTTAAACAGAGTTCGAGTTGTGGTGATCTTTAAGGAAGTCAAGGCCCTTACTCCTAGGGAGCACAAGCCTAGTTCCATCCTGGCTTTCTGTCTTGGTTAGTCTTTGAAGCTGCTAGTTGGAACCTTTCCTGGTGAGAGAAGCGCTTCTCCTCAAGACAGTGACTGGAGGTAGGGGGTGATGGTCGTCAGCTGGGCCATATACATCCTTCACATGGGAACTCCCAGGGAACTTCCGGAATTTAGTTCTTGTCATCTATTTCAGGCCCAGTGTTTGGGTCTCGGTTTTCAGATTTTCATGTGTCATTGTTTGTATAAACTAATCTTAGCAGTTGAGAACTCCAGGGGTCATCTTGAGAGGAACAGTCTTGAGATGCACCCTTATTCTGTGTGCAGCACAGAGCTGCCTGCTTTAGCCCTTATCAGTGTGTCTTCCCACTGTGGCTCAGCCCCGCCAGAGGCCTTGCTCTGCTCACAGCTTAGGCTCATCTGCCATCCGGTTCTCTTTCTCCAGGTGTGGCTGTATATTCTCCACTCTGTCAGAGTTACTTCAGTGAAACATTTGCCTTTTTCCTTGTACTTGAGTTCTCAATTTACTTATTGTGGCCAGGAAGGATATGAGAAGTGCCAGTTCACTCTTAAATTGTATTTCAAATGATTTCTGGTAATATATATTCTCTAAGCTTTTTGGTGCTTAAATCTGTTGATCATTTCTCATGTTGCCATTGTTTTTACTTACAGAGTCACTCTCCATCTCTAGATTAAGAAAAGGAGAGGCTTCCCTTGCGGTCCAGTGGTTAGGGATCGGCACTTCCACTGCCGTGGCCCTGGGTTCCATTCATGGACAGGACTAAGATCCGACAAGTCACATGGCACAGCCAGAAAAAGAAGTAGGAAAAAAATAGGAAGCTTTGAAAAAGAAAGACACAAAGAACTGAATGAAAAATTTAAAAAAATAAAAAATGAATTTGTTTTTATCAAAGTAATACAAGAATTTTTAATGAAACCAAGTAGCATTTAAAAGGTTTATATTGAAAAAGAGTAGTTTCCTGCCTCACCTGTCTCTGATTCCAGTTTTGCTTCCCATAGTCAGGTACTTTTAACTCTTCAAACTGTGTATACTGGGATTTATCTCTTTCTAAATTGGATGCTTACATTGCATTTTCTAAATTTATTAATTTTAGACAGGTTTATACTTCCTGTTACAGTAAGTTGAGGATTTAGCCCTTATAGTAGCCTTTCCTCCACCTTCTTGTATTTTTCATCATATTTATATCACAAGTTTTGGTTCAATTAATGTTAGTTAATTTTATGATTGGGATGGAATACTGTGGTGGTGATGAGGATTTTCTTGGTAGCTTTTATTTCTTATAGTTTAACTGCCCCATTAAAAATTGTGTAATTTCTTTATGCCTGTTGCTAGTTTTGTCCAAATGCTCCAAGAGTGTCAAAGACCTAGTGATAATTTTCTCATTCAAATACATTTAATTTTGTTGGTTAACCTATTGTTTTTGAATCCTTGAATATCCAAAAATGTCTAAATTTTATCCTCATGTATGAATACTGGTTTGGCTCAATTTAGATTTCTTAGTTGAAGATCATTTTCTTTAAAAAAATTTTAAGACATTACTCCCTTAAAAACAAACAAACTTTCAGGGACTTCCCTGGTGGTCCACTGGTTAAGAATTTGCCTGCCAACAGGGGGACGTGAGTTCAGTCCCTGGTCGGGAAGATTCCACATGCCTTGGAGCAACTAAGCCCGTGTGCCAAAGCTGTGCTCTGGAGCCCGGGAGCCGCAGCTACTGAAGCCTGCGCGCCTAGAGCCGTGCTCCGCAACACAGGCGGCCACCACAGTGGAAGCCTGTGTACCCAGCTCGAGAGCAGCCCCAGCCTGATGCAGCTGGAGAAAGTGCGCACACAGCAGTGAAAACCCCATGCAGCCAGATAAATAAATAAAAACTAAAAACAGAAAGCTCTCAAACTGAAGTACAAGCACCTCTGATTTCTAGCAATACTGTGCCATTCGGAGTTCTTCCCCTGCTCCCACAAGCTTTTGGGATCCTTTTTTTTTTCCATTTCTGGAGATTTGACATTTACCAGTGTAAATTTCACTTATTGTGCTTGACCCTCCTGGATCCTTTCAAGCAAAGGCTCAGCTCAGTCTTCAAAATCTGGTTGCTGTGGTTTGTTTTTGGTATTATACTTTTCTGTTTTCTCTGTTCTTCCTATAAGCTGGATGTTGGACCTCCTTGATGTTTTTCTGATTTGCTATCTTTTTTCTTTCTCTTTGACTTTATGTTTTACTATCTGAAACGTATCCTTGACTATCATACCATTTAAAAAAAAATCTCATAATATTTTAAATAAAAGTTTTGCTTTATTTTAAATTTCCAGGTGCTTTGTCTTTTCCCTCTTCTGGTTTGGTCTTATGTTTGTGGCTTTGGCTTTCTATTCACTTCTGAGAGTGAGTCACTAAAAGAAAAACAGTCAAAATGTGGGGAATATGTATGTTGGGGTGTGCCTGCTGATCTTTAAGATTGACTAGTTAGTTGGCTTTGACGTGAAAGTGAAAGTTACTCAGTTGTGTCCGATTCTTTGTGACTCCATGGACTGTAGCCCTCCAGGCTCCTATGTCCATGGGATTCTCCAGGCAAGAATACTGGAGTGGGTTGCCATTCCCTTCTCCAGGGGATCTTCCCGATCCAGGGATTGAACGTGGGTCTCCTGCATTGCAGGCAGATTTTACCATCTGAGCCACCAGAGAAGGCTTTGAAGAAAGTCAAAGTGAGGTTGCTTAGTCGTGTCTGACTCTTTGTGACCCCATGGACTGTAGCCTACCAGCCTCCTCCATCCATGGGATTTTCCAGGCAAGAGTACTAGAATGGGCTGCCATTTCCTTCTCCAGGGGATCTTCCTGACCCAGGGATCAAACCCGAGTCTTCCTCATTGCAGGCAGACGCTTTAGCGTCTGAGCCACCAGGGCTTTGAAGGGAGCTCTGTAAAACATCATCATATGAAGATCTTGGGGGCTATTAAAGTTTATCTAAGAATTCTGCTTGAAGGCTAAAGAAAGTGAGGATACTGAGATAGGCTTACTCAATCCCGTTTTGGTTCTTGTACCTCCCTCTGCCATATGCTGTGCCTGGTATCTGTCCTTTTATTATTGATTCCCATTTTCTAGATTAAACCTTCTATCTCCACAGGTGGGTTGGGGAGGTCTTCCTGAGGGTTTTCTGCTGATCATTGCCTTCGTACTTTGCCTTACCCCAACAGTACCTGGTGCTTCCAAATGCTGAAACCTCAGGGGTCTCCCGCTAGACGTGACTCTCCCATCTCCCACTTGTAACTTCACTGCTTCTGCCAGTTATTCTGCCTCCGTTAGCATTCCACCTTCTAAAATTTCATTGAAATACATCGTCTTCTGTTATGCCCTCTTTTTCTAACGTTAATACAGTTTTATCATCATTTCAGTGGATTTTGGAAGGTAGAATCAGTGTATCAGGGCGCAGGGTTTCTAGCTGGCTCAGTGGTAAAGAATCCGCCTGCCAGTGCAGGAGACGCAGGAGATGCAGGTTCAATCCCTGGATTGAGAAGATCCCTTAGAGAAGGAAATGGCAACCCATTCTGGAAAATTCCGAGGACAGAGAAGCCTGGCAGGCTACAGTCCTTGGGTCGCAGTCAATTATGACTGAGCCACTGAGCACACAGACACGCGTATCAGAGCCAGGCTTCGAGCATTCAGAACTGCACGCGACATTGTACCTGATGTCTGGGAGCTCCTTGTGTGAGAAGTACTGTGCCAGCAATGTGAAGAAGATGCCGTTTGGCTATTGGTATTTCCAGGCCCAGGCAGAACCTGCCCCTAAAGACAGTCTTGGGGCCCGTAAAGTGGCCGGACTGGTGTGCTCAGTTCCTGTGCCGTCGTGACTCTTGCACCCTGATGACTGAGCCCCAGGACTGTACTGCCTGGAGTGTGCTCTGGTGAGAGGGTTCAGCAGACACTGCAGGCTTCGAAGCTTCTTGGCTTCCCCCAGCTGACCTGGAGGAGAGTATCTGGTTATAGCTATAGAATTTTGAACATGCTTCTAGGATAAGCAGGCTCTTTCCCTCCTCTCTTCCTCTCCCCCAAACCCCCAAAAAAGGAGAGGGTTAAATAAAATTTTCTTGGATGATTTTTCCTGGTTCTTGGGAGATGAGCCAGGTTGTCAGCTTTTCCCATTGTGGTTCTGTCCTTCAGCCTGGGAGTGAGCTGCCTTTTTGCCTTGGGGCTGATTATTATCAGAAGTGGTGGTAGGGTTTAAGTCTGGGAATCTGTCCAGTCAGGCTGGGGGCCAGTGGTAGGAGCAGGCCACCGGTGGCCAGTGCAGTAGAGGCTGGGCCCTAGGGACCATGTTCCAGTCCTTGAGGGTACAGCCTGGAGGGGCGGTAGTCTTCAGCCTTGCTTTGGTAGCAGAGCGTGGGAGCCCTGAGCTGGCCATCTACCAGCCCAGTGATAGATGTGACGACGGACACTGGGAGGTGATGGACATGGTTACTGGGACAGTCAATTCTGGAGTGAGGGGATTTGAGATTAATGATCCCTCTAGTACTCAGATACAGCAGTTTAGGAAAGGGATAATGGAGCCCTGGAGAGAAGTCGTAGCAGCCAGCAGGGTGCTACCAAAGGCGGTTTTCAGAACTTCTTTCTCCCCTACAAACCCAGGGGATTTGGGCAGGGAAGGGCATGTGCTTTCATGTGCTACAAAAGCAAGGCTTCTTCACTCTGCAAGGCAGGATGAGGTCAGAGGACAGTCACACTTGCAGGTGTCTTCCCAACTTTTCTGTCCCTCAGCTGGAACTCCCCTGCCCCTCTTTGTTCTTCCTCAGGATGTCTGGCCAGAAATCTGGCCCTTTCTTGCAGGCAGGTTACTTGACTGGAGGCTTGATTAGGTCAGGATTGATAAACCCCTGGATCGGGCCACCTCAGTGACTTGTCTTCTGGGGCCTGGGTCTGTCTGCTTGCCTTAATCCTTTGTCTCTCTCCCACTAGGTCACACCTCCTAATCTCTCAGTGTCACAAGTGCCCAACACTCCCAGCTGTCCCCAGGCTTACTCTGAACTGCAGGCGCTGTCCCCCAGCGAGCGGCACTGTGTGGAGACAGTGGTCAGCATGGGCTACTCATATGAGTGTGTCTTGAGAGCCATGAGGAAGAAAGGAGAGAATATTGAGCAGGTGAGTGCTTGGTCAGCCACAGGGCCGGGGCAGGGGAGAGGCCCCCGATCTCGGGAGCTGGAAGTGTCCTGCCTCCGTCCTGGAGTCCCTCAGACTCACAGCACCATTGTCTTTTTCTGTGATTAGGGAGGGCAGGCAGGACTCAGGGGGGCTTTGTTGGGAGTTTCCAGCAGTGCTTGTTTTGGGGGCTCTGGGACCTAGGCTGAGGGACAGACTTGGGAGTACTGGCGTTGAGGACTACCTTACCCAGTTACCCCTCTTCTCTTCTCTGCTTTTCCTGAGGCAGTGGCAGAATAGGCTTGAGGTATGGTCAGATGTCGTCTTCCACAAATGTCTATCCTGTCAGAAGCACCCAGGCAGTTCTAATATAGGGTACTGGAGCCCTAAGCCTTGAGAGCACTTTCTGACTTGGGTGGTTTCTTAGGAGAATATCCTGCCCAGGCTCTGGGGTTGACGTCAGTTGGGAGATGTGAGTCAGCTGTGACAGGAACTCCTTTGAAGACTGTGAATGCATATTTAGAAGGGTGTGTCTATCAGCAAATAGTCACTGGGGTCCTGCTGTGTTGGACACAGTTCAAGGTACAAAGTCAAGTCCTATCCAGGATGTAATAGTCAAGGTGGGGAGCAGACGTGTTGATTGTGTAAGACTTTTGGGAAACACAGAAAACAGTGGCAGTAGGTGCTAAACCCTTTCTGTTTTCTTAAGATTCTCGACTATCTCTTTGCACATGGACAGCTCTGTGAGAAGGGCTTTGACCCTCTTTTGGTGGAAGAGGCTCTGGAAATGCAGCAGTGTTCAGAGGAAAAGGTAGGCACCTCCATGCTTCATGGGAACCCTCTGGAAAGAAGGGACAAAGCAGTCTGTCTTGGGGGCACTCCTGTTCCACAGCCTTCATCCCTCCCACTGACTGTAGGCAGAACTAGTTGGAGCAAGAATCTCCTGTGTCCAGACAGGCATGTGGATGTTTGGCTCACATGGAAGTATCAGGTTGAAGACCATCAACGATCCCAGGGAAGGGATGGGAAACAATGACTTGGGCAAAAGCAAAAGCTTTCGGATGATGGGGGAGATGTGTAGTCATTTTGCCTAGGCTGGATGGGAGCATGGACGTCGATGGTGGGACCTGAATGAAGGTCCTTGAGATCTGGGGCCTGGCTGTGGCATCAACCTGGCCTCCACGGCCCTCCTCTGCTCGCTTGGGGCCCTGAGAGGCTCCGGCAAGGATGCCCTCCCAAGCAGCCCCTTAGGCGTGTGTTCTGCTGCTTGGCTGTGCTATGTGGCCAGAACCCTTTCTTGAATTTGTATTCTCTTACTTTTCTTTAGATGATGGAGTTTCTTCAGTTAATGAGCAAATTTAAGGAAATGGGCTTTGAACTGAAAGATATTAAGGAAGTTCTGCTATTACACAACAACGACCAGGACAATGCTCTGGAAGACCTCATGGCTCGGGCGGGAGCCAGCTGAGATGAGGCCCTGCCTAGGCCCTGCCGCAGAACCACCCCTGCAGGAGGCCCTGAGGAGCCCACCTGTGGGGAAAGAGAAGGGGCACACTTCCAGATTTTCTTTTGGGGGTGGAAGGTCAGGTGTGGAGACTGTGCTTGCCAAGTCTCTACAAGCCTAGGTCCTGAGCTGGGGAGAAAGTGGGTAAGATTTGGGCATGCACATGCCCCTAGAACTGTCCTGGCTCCTTCCATATTAAAAGTATTTGTATCCTGAGAAGTGTCCTTCCCGCCTTGGCCCTCCAGATCGACTTCTCTGGTCTTTTTGGGATCTGTATGGCTTCAGCCGAAACGTGGCCCGGCTGCCAAAAGGCGCTGGGGAGGAGGAGGCGGTGGGGCCAGACTCAGTGCTGCTTTGGGGCTAGATGTTCCCTCGTCCGCAAGACTGGGCTGACCTCGAATCCAAGTTGAGTGCAATTGAAAGGTTCTTCCAGGGTTTTCTTTCTTTCCCTTTTTAACAATGTCACTTAGTGTGACACTGGTTCTGCAATGTCTCTGAGGTGCAGAGAATGCCCTTTACCCCTTGGGGCCCTGAGTTTGCCTTTTCTGCCAGGCAGTTACCACACTTCCCTGCCCCAGCCTGTTTCTTTTGGCCTGGTTTGGACTACAATCTTCTGCTACCCAGGATTTTAGAGCCCTCTACTCTAGGAAGCAGTTGTCAGTTTAAGGAATCATTTGTCCCTTCCCAGCACATCAACTGGGGGAAAAGCAGGCCATGATTTAGTCCCCCAGCACTAACTCCACCTCAGTTCTCCCTGGAGAACAGCCTCTCCCTCCAGTCCCTGCTCTAGGACGACACAACGAATAACACCTAGTCATAGAAATCAGTCTCTTTGGTTGGTTTTGTATTATGTTGTACATCATTAAAGATCTAAATACAAAGGATATACAGTCTTGATGAATCTAAAGTAATTTGCTAACTATTTTGATTCTTCAGAGAGAACTACTAATAAAAATCTAAAAGGTATATCCTGTTGTGATGATTTCTTTATTGTCAAGGAATGTTTCGCTGCAGGGTGGAGGTTAGTGAGTGGTAAGCGCATTTGCTGGGGATGGAACAGAAGCTAACCATTTTCTGTCATTTCACTCCTTTCTTCCAACTCTTAGGCCTGTGCAACCCAGGTTTTTGGTTTGGAAAGGCAGGCCTAGACACAAGGGTCTGTTTAAACCTGACATAGCTCGGTTTCTGGGTTAAGGACATAGACATGTGCCTTCCTGCAAGACTGACTGTGGAAGTGAGACGGGCTTGGCCTTTGGGAGACGCACTCAGAAGTGAGAACTAAGTCCCTTGTCCTGTGAGCAGCATCAGTCATATTTATGTATTCCACAGGCAGGACGGGGATTCAGACTTCTTCACTAGCTCTCAGTGGTGCTGTTGTATTCAGTGGTACTAGACTTATCCCTAGCTTCTTGTCCTTAGTTGTAATACTCTCTCCCCCACAGTCCTCCCTGTGATCTTGGCTTGGATGGGTCTCTAATTTTTGTAGTGATGATTTGAGGATACAGAACCTTTGGGCTGGGGAGCAGTAAGCTGGAAAGAGGCCACCCTCTGGTAGTCAGATGAGGCATGGCCATTGTCTCAGAAAGCCAGTTGGCCCCTCTTCTGGCCTTTAAAATTAATTAAACCCTTCTTTTAAAATTTGTAGAAGTTATCCTTTAACTTCTACAAGAGATCAAAATTTCATATCAAAATGGGTGTCAGGGCCAAGGCTTTGACATGTGAATCTCAACTTGATCCAAGGTGGCCTTGGTAAGTGATGGACTACCTGGTACTTCTTAAGCTTCTTTCTGCTAGAAAGATACACAGCAAACAACTCACATGAAGGGGTGCATGTATGTGTGTAAAACTGCTTTAGAGTCTCACTGGCCAGAGCGCTTAATGCCAAGGCACTGAACACAGGCCACTGAAAGGGCGAGTAGATGGCCAGGGTGACCCTGGATAAAGGTGAGGCTAGGAGATGGACTTGCCTGAGATACTCCAGCCATTCAGCTATTCTGTGGGGGAGTACAGTGGGTGAGGACTCACAGATAGGACTTAGGAATATGATGCAGGCAGATGGTCTCAGCAAAAGGCAGAGATGGGGAAAGAATGCAGTGATGCGAGCGCCCTCTTCCGTCTAAATACTGGGTTGCAGAGAGGGAGGGGAACTGGAAGCAAAAGACCTGTCCCGCATCTGCGGGACATTGAGTTACGGTTTATTCATCAAAAGCTAACCTCCCAAGGGCTGGTGGGGCAGATCTCACCCAACCCCCACCCCACTAGCACCAGCGTTTTAGTTTTTGACCAAGTCCTGGAGGAAGGCACAGAATCCAGCTGGTAAAACCTCTAGGCTCAGCATGTCCTCTCTCCTAGCTTGCGACCTCCAACCTGTAGGTTACCGCTGACCACCGCCCGCCCCCATCCTCAGACCCCCAAATTCAGAAACATCTACAGGGTTATTAGACCCAACTGTGTTTCCACAAAGGGTCAGTAATGCAAATCCTCAACCCCAAAGAAAAGGGAGAGACCTATTAGAAGTTGTTCAGGCTCATCTGTCCTTCCCTGCAGAAGCCCCGGTGCTTGGAACTGGACAGATGCTTGCTCTGAGAGAGGAGCTGGGACCCAGCCCAGGCCATGAGTGGTGAGGGAGCGACCAGCATGGGAGGGACAAGGGAGTGGGTGCCGAGATCTGCAGGGGGACCTGGTGGAGGCCCCTCCAGCTCTTGAGAGCCCAGCCACCCCATACCAACTCCACTCTAAGACACCGCTGTCCTCTCAGGGCCTGCAGCTGGCTTGTGGCAGGCCAGGTATAGCTGTAGCTGGCTCCTCAGACTCTGGATGCACTTGGACTTCAGAACCATGATTTCATCTAGCTGAATCACAAAACCTTCAAAATCCTGAGAAAGGAAACAAAGGTCAAATGGAGCTTTTGCTGTTACTGGCCCTCTGTCATATCTGCTTTTCTAATCCCTTCTCTTGCAGGAGGATTTCAGAGCCCAGGCCCTTTCTCCAGTTGGAAAACCTGCAGGATAGTCACCATGGCATAGGGTGGGCCCCCTTCTCTACAGAGAGGTATCTGCAGGGCACAAGGGTGTTTTTCTAGAAGTACCTCTGGTCTGCATAAGGCAAGTCACTGTTACCATCACAGGGAGGGGCCTCCAATAAGCCACTAGGAAGGCAGAATGGCAAGGAGAGAGGCTGGAAACAGTGGCCTGGGAATGGGGAGTGTCACGCCATCTCCCACCTGTCCTTGCGCCCCTCAAGCCAGCTCAGAGGAGTGGCAAGAGAAGGCTCAAAGCCTCAACAAAGCTACAGTGTGGCAGCACACCCTTTCTGCACACACTGCAGGAAACAGGGATGACTATCAAACTAGCTGGACTTCCCTGGTGGCTCCGTGATAAAGAACAGGCCTGCCAATTCAGGAGACGTGGGTTCAATCCCTGGGTCGGGACGATCCCCTGGAGAAGGAAATGGCAACTTAACTCCAGTATTCTTACCTGGAGACTCCCATGGACAGAGGAGCCTGGTGGGCAACAGTCCATGGGGTTGCAGAAGAGTCAGACATGACTTAGTGACTAAATAATGTCAAACTAGCTGCAGGCTAAGTCCCAACAGCCCTGGAGGCTCCAGCCAAGACCACTTACAGTAGGAGCCAGCTGGCTCATCAGGGTCTCCTCCTTGAAGCCCAACTCAGCCATTTCATCCAGCTGTTCCTGGTGTGCTTGGATGACCACCTGCCTGGGAAGCAGAAGGGATGCTGTGAGCCTTGGGCCTCCCATCTCTCATGGGCAGCTTTCTGGAACTAAGCCTCATCTCTAGGCCAGGAGCTGCTGCTTCCCAAAGAGGTCGAGGCTTTGATGGGAATGAGCTCCCCACCATCTCCTGCCTCTTCACCCGTTCTTTTAAGGGCTTGTCAAGGGACTAGGGAGTAGCCATGAGGTACTGGGAAGAGACAGTGGCTTTGGGAGCCGCCCCCCAGGGCCTCCCGGGTTCACTGAAAGACAGGGCTGGATGCTGCTGCTCCGCTGGAGCTGCTCACAGCTTCCTTGCACAGAAGCTAAAGGCTATGCCACTGCAGCCCGCACGTGGCACAAGGTAGAGCCTGCCACCTAGCCTGCGGGCATTTCTCCTCTCTGTGGGGAGTTCAGGGACCACAGCAAAGGGGTCTGGGCTAGAAGCTGGAGGATCTGCCTTCTGTCAGACCCCCTTATGGGTAGAGACCACACAACAGCATGATTGTCCCCTGGCTATAGGTGGGCTCCTGCCCTGGACATCCCTGCATGCCCTTCTCTTTGCCCAAGGCCCAGGCCAAGCCCCAGTGAGCAGGCAGACAGCTGGCCCTGGGAATCGAGCCAGAGTGGAGGGCTGCGGCCTCACAGAGAAGCATCTGTTGCCACCCTGCCGTCCTGCGCCTCTAGCCCTCGAGCCCCGCTCCTTTCACATCCTCTAAGGCTGTCTTATTCTGCTGTACCATCCAGCCTCCTCTGAGGAAAGCAGCACAGTCAGCAGCCCGTTTCCTACTTTGCCATCCTGGAAGGTGCCTAGAATGCTGGGGCTCTGGGGGCACAGTCTGCTGCTTCTGTGTCCTGGGACAGCACTTCCAAGAATACATACCCACCAGAATGAAGAGGATTCTGGTCTCACTTCGGGTCTCAGGCTTGGTCACGGGATCAGATCCTCCCTTCTCTCCCTCACATCTAGCTTTCCCAGGCTGAGGGGCCACCCATCCTGGCAGGCCTGCTCCAATACATTTTACTCCTACTGCTCATGTCAGATGCATCTAGGCAGGCTCCCTTGAAAAGGTGGACAAAGCCTGTCTCTGAGCCAACCATAGTTATTCCCAGAACAGACAATAAGCTGGCATGGGAGTAGGGATGCCAAAGGGCCCAAGCCTAGGTAGGAGAGTCCAACTTACTGTGCATGTCCCAGGGCAGGCTGACGGAGTGTCCCAGCGATCTTGGGAGAGCAGCTGGCCACCAGCGGAGAGCCTGGCCTTGCTAAGGACCTTGGGATTGGCCTATGTTTGAGCCATGCAATGTCCTCATTGTAGCAAGACAGTGTGATGGGGTCTGTGGAGAAACCCAGTTCCAGCCAGCTGGGCCCAGTGAGCTGCTTTCTCTCCTGGGCCCCAGGCTGGTCAGCCACATCACTATTTCCTGCTCTGGGGGTGAGTGTAGGCCCAGCGTGAGGTCCTCCAGGATGTAAGGTGAGGAAGGGCTTTCCCAGGAAACCCTGGGAGCTGTCCAGCTCTGTCTCAGCATTGGCATAACGGTGCCCCCGGGAGAAAAGTGCGGTCCCTCTGCTCTGGCAGGCCTCCCCCGGGTCAGCCTCTCCGCTGGGCAGCTCGTCAGGTGGGCGCTGACGGATGGGTGATGGGGACAGAGCTGGAAGACTGCCCCCAGGCTTGTCGTCGGGGGGAGATGAGGAGAGCCACAGGTGCTCGGTTGCCGAAGATGTTGGCAGGACCGCCTCTGGATCACCCGATGACACTGCACGGCTCACTGCTGGCCCCTCTGTGTCCACTGCCATGAGACCATGCGCAGTTCCATCCTGGGCCGGCTGCTCCCAGGAAGGAGCCCCCCCATCATCCAGGCTCTCCAGGAGGGACATGGTGAGCGGAGCCATCAGTCCGGAAGCATACTCAGAGCACGTGCCTAATTCACCATTAGAGTCTTCTCCTTGGAAAGGGTTACTGTTTTTCCTTGGTCTGGTCTCCAGAATTGGGCTGTCTTCACTGACTTCTCTCAGGGGTGTGCTCACTGTGTCTCTCTGGTCTGGGGATCCAGGAACTGCGATGTGGGATAGTGAGCAAGTGAAACCATCTTCCTCCAGGGATGGCAAGCTGCCCTCGGCCTGCCCAGGAACCTCACTTCTGAAGGCTTCCTGTCTGAGGTCAAAAGCAGGGCCGCCACCTCCTTCCCGATCATACACAGAGTCCACCTGTGAGCAGTAAGGCTTCCCTGCCAGGTCTTCTCTGGGAGGAGGCCCTGAGGAGCCTGAGTCCTCCTCTCCGCTCCAGTCCAAGGGCACCTGACCTGGGCTGCGGCTGTGATTGAGTGTTATCCTTCTGTGGCCTGCGGGGTCCCTGGAGTACACCCAGCTTCTAGTTACACCCTCCTTGTCACCATCTGGGCTGAGAAACAGACTCTGCTGCCTTTCAGCCACCTGCTCCTCAGGACCTTGCTCCCTCTGATGAAGGAAGAACGAGCCTTCGCTGTTCTCCGGGCTCTCTCCCTGCTTTGTGGTCCTCTGACAGGAGACATGTGAAAAAGAATCTTCACTGAAGTCGCTGTCATCAGGGTCCTCGGCTTGAGGGACTTGGGCTCCATCATGACTCTCAGCACGATGAGGGTGGAAGGGAGGAGGGATGTCACTCTGGAGCTGCCCTTCTGGGGGCCGGGACCGGCATAAAAACCTTTCCAGGGGTTGGTACTGTAACTTCTGCTGGAGGAGAGGTGGCTGCTGGAACTGCTGGTGGTAAAAGCGCAAATGCTCCTCCCTCGCCGCCTGCTGCGCAGGGATGTTGGTCCAGGCTTCAGAGGCAGGCCAGCTTGGCGCGCCCTCCTTGCTGCCCTGACCGTACTCCGCTAAGCGCTGGGCACTGCCAAAGGAGAGCTCGCCTCGAGACACAAGCTGCTTCTGCACAGGCTGCACAGTCTGCACTTTCTTGCACCGGGAGGGTGGCTTACCATGGGCCAGGTCCCCTCCTGGGCCTGGCGCCCTGCTTCCCCAGCCTAGGGAGGTTTTGTTGCCAATTGGGTTTTTCTCAGAGCATAATGCAGCTGATTCTTCTGCCCTTTTTATGGCTACATGTCCAGACAGCACGGTTCCTTTGCTAGAGCTAGTCTGAATGACCCACTCTCGGGGAGGACTCCCTCGAGAGCCACCCTCTTTGCCAGGAACCTTAGGTATAGAAGCAAAAGGGATATTGGCTGGGTGACTAGCCAGAGGATGGGCCTTCCCTCTCATGGAGCCAGATGGCACTGTGAGCGGCTGCTGAAGCCCCAGCTTGACTTTTTTGGGAGAACATTTGTCCCCTGGCAGGGCCACAGGAGAGCTCTGAATTCGTTTTGGAGAAGAGTTAGAGTTTCCAGATGTTCGATTTCGACTGTTAGCTGGCGTACAACATTTAATGCCTTTCTTTAGTTCTTTGACCCTGTAAATGACCATTTTATGTTAATGTACATTCCTGGGATTCCATTCCTATAGCTTTCAGAGAAAACAAAAACCAAAGAAAAGTATTACAAGAACTGGGAATTATTTTTTCATCTGGGAGAGAATAAAGGAAAGAATAAAGAGGATATTCTATTTCAACATGAAATACGTCACTTTACTTGAACAAAGATCGGTGTCTTCTCTGAGGATATTAGCATGCATCCAATATTCCATGATCAGGAGAGTTTTTTTTTAACAAACTGAAGGTTCATAGCAACTCTGCATGAGCAAGTCTATCAGTGCCACTTTTCCAACAAGATTATTTTTAAATTAAGGTAGGTACATGTTTTTTAAAAACATAATGCTGCTGCACACATGATAAACTCCATAGTATAGTGTAAATATAAGTTTTACATGTACTGGGAAACCAATCTGAGACTTCAGTGCGATTTATCACAGTGGTCTGAACCAAAGTTGCAGTATTTCCGCAGTATACCTGTATTCTTGTCTGGGAAATTCCATGGATAGGAACTTGTGTAGTCCAGGGACCACAAAGAGTCAGACACGACTGAGCATATGCCTATAATATTACTATCGTTGTTGAAGTTAACATATATGAGTGTTCACTCTGTGCCAGGTGTGGCCCTAAGCCCTTCACACATGTCACCTCACTGAATCCATGTAACTGTTACATTAGGTAGGTGTTATCATTATCCGTGTTCACATTAAGGGAACTTAATGTGTCCAGAGAACTTGCAAACTTGCCAAGATCACTCAGCTAGCTAGTGGCAAAGGCAGGGTACTGGCCCAGATAGTTTCACTCTAGAGTCCATTCTAGTAGCCACTGTGTAAATGGTCTCTCCTACTGAACTGAGATAAAGTACACAGAGAACATCACTCAAGCCCTGACGCCCATGGGGAGCTCCTCCTTTCATTCATTAATATTAATAACACACCTACTAGGTACCAAGTACTGTCTAGGCAGGACAGAGACAGTGGAGAAAAAGATAAGGTTCCTGTTCTCATGGAACTTAAATGATAGCTTATCTTTCCTTCCCAGTGAGTTTCATAAAATGCCACAGATACGAAAGATTCTTCAACAGCAATTTTAAGAAAACCAGGAAAACCAGGTTCCCCTCAAATAGTCTGTTAACTCTGGAGACAGCTTCTGAGAGACTGAGAGGAGGTGTTGTATGGTAGGACCAGGCAGCAAAGCAGCCAGAGGAAAGGATGGTAACGAGAGCACTGTCAAACGAGTAGGAGACACCTGACCTGGGTAAGATTGGGAGGGACCCTGGCAGATGCCAAAGTCACTGGAGCCTTGGTCTGGCAGTCAGAGGCACTGGTTCTGCCACCAACGCCCAGTGAGCCCTTTTAAGGTTCCTGCTCTTTTCTGGGCCTCAGTTTCTCCTTCCATAAAACAAGGTCGATCTCTTCTGGACCTACATAGCTCTGAGTACTTCTGCTTTGACAAATAATAGGCACTCTATCCCTAACAGTTAGGGCTGAGGCTGGCAGGAAGAAAACCTCATGAAGCCTTCCACCCTGGAGAAATATTTCATCTCCGGTTAGCTATTTAAGAGCCACTGATGGAGTTGTCTCCTGAACAAGGGAACATGTCACCTTCCTCTTGTCACATTCACACTGGTAAAATGACAGGGCCTACCAAAACACATTCTTCACATGGCCAGTTGCACATTCCCCTGGCAGTAAGAACAGGTTTGGGGAGCTCAAGGTCAGATCCTTGTGTGCGCATTTTTCACACACACCCCCCCCCCCCCAACTCTGACACCTGAGGGCGACTCACCGGTCAGCATAGCGCAAAGTATTCAGAGTGTGTTCAGTGGCCACATGGCTTGGTGAGATGTTGGCGATCATGCAGGTTTTGGCATTGCCAATGAAAGAGTCCTTCAGCACCTATTCGAAACAGAAGGCAGGTCAGTGAAATCAACTAACAAAGGGCATATTGACTACTTACTGTGTTCAGGACACTGGGCCATACTCATATCTACCACCTTCTACAAAAAGGCAATTCACAAAAGAAGAAACAAAAATGATCAATAAACAAACAAAACAGGTACTCACTGCACCACTAATCAAAGAAATGCAGAGAAACCATTTTACAAAATTAAAATTTGTGGGGACTTCCCTGGTGGTCAACTGGATCCCACATGCTGCAACTCAGAGTTCGTTACCTCAACTAAGATCCAGTGCAGTCAAGTAATAAATAAATTAAATTAAAAAAATAAAATTTGGGGGGCTATAAGATTAAGAAAGACTCACAGGAACCTGCTCTGGTGAGGGTCTGCTGCCCATGTACTATGCAGTGTGAACTGGTACATGCCTTTGGGAGGGCAGTTTGGTAATATGGTAAAAACCTGGTAAGAAAATGTTCCTATTTTTGGTTTGGCAATCACACTTCAAAGACTTTATCCTAACAGACAATTGTTCAACTGATTTTTTAAAAAAAAAGTATACACAGGATATTCATTACACTATTATAATAGTAAAATTTGGAAAATCTCTAGGTCTATAAACAAGTAACACTAAAAAATTATGAACTCCATACAACCATAAAAACGAATTATGGATATACGTACTTAGGTACCTGGAAAGATCTAAAACTTATGTTTGCGTGAAAAAGGCGTATGTTTCTGTAGGTGGATTTATGTGTGAAATTACTGATTTAATTAAATAGGAACACAATTTCTGGGGGTGGAGGACATGTTTTGAAAAATAACAAAGCCAATGTCAGAATCAGGACTAACCATCCAAAAGAAGGGTTTCCTGAGTCCCCAGTTGTAGTCATGTTTGAGAAGAAACCATCTAACCCATAGATGACTGATTCTAGTAAGTTAGAGCTACGTTATCATGGACTCTGCCCCAGTTCCCGTGAAGCTGTTGGTCTAGCTGCACAGAGTGAAAACTGCTCCCAGAACCCAGAGAGCCTCACCTAGACTGCCTCCTACCCAGTCTGCTCTACTGTGCAGTCTTGGTGCAAAAGGGAACCAGGGGTCCCTGTAACTGTCTTCACAGCTATTTGTACCGAGGCTGATCCCTCCATGGTCCACTCTCCTTGGTGCTTCCTATCAAAGCACGTTTTCGTGACAGAAAAATGGAAAAAAAAAAAAAAAAAAAGCTATGGTCCTACTACTCAGAATAATCAGCTGACAGAGATGCATAATTTTTCTGTGTAGTTTTTTTTCCTCATTTCATATTTTTAAACTATAGATCTTGGTCAGCTTTCCTGGAAGGACATGTCAAAAATCCATCTCATTCTTTTTAAATGCTGCCATTATTTTTTGTCTTGAAACACTGGTCTATCTAAGTCTTCAACTAAGAGAGTACCAAGACAGCTACATTACCATCCCCTTCAAAGGCTCAGAGATACCACTAAATCAACAAGATTTCTTTTTGTTAGAAATAAATGGAAAGCTGCTGGACAGTGACCACTGCTTCCTGGCTGCTGTGTACTGCAGGGATCCCTGCCTGAGGATGCCCTTTCTTCTTCAAGACAGAGCTCCTAGACGGAAGGTGACTCCTCCCCTCCTCCCTCTCCCTCCGCCACATTATGCCTTGCTGGCAGTGGAAACTCTCCTGAATGATTCAATGAATGGAAGAAGGAACACACGAGTGAACCAGAACTCAAAGCTCATATTTAACTTTACCTGAGTTAATTTGCTTTGCCTGAAAGGAGTGTGGGTGTGTTCCTGATCCAATGCACGGATACATTCCTTCAGCTGCAAAGTGGGAGAATAACAAGCACATCAAATATCACATGCAAAGTGAGACTAACAGATCAGATTTTTTTTTTTTTTTTTTTTAAATAAACCACACTCATGCAACCTTCCTCCAAAAGGAAGTCAAAATGCCCTGGTAGTTTCTTGCTCAACAAGAACAATCAAGGTAGACTGGAAAACATCATTCTATGCTAGCTATGCCTGGTTAAGCATCCTGCCCCCGGCCCCCTCTCAACTTAAAGGCTGTGAACCTAGGATTAGAGCTGATAGCGAAGAATTGACAAACCCAGGGACCCTCCTATTGGTCCCAGAGTCCAGCTTATGTGGTGGCAGTTCTGGCTTGCCGGCTCCCTTTCTCTCCTCACTCTTCCCAACTACAAGATGCACTTAAATAGAGAAAATACTCATGCCATGACCCTGCCTCCCTGCTCACACATGCACACCGGCAGGTACAGCTTCAAGTGCAGATTCAGATACAAGTTGTCTGAATGGAACAGGAGAAATCCTAGAGGGAGAGCTGGGAAGGAACTGGAAAATCACCTAGGTCTATACCCTCATTAAAAAAAGTAGGGATGGTGGCCCAAAGGCAAAGAAGGGTATGTCACTTGCTCCCGGGCAGAGCCTCTCAAAGAAGTGCTCACTGGACATCACTAGTGCCAGCAAAAATCTGAATATATACATTTCCAAGGGCAACACGCCCATCAGAAAGAGCAGGGGTTGAGGGGACAAGACCAGGGAGGAGACACCTTCTATTTCTGAGTCATGCATCTAGGGTAAGCGACAGTAAATGAGAAGAAAGGGAGGGAAGAGAATGGAAGGGATCCCTTGGAAGTGCCAGTGCTGGGAGTTCACCAAGAAAAGGTAATTAGCCTTGAGAGTCTCCTGTGACTGTTCTTGGCAGCAGCCATAGATGTCCACAGCTAACCCTTCTCTATCCAAGAAGCTGCAAGGTTATAAGATGGTATAAAGGAATTTCCACTCTTATTACAAGTCAGTCCAATATCCCCACTGGGAAGATTCTATAGAAGGGATGAACAGGTAACCAAACCTGGCCCCTGAGTTGCACCTGCCCCTTACATATTCAAATCCAAGTGTGGCCATCAATCTCTGTGAGCCCTTGGGTCCCTTTAGCCTTGCTGAATCAGAATGGAAAGTAGACTTTACCAAGCTCTAAGGGAAAAGCAAGGGACATATCCAGGAAAGAAAAAAGGGGCATCTTTGTACGCCTCACAAAGCACAAGATTTTGATCCTATTCTTTAAGGCTTGTTTCCAGGCTCCTTTACATGTTGTCTCCCATGTGAGATAGACAGTCAAGCCCCAAAGGATACTCCACAGGTGCCATGCCACGCCATGCTAAGTTGCTTTAGTCATGTCCGACTCTTTGCAACGCTATGGACTATAGCCCTCCAGGCTCCTCTGCCCATGGGATTTTCCAGGCAAGAATACTGGGGTGGGTTGCCATGCCCTCCTCCAGGGGATCTTTCCGATCCAGGGATCCAACCTGTAACTCCTGCATTGGCAGGCAGATTCTAGCGCCACCTGGGAAGCCCTCTCAACAGGTACCTCTTAGGTTTCCTAGTTAATTCCTGGACCATAAATTTAAACATAATAATTAAAGACTTCCAGCTAAAGGCTTTAAACCGTTGGCAAATTTACTTGAGCTTCAGAATCCTGATCTATAAAGTGGGAATAAGAGAATCTGTTGTGAAGATTAAACTCACTAGTATGTAGTATGTATTCAAAAGTGTATTAGCTCCTTGGAGAAATGATTGATTTCAGGGCAAGGGCAAGGAAGAGTGTGTAACACCTTGTAGTGCTAAAAGGCAAGAAGATGCTAAAAAATTGATGAGCATGTCAAAAAGATACAAAACCAACCTGAAAGAACTTATGGACAGAACCCCAGAAAGAACTCCCAATAGCCATTTGGGAAAATGTGAGCAAGAAAATAAGTAATGATAGAAATGGATTCTAATTTAGCAAATGAAAGAAATACCCATTTACTGTTCAGTTCAGTCACTCAGTCGTGTCCGACTCTTTGTGACCACATGAATTGCAGCACGCCAGGCCTCCCTGTCCATCACCAGCTCCCGGAGTTCACTCAAACTCATGTCCATCGAGTCGGTGATGCCATCCAGCCATCTCTTCCTCTGTCGCCCCCTTCTCCTCCTGCCCCCAATCCCTCCCAGCATCAGGGTCTTTCCAATGAGTCAACTCTTCGCATGAGGTGGACAAAGTATTGGAGTTTCAGCTTTAGCACCAGTCCTTCCAATGAACACCCAGGGCTGATCTCCTTTAGAATTGACTGGTTGGATCTCCTTGCAGTCCAAGGGACTCTCAAGAGTCTTCTCCAACACCACAGTTTAAAAGCATCAATTCTTCAGTGCTCAGCTTTCTTCACAGTCCAACTCTCACATCCATACATGACTACTGGAAAACCATAGCCTTGACTAGATGGACCTTTGTTGGCAAAGTAGTGTCTCTGCTTTTAATATGCTATCTAGGTTGGTCATAACTTTTCTTCCAAGGAGTAAGTGTCTTTTAATTTCATGGCTGCAATCACCATCTGCAGTGATTCTGGAGCCCCCAAAAATAAAGTCTGACACTGTTTCCACTGTTTCCCCATCTCTTTCCCATGAAGTGATGGGACTGGATGCCATAATCTTCGTTTTCTGAATGTTGAGCTTTAAGCCGATTTTTTCACTCTCCTCTTTCACTTTCATCAAGAGGCCTTTTAGTTCCTCTTCACTTTCTGCCATGAGGGAGGTGTCATCTGCATATCTGAGGTTATTGATATTTCTCCCAGCAAGCTTGATTCCAGCTTGTGCTTCTTCCAGCCCATTGTTTCTCATGATGTACTCTGCGTATAAGTTAAATAAGCAGGGTGACAATATACAGCCTTGATGTACTCCTTTTCCTGTTTGGAACCAGTCTGTTGTTCCATGTCCAGTTCTAACTGTTGCTTCCTGACTTGCATATAGGTTTCTCAAGAGGAAGGTCAGGTGGTCTGGTATTCCCATCTCTTTCAGAATTTTCCACAGTGTATTGTGATCCACACAGTCAAAGGCTTTGGCCTAGTCAATAAAGCAGAAATAGATGTTTTTCTGGAATTCTTTTGCTTTTTTGATGACCCAGCACGTGTTGGCAATATGATCTCTGGTTCCTCTGCCTTTTCTAAAACCAGCTTGAACATCTGGAAGTTCACGGCTCATGTATTGCTAAAGCCTGGCTTGGAGAAGTTTGAGCATTACTTTACTAATGTGTGAGATGAGTGCAATTGAGGAGATACCCCTTGTCCAAGGTAAGGAGCAGCGGCTGCACTTTGCTGGAGCAGCCGTGAAGAGATACCCCAAGTCCAAGATAAGAGAAACCCAAGTAAGACGGCAGGTGTTGCAAGAGGGCATCAGACGGCAGACACACTGAAACCATAATCACAGAAAACTAGCCAATCTGATCACACGGACCACAGCCTTGTCTAACTCAATGAAACTAAGCCATGCTGTGTGGGGACACCCAGGATGGGTGGGTCATGGTGGAGAGGTCTGAGAGAATGTGGTCCACTGGAGAAGGGAATGGCAAACCACTTCAGTATTCTTGCCTTGAGAACCCCATGAACAGTATGATAATGCAAAATGATAGGATACTGAAAGAGGAGCTCCCCGGGTTGGTTGGTGCCCAATATGCTACTGGAGATCAGTGGAGAAATAACTCCAGAAAGAATGAGGGGATGGAGCCAAAGCAAAAACAATACCCAGGTGTGGATGTGTGACTGGTGATAGAAGCAAGGTCCGATGCTGTAAAGAGCAATATTGCATAGGAACCTGGAATGTCAGGTCCATGAATCAAGGAAAATTGGAAGTGGTCAAACAGGAGATGGCTAGAGTGAACGTTGACATTCTAGGAATCAGCGAACTAAAATGGACTAGAATGGGTGAATTTAACTCAGATGACCATTATATCTACTACTGTGGGCAGCAATCCCTTAGAAGAAATGGAGTAGCCATCATGGTCAACAAGAGTGTGAAATGCAGTACTTAGATGCAATCTCAAAAACGACAGAATGATCTCTGTTCGTTTCCAAGGCAAACCATTCAATATCATGGTAATCCAAGCCTATGCCCCAACAGTAATGCTAAAGAAGGTGAAATTGAACGGCTCTATGAAGACCTACAAGACCGTTTAGAAATAACACCCAAAAAAGATGTCCTTTTCATTATAGAGGACTGGAAGGCCAAAGTAGGAAATCAAGAAACACCTGGAGTAACAGGCAAATTTGGCCTTGGAGTACAGAATGAAGCAGGGCAGAGGCTAATAGAGTTTTGCCAAGAGAACGCACTGGTCATAGCAAACACCCTCTTCCAACAACACAAGAGAGGACTCTACACAGGGACATCACCAGATGGTCAACACCGAAATCAGATAGATTATATTCTTTGGAGCCAAAGATGGAGAAGCTCTATACAGTCAGCAAAAACAAGACTGGGAGCTGACTGTGGCTCAGACCATTTACTGTTGTAAGTAAGTAAATAAGTAAAGAGAAAAAAAACAGCTCTTTCTTGCAGTAGAAATCCAACTAATTAATGTAGACTGTGTGCTCAGTCATGAAGTCGTGTCTGACTCTTTTGCAACCCCATGGACTGTAGCCTGCCAGGCTCATCTGTCCATGGGATTCTCCAGGTAAGAACACTGGAGTGGGTAGCCATTTCCTTCTCCAAGGGCTCTTCCCGACCCAGGGATCGAACCTGCGTCTCCTGCACTGGCATGCAGATTCTTTACCACTGAGCCACAAGGGGATCTCCTAATGTAGAATGATGGACACAGAAAAACCTCATCATGTGAACACCACAGTAATAATTGTTACAGGTAAGAACCATCAATGGACATTAAATTAGCAAAATTATGATGTAAATAAGCATAGTTTAAAAGTATCTGTCCATAAGGTACTTATTACAAAGAGAATAATCATAACTTCACAAAGGGGAAACCTAGCAGAAACCACCTTAACTCAGTGATCAAGTTTAACATTACCAGTAATGATATTGGCTGCTACAATATACTGAGAAGGGTATCACTTCTGCACTATTCTCGCTAAAAATTCATTATCTCAACCTAATAATGAGAAAACATTACACAAACCCAAATTCAGACACAGTCTGCAAAATAACTGGCCAGCATTTTTCAAAGGTGTTAAGGTCAAGATTGACAAAACTGAGGAGACTACAGAGCCAAGGCAGCTAAAGGTAGCACAGAATCCTAGAACCAAAAAAGGACACGAGTGGGACTGTTGATGAAATTCAAACAAGGTCTATAGACAGCTAACAGAATTGTTTTAATGTTCATTTCCTGATTTAAGTTGCTATAGTTACATAAAATGTTAACACTGGGAAGGCTAGGTGAAGGAATGCTACATGTTTATTTTTGAAGCTTTTTTAAAATCTAAAATTTTTCAAAGTTCTTAAATAATAAAAAAAAAAAAGATGCTGACTCTCTCACCTCTCTCAGCCTCTCAATTTACCCCTCATGAGACCTGAGAGTGATGTGTCTAGTAGGAGATTTCAGTTCTAATCAAAAAGACTTGACGTGGATGGAAACAGGGCAGTACTAAAAAGGAATGGGGGTCTCTAACAGTCATGAATGAGCTCCAGGATACTGTTAAGTGAAAAAAGCAAACTGCAGAGCAGTGTTAACAGTATGCTAGCCTTTTCTTTTTTCCCATGAGAAAGGGGTGAGTACAAACAAACATGTTGGTAGAAACTGGTTACCTAAGGGGAGGGGAATGACAGGAGTGAGGGGACCGAGATGAACACTAGCCTTCTCTGAATGTGGCTTACTTTATAATTTTTCTTTAACTGAACACAAAATTGGTGAGCTTAAACACACAGAATTATTTAGAGAGACTTTGCAATATAATATTATGACTGTACATCCCAAGAGGGATACAACATAAGGGTAAAAAGGACAACTGCAAAGAAATCTTAATCTAAATTCAGTAACCATATTAAAAGTAATATACCATTATTTTGGTATACATACATATTAAGGTAGAGCAAATAAATTATATTAATGTTGTTAGGAACTAAGAATTTTAGCATAAGAGAAAAGGGAGAGAAATATTAATTAATTTATTAGTATGAATCCATGATACACTTTTCCCTTCTCTGTCCATCAAAAAGACCTAGAAGTAAGAACTAACCCAGTGGTGATAAGCACCACTAGCACTCCTAAATGCTCCCTAACTACCATTTCCCTCTAAAACCAAGGCTTGTTGAAGAAATGGCTGATTTAAGTTCTGGCGGAAAAAATGTACAAGATAAGCCTACAATATTTTGTCATACTAGAAAGCCAGGGATTAGTAGGGTTGTGTCAAAAAGACACAGGAACATAACAGCCAAAAATGTATAAATTAAAAAGTGAAAAAAAAAAAAAAAAGAGGAGGACAATGAGTTTATAATAATATAAAAACAAACAAAAAAGTAAAGACCAACAAACTCATGGTCATGTTCAGGTTACCAGGACATCAACTCATTCTGAAAACTGGTGAGTGAAGGCAAAGAACCAAGCATTTATCTTGCCTCCATTGCATGAGCTAGACTTCAGGATAATCAGATAGTTGGGAGAAAGTTCTTTTCAGCTAATAAATACAGAAGGAATATTAGAATTAGAATATCACCATTTTGGAATCCCTAATAAAGCAATGGGATAAAAGTAATGCTCACTGACGGTTGCTAAAACCACAAGGCATAAAAGTTGATAGGAAACATAATAATGGAGGAATTAGATTGGTAACACTTGACTCTTCCTTAATTCTCAAAATCACAAGAAGAGATAATCAGACATTCTGTGTCTCCTGATGGTAATTTTAAAATTTGATGAGAGCAGAAAATGTACTTAAGTGAACCATTCACGCAACTGCAGAAATACTTCTTTGTTTCTAACTGGCAGGACTGACCAGAGGAAGAGAAGGCAGGGAGAGAGGAAGAGCTGTCGAGAATCTGACTGGGCAGCCTCCATCTCCAACCCTGGAATTCCACTGCCTTATTCCAACCCACCCTCACCCACTTTGGCTGCATGTAAAGATGGGCATAATCTCTCAAGAAGGACTTTTAGATGAAAGGTTTAAACAACTTACAGCCAGAAGACTCTGGTTTATTTCTGCGCCTTCCATCTTTGTCTGTCTATCTGAGTCTCGGGCATCCGCTGCTCTTTCACTGCCAGCCAAGTCAATGAAAGAGATCCTAGAGAACAGACATAGCAGGCAAGATTTCTTTGGGGCTTTGGTATCTTCTTATATCAGCCAACATTTTGTGATGGCAGGAAGAAATCAACACAGGCCCATCCTCAGGAAAGTTAAAGACATTACTGTCAGTTTTCCAAAAGTATCACAAGATTTTAATCTGTCAGTTATAGCTCGCACTGTTCACTTACACTCTTCTGTTGGCTTTAACCATTTGTGAGAAAGTATGATTGAAATTAATTAAACATTCTTCCCATAAGGCTAAATGACTACAATGCAAATCACTTAGGTGACCACTTAGATAATTAAATAGAGACTTTTGTGGGCTGCTTTCCAGCTCCCCACCCCCTAAAAGACTCATTACTCAGAGGTGAGATAGGCTCATCCATCACTGTGGCAGAGTGATGCTAAGATAGCACCAGAGAGGCGATGAATGTACCCATCTGTCGTATGGCTTCTTTCAAGAAGGATGGATTAATTTTCCTTTTTTTTGACCTGTAAGCTCTCTGAGATGCATTTCCTACTATTCCTCTGCTGATACTGTGTTTCACACTAGAAGCAATCAATGTTCCTTTTAATAACTTAGAGTTGACCAACAATAGGTCATTACTTCATGGTTAATCAACTGGTGGCACTTTGGTACAATGATTTATTTCAGAGTTAATAACTCTATGGTGTATCCCTGAAATAAAGAACTCTATGGGGCAGGATGTCCTGTTGTTGACAACACATATTTCAAAGTCACATTAAGGAAAGGCAGACAATGCAGTTCTCTGCATATTTCCAGCTCACCTGCCAAATGTCCTCTTGGCTGAATCTTTGATCTGAATTTGGATGATAGCGTGAGAGCGGGAGGAGTCTGCATTAACTCCAGTGGCCCTGGTGCTGCGCTCCTTGCTGCCCTTGAGGATCACCTGAAAATAAAATCCGTAGGGTGACTTCTGCAAGGAGTAAACAAAGCCCTTTGGCTCCTAAGAGCTGGCTGAGAGCAGCAGAGACCAGACAGAAATTTATCGGTATACTGCAGTCTTTTCCCTCTATGTGGAAAACTGCCTAAATACTAAATCATAAAGAGTAAGTACCCAAGAGCAATGACAACAATGTGGAAAACTAATCTTCGGGGAGAACATTCAACAGCTCAAGAGCTAATTTACTTCTTGATCTCATACACTCTTTTTAATATCTTTGATGGATTTATCCTGACTCAACTCCACAGGGCACAACTTGGCTCCAGAGTAAGGTCCCATAATACCCATCTGTCGTAGTAACTGAAGCAAAGGACAGAAATGTGCATCCCAGAATGAATAATCACATCCACCTGTTCCACCACAATGCAGTCATAAAGGAGACCAGGCCTGACACGTGGAAACATGGAAGTAATGAGTTATCACAATTGCTACAAGCCCATGATTACCCTGGAGACCACTGCCGCTTCAAATGGGAGTGAAGACTAATGTGGATCCCTTTGGCCACAAAGGAATGGGGGAGAAGAGGTGAAGCCTCAGGAATGGCCTCAAGCCACTGAAAACATAGCCATATATGAATATGCTGCCCTGATTTGGGGAAGTGTTAATTACTGAGAATCAAATAGGTGATGGACTTTAAAAACATTTGACAGAATCCTCAGTAGTCTAAGATGTGGTGAGTATGGTTATTATGCTCAGTTTATAACTGAGGAATAAATTCAAAGGTAGACTTGCTCACAAATAACTGTTTTGTGGCAGAACCAAATTCTACATCTAGCACCTAGTGTGGCTGATTCCAAAGCCCATGTGGTTTCCACTACATTGTGGGGACACTTGTGATAAATTCATCTATTTGCAGTGTGAACTAGACTAAAGGAAGTCCTATCTCATTTTTCCTCAATCTCTCAGAATTTTAATTTTTATCATATTGAACATGGCTACCATTTCCAAATTAAGAGTTCAAAAGTTGATGAAGTCTAACTTCAACAACAGTTTATAAAATACCTTAACTAGCAGGGGTAAGTACTTAAAAAAAATTAACTAATATTAAATTTCTTCATGGCCTAAGTGATAGTTATGTCTCTAAAGATTACCTGTGCGATTTAGAATTGTATCTTAGAACCAGATTTTAAATGTACTCATTTTATAAATAGCTTGCTGAAAGTTTAAAGGGATTACCTTATGAATCCTTTTGTAAAGAGCAGAACTTGTTACTTTACAAAACTGGATTATCAACTGCATGGACAGCTTGCTGCTGCTAATCAGAAATCAGAAGAGTTATAGTAGTATCCCTTATACCGGTTGTGGTTAAGTGCCAAACAACAACAACAACAAATCCTCCCCCAAAATACTGATAAATAAGGCTGGATGCTGGCTAGGTCACTTAAGACCAGATCTATGACTGAACCATCTGGTTTACTTTTCTATCTATGCCATGAAGCTTGCAGAATCTTTGTTCCCTGACTAGCGATTGAACTTGGAGCCACGGGAGTGAAAAGTGTCAAGTTCTCACCAGTGGACTGCCAGGGAATTCCTATCATTCTGATTTCACACTTTCAAAGATTATAATGCAAAGATGATGGATTACTTTAAATCTGTATTATTTTTACTAAACTTCTCTTTTTTCATTAGAAAGACAAGCTTACTGTGGAAAACTTAGAAAATATAGGAAAAATATAAAAATGAAAATATATATCTTCCATAACTTCAGAGTTAAAAAGATTCTGGTGCATTTCCTCCTCCCAGAGTTTCAGGGTTCTCACAGCTCTTTTGATACACACACACACACACACACACACACACACACAGCCTTTTACAAACTTCATGAAGAAACAGAGATCTTTTATTATTTTTTTTATTTTTTAAATTTTAAAATCTTTAATTCTTACATGCCAGAGATCTTTTAAATGTCTACATCTGTGATCTGTGTAAGCGATATGCTTGATAGATAAAGGAGAAGTTAATTATCCAAAGTCACACAGGCAGCATATGGTCAGGCTAGGGATAGAAGCCAGGTACCCTTTGCCACATGATGGCAGCAATGATGCTACTTCTGCTGGAATCTAATGAGAGCTCAGAGAGGCCTCAAGGTCATACCTAGTCAGGAACTGTGGTTACTGACAGGAAGCTCAGGGGGTGGCCTTGTGGTTCATCCCCAGGGGAGTTAAGAAAGACTGCCTTCTGAGGTACTGTTATAGAGTTTTATGTTTGACTTTTCAGTACACCTTATTCACCACGATGTACTAGGTACCTGTGAGTATATCTCAGAAAATCCAACATGTTGGCACGAACTTTCCTGACTAAATGCCTTTTAGGAAGACATGAGGCAATTTCTGGTCTATGGTCCAGTAGACCTCAGCCTCAGTAGCAGTCTGTAATCACCATGTTTTTCAGAAACTGTGGAATAAAGCAGCTGAGCTCTGAGGAGGAAAATGAGGCAGTCTGCAAAGATCATCAGACAAAGTTTGTAAGTGGCATACAACTCAAGTGTAGCAGTTACAAACATAAATATGAAGTTAAACTGTCTGGGTTCACATGCCAGTTCTGACAATACGATTGTCTGCACTCTTGAAAATCACTCAACTTTTCAGGGCCTCAGTTTCTTACCTATAAAATGGTAATTTCATAAGTTACTAAAAAATATATACTAAAGAACTAACATATTTGTGTAAACTTCCGAAACATAAACTATTTCTTTTAAAAAATGTAAAATAATCAGAGATCTATGGAGAAACAGAGCTTTATGGATCAACAAGAGATTCCATGGCTCCCAAGTACAATTAAAAGTTTTAAAAAAGAAGGAAAAGGAAAGGAAGAAGATAAAGAACAAAAAGAGACAATCTATTTGAGAGAAAGGCAAGTCAGGAAACAGAATAAAATTAATGCATCACCTTAAAAATCACAGGCCTCCCGTTTCTCTCACTACCTCTTTCTTTTCAAAGTCCTCCTTCCATTATAAAGTCTACTGGGAAAGTTTCTTAACCTAGACCCTTTAGACAAACATGTCATATGAGTAGTAAAATGGGGACCTGCTATAATAGAAAGGAGAGACAACTGTTGAATTCTCTGGCAATGGAAAATATTTGGGGACTTATTAATAAGATTAATAGATGTGAGGACTTCCCTGATGGTCCAGTGGCTAAGACTTAATGCTCCCAATTCAGTGGGCCTGGGTTTGATTTCTGTTGAGGGAACTAGATTCCACATGTCGCAACTAAGAGGTCACATGCTATAACTAAAGATCCTCATGCCACAACTAAGACCAGATACAGACAAATAAATAAATATATTTTTTTAAAAAAAAGAATAACAGACATGACAAATTCAACTAGCATCACAGTAAGCATTATATGTACATTATCTCATTTCCTTCTCTATCACCCAACCCAATCATATTATATCCACATGTTTCAGGCTCAGAAAGGTAAGACGTGTTCAGGGACACATGGCGCTGGGACCCAGCTCCATCCAGGCTTTAATCACCAAGCTTCCAGCACAAATACTAAAGATGGGCTGTGAGCACTTGAGCAGGAGAGGCACTGTGTATAGACTAAGTCTCTATCACTGGCATATGACTGAGACTTATCTTAGGGAAGCTCTGCTCTGTGGGCCTCTGCTACCAGTTACAGCCAAGGCAGCATTAAAACATGAAGCAGATTTTTTAGAAGTTTGGGAATGGATACCTATAAGTACATGAAATGTCTGTAAGAAAGACTTAAAAACCTGAAAGCCTATATAACTGAAAAAATGCCCATCGTTTGCCTGACAAAATCTTGATTCCAAATTTGGATGAATTAGCAAGTCCTCTATAAAGGCAGGGAAACCCTGGTGCCTGGATTGTTAAGACCAGGTAATAAATATACCTGGAAGGAGAAACCTCTTGGAGGAAGGACAACCCTGTGTGAAAAATGAAGCTGCTGGTTGTGCAGGCAGGCAACAAGTGGCCACGCCTACGTGAGCCTGTGGGTGACCTGCGATGGTGACACCTGAGGGTGACACTTGAGCAAGCACACAGATGACACCTGAGTGAGGGGAACAGGGACACCTGAGAGGAAGCACGACACCTGAGTTAGCAAGGGCTGCTGTTTCGAGTCAATAAACACTTACGAGGGTAGCCATGCCAGAGATCCATAATTTACATCAACCTTCCACCTTGGTCTCAGCTGGCTTCCTTCTTGTACTACCTCACATGTATTACAGACTGAGGTTAGTGGCGATAATGGCGATATGTTCACTAACAAGAAACTTCCCTCTGCTGGTCTTAGAAAATACACCTTAGGACAGAGCAGTGCCATAAACTCTTCCAGGGTGAGAGTGATTTGACACTAGATTGCCCACTAACACAGTTATGACCCATAGCTAAGGAAAAGGGACTTCCTTTTAGTGTTTGATCCTTTCCCATTCAATTGGTCTAATTTCTAGGAACAACAGCATCATGAGGACCAACTCTCCTGAGACTCCCAGCCAAATAAAGGAATGACTAGGGGAAGTGGGGGCATGAAGACCACAAGGAACAGGCATATGAGAAACACTCTCCTTAGGACTCTGCCGTGGGGGGAGCTCTGGACAGGTCAAGAATAGTCAAGTCTCAAGGGAGCCCTTCAACATGTCCCACCCACTTTTGTTCTGCATCTGCCTCTGAGATCATTGGAAAGAGGGTCTCGGCTCTCAGGTGACTGTTAAAAATAGCCACAAAAGGTGCCATCCTTGGATTTTGGGTATCAGGACTCAGGAGTCTGATAATCACATAAATACAAGGTCCCAGACTTTAAATAAAATTTACCTATTTGTCCCAAGAAAAAGAAACTGTTAGAAAAAGACTGGTGTCAATGGTGGGCCACTCTGCCATTTCACATACCCAAGTCCCTGGAGGGATGTATTGTGAAGCTGTTCTACAGGCGATTATTGTCAAGTACCCAACTTGTCCTTTCGGGCTTCTCCCTTTGCCTCTAGCCAGGCTTGTTGGATATACTAGAATGACTATGATAGCTACATGTTAGAATCACTGTGGGAGCTTTTAAAACAATACCCCCCCTTTCTATACTGCTGGTAGGAATATAAAGTGGTGCAGCCACTTTCGAAAACAGTTTGGCAGTTCCTCAAAAAGTATGACTCAGCAGTTCCACTCTTACACATATACTCAAAAAAACTGAAAACATATGTCCACACAAAACCTGTACATGAATGTTTGTCGCTCCATTATTCATAATAGCCAAAAGGTTGAACCTACATGCCCATCAACTGATAAATGAATAAATATGGTATATCCATACAACAGAATATTATTTAGCCATAAAAAGGAATGAAGTACATTTACCAATACTTCATTCAACAACATAGATGAACCTTGAAAACATTACACTAAGTGAAAAAAGCCAGAGTCAAAGGTTACATATTGTATGATTACATTTATATGATATGGCTAGAAGAGGTAAACCCATACAGATAGAAATTAGTGGTTTTCAGGTACCAGGTGCACAGGAAACAGAGTAACTGCTAACGATACAGGATTTCATTTTGGTGTGATGAAAATGTTCTGGAATTAGATAGTGGTGACAGCTGCACAACTTTTTGAATACTAAAAAACATCACTGGCTTGTGTATTTTAAAAGGGTGAACGTGAAAAAACGGATTGTAAAGTACCTTTGGACGGACACATAAAAAAACTAAAAAATCAATTAGTTGCCACAAGAATATGGAATGAAAGGAACATTTTCATTGTAACTTTTGAATTCTGAATTTATGTGGAGGTATTATCCATTAAAATTTTTATTTAAAATATGACTCCCTCTCTAGCAGCCTTTACCAGAGCCTATTACCATAAAAAAGCACATTAGCAGCCTTTGAAACTGGCCCTAAAGTGTCCTCTCCTGCATTCAGTTCAGTTCAGTTGCTCAGTTGTGTCCAACTCTTTGCAACCCCATGAATCGCAGCACACCAAGCCTCCCTGTCCATCACCAACTCCCGGAGTTCACTCAGATTCACGTTCATCGAGTCAGTGATGCCATCCAGCCATCTCATCCTCTGTCGTTCCCTTCTCCTCCTGCCCCCAATCCCTCCCAGCATCAGAGTCTTTTCCAATGAGTCAACTCTTTGCATGAGGTGGCCAAAGTACTGGAGTTTCAGCTTTAGCATCATTCCTTCCAAAGAAATCCCAGGGCTGATCTCCTTCAGAATGGACTGGTTGGATCTCCTTGCAGTCCAAGGGACTCTCAAGTCTCCCAAATACCTTACTTCCCACTATCAAGGCACTGAGACCTTGTAGAGAAAGGAGCCATCCTCTCAGATGAGGATTTTTATTTTATAAATGTGAAATGCGTGTTTGTCATTGCCGTTTGCCTAAGTGAACTGAAAGCCACTCAGTTGTGTCCAACTCTTTTGAGACCCATGGACTATACAATCCATGGAATTTTCTAGGCCAGAATACTGGAGTGGGTAGCCTTTCCCTTCTCTAGGGGATCTTCCCGACCCAGGAATCAAACCCAGGTCTCCCACATTGCAGGTGGATTCTTTACCAGCTGAGCCACAAGGGAAGCCCAAGAGCACTGAAGTGGGTAGCCGATCCCTTCTCCAGTGGATCTTCCTGACCCAGGAATCAACCTGGAGTCTCCTGCATTGCAGGCAGATTCTTTACCAACTGAACTACGAGGGAAGTCCGCCCTAAATCTGAGTCCATTATACTTGTGAGACAGCAAAATGAAGTCTTTCCTTGTACTTGGGCTGCTACAGTGGGGTAGTAAAGGAGGAAGATTACCTCTAAGAGGAGCTCCACACTATCCACCTGAAGCTCTCGCAGTCCCACTATTTGTACTACGTGCTTGCTATCTTCTCTTGCGAAGAGCCTGCAGAGACAAGAAGATGGTTGGTTTGACAGAGCTCCAGTAACAGACTCTTCGTAACCCATTCCACCACTCCCCCATTATGTAGCAGTTTTGCTACTGAGTGGGATTGATATGCCTTCTCCTTGCCTACCCCCACACCTCCTGACTCCAATGCTAGGCTTCAGGGGTGGTCTTTGATTGCTGTACATAAATAAATCAACACCTCTGGCTACAAGGAACAGAATGAGTGGTTAACCCAGACCTATGCCAATCAGTGGATTCCTGGATACAGTGACTGGCTCAGGAGTTGATACAGGATCTCTGCTAATCCAATCAAAATAAAGTTTCAGTCTCTGGTTGTTAGGTACTCCTTTTTCCCTCTAGAAGTGAAAAGCGTGTGGCCTTGGGAGCAGTGGTAGCCATTTTGCATCCACAAAAAAGACCGTTTTGGAATGAAGCTAACACCATGGGAGGTAGAACAGAAATGCAAAGAAACGGAGTCTTATAGCATCTCTGAACCTCTAGAGTCAAAAGACCCTAAAGCTTCTCTAGGCTTTCTAGTTATATGAGTTAATGACTTCCCTAAATGCTTAAGCCAGTTAACAGTATGGTTTTATTTCACTACTTGCAACATAAGGAGTTCTGATACATTTTTGAAGCAGCAAGAAGACTTGGTATTGCAACTAAAGCCTCAGGCCTGAGCACAGTGTAATGAATGGTTACATCTACCACCATGAAGCTAGATCTGCCAAGGGGCAGGTATTGCATCTATCAAAGACACTAAGATTATTTTCTCCCCCAGTAAGATAGTGATTACAATGAATACTGGAATTTCACTTTGTAGCCAAACAAAAAGATTTCCTCAAAAAATGTTTTTCTCTGTCTATCCCTCACCCCAAGTTTCCAAATTTTTACAGAAGGATAGGGAAACAGCCTCATCGATGCTCATGACCTCTCAGAAGACAACTCTACTGGAACAGCTGGGCTTTGGGAATAAAAGGATCAAGCTTTCAGTGCCCTCACATCATTCCTGAACATATTTCCCAGACCCTATTCCCTGAGCTCACCGTGGAAAATTCCTAATGAATAGCCTAAAGTGTACTGCAGTATCTTCAAATCATATAAACAAGAAGTATGTTTGTACAACTTTTAATGAAAAGGTATACACACCTTATCTTCTACTTTAAAGAGTTGATTTTAAGATCTATAAACTTTGGCTTTTAGGAGGCAGACTGAGCACATGTACTTCTATCTACCTTTGTCAAAGCCTCTTTTACAGAAAATATATTAATTTAGAAACAACAGGATAGGGGGAGCTCAGGTTTTTCCACGTGAGTTGTGGGGCTTAACTTCCCCACAACCAGGCATCAGTGGATGGGTGTCACTGCATGGAAGATTCTTTTGTTTTATTGTTCTATGGAGGAAATCAAATCAACTTGAACCTCTCTGAGTGTCCCTCAATGTGGAGAAACTTTTCATCTTTAACCTAGATGTTTTATCATTGGTGCTGTATAGATGGAGAAGTCTAGAGGCTACTGTAAAAATAAAACTGAAAACCAGAAGCAGGAGGCATAAGTCCAAAGCCTGAAAACAACAGAGAACTCCTGAATTCAGGGAACATTAAGCAATAGGAGCTCATCAAATGCCTCCATACCTACACTGAAACCAAGCTCCACCCAAGGACCAACAAGTTCCAGAACAAGACATACCACGCAAATTCTCCAGCAACACAGGAACACACCCCTGAGCTTCAATATACAGGCAGCTCAAAGTTATTCCAAAACCTTTGACATCTCATAACCCATTACTGGTCACTCCACTGCACTCCAGAGAGAAGAAACCCAGCTCCACCCACCAGAACTCCAACACAAGCCTCCCTAACCAGGAAACCTAGACAAGCCACTGATACAACCCCACCCACAGTGAGGAAGCACCATAATAAAGAGAACTCCACAAATTACCAGAATATAAAAAGGCCACCCCAAACGCAGCAATATAATCAAGATGAAGAGACAGAGGAATACTCAGCAGGTAAAGGAACAGGAGAGTTGCCCACCAAACCAAACAAAAGAGGAAGAGGTAGGGAATCTACCTGAGAAAGAATTCTGAATATTGATAGTGAAAATGATCCAAAATCTTGAAATCAAAATGGAATCACAGATAAATAGCCTAGAGACAAGGATTGAGAAGATGCAAGAAAGGTTTAACAAGGACTTAGAAGAAATAAAAAAGAGTCAATATATAATGAATAATGCAATAAATGAGATCAGAAACACTCTGGAGGCAACAAATAGCAGAATAATGGAGGCAGAAGATAGGATTAGTGAAATAGAAGATAGAATGGTAGAAATAAATGAATCAGAGAGGAAACAAGAAAAACGAATTAAAAGAAATGAGGACAATCTCAGAGACTTCCAGGACGATATGAAATGCTCCAACATTCGAATTATAGGAGTCCCAGAAGAAGAAGACAAAAGAAAGACCATGAGAAAATCCTTGAGGAGATAATAGTTGAAAACTTCCCTAAAATGGGGAAGGAAATAATCACCCACGTCCAAGAAACACAGAGAGTTCCAAATAGGATAAACCCAAGGCGAAACACCCCAAGACACATATTAATCAAATTAACAAAGATCAAACACAAAGAACAAATATTAAAAGCAGCAAGGGAAAAACAACAAATAACACACAAGGGGATTCCCATAAGGATAACAGCTGATCTTTCAATAGAAACTCTTCAGGCCAGGGGGGAATGGCAAGACATACTTAAAGTGATGAAAGACAATAACCTACAGCCCAGATTACTGTACCCAGCAAGGATCTCATTCAAATACGAAGGAGAAATCAAAAGCTTTACAGACAAGCAAAAGCTGAGAGAATTCAGCACCACCAAACCAGCTCTCCAACAAATTCTAAAGGATATTCTCTAGACAGGAAACACAAAAAGGGTGGATAAACCCGAACCCAAAACAATAAAGTAAATGGTAATGGGATCATACTTATCAATAATTACCTTAAACGTAAATGGGTTGAATGCCCCAACCAAAAGGCAAAGACTGGCCGAATGGATACAAAAACAAGACCCCTCTATATGCTGCTTACAAGAGACCCACCTCAAAACAAGGGACACATACAGACTGAAAGTGAAGGGCTGGAAAAAGATATACCATGCAAATAGAGACCAAAAGAAAGCAGGAGTGGCAATACTCATATCCGATAAAATAGACTTTAAAACAAAGGCTGTGAAAAGAGACAAAGGCCACTACATAATGATCAAAGGATCAATCCAAGAAGATATAACAATTATAAATATATATGCACCCAATATAGGCGCACCGCAATATGTAAGACAAATGCTAACAAGTATGAAAGGGGAAATCAACAATAACACAATAATAGTGGGAGACTTTAATACCCCACTCACACCTATGGACAGATCAACTAAACAGAAAATCAACAAAGAAACGCAAACTTTAAATGATACATTAGACCAGTTAGACCTAATTGATATCTATAGGACATTTCACCCCAAAACAATGAATTTAACCTTTTTCTCATGTGCTCGTGGAACATTCTCCAGGATAGATCACATCCTGGGCCATAAATCTAAACTTGATAAATTCAAACAAATCGAAATCATTCCAAGCATCTTTTCTGACCATAATGCATTAAGACTAGATCTCAATTACAGGAGAAAAACTACTAAAAATTCCAAAATATGGAGGTTGAACAACACACTTCTGAATAACCAACAAATCACAGAAGAAATCAAAAAAGAAATTAAAACATGCATAGAAACTAACGAAAATGAAAACACAACAACCCAAAACCTGTGGGACACTATAAAAGCACTGCTAAGAGGAAAGTTCATAGCAATACAGGCATACCTCAAGAAACAAGAAAAAACTCAAATAAATAACCTAACTCTACACCTAAAGCAACTAGAAAAGGAAGAATTGGAGAACCCCAGAGTTAGTAGAAGGAAAGAAATCTTAAAAATTAGGGCAGAAATAAATGCAAAAGAAACAAAAGAGACCATAGCAAAAATCAACAAAGCCAAAAGCTGGTTCTTTGAAAGGATAAATAAAATTGACAAACCATTAGCCAGACTCATCAAGAAACAAAGAGAAAAATCAAATCAACAAAATTAGAAATGAAAATGGAGAGATCACAACAGACAACACAGAAATACAAAGGATCATAAGAGACTACTATCAGCAGTTATATGCCAATAAAATGGACAACGTGGAAGAAATGGACAAATTCTTAGAAAAGCACAATTTTCCAAAACTGAACCAGGAAGAAATAGAAAATCTTAACATACCCATCACAAGCACGGAAATTGAAACTGTAATCAGAAATCTTCCAGCAAACAAAAGCCCAGGTCCAGACGGCTTCACAGCTGAATTCTACCAAAATTTTCGAGAAGAGCTAACACCTACTAAAACTCTTCCAGAAAATTGCAGAGGAAGGTAAACTTCCAAACTCATTCTATGAGGCCACCATCACCCTAATACCAAAACCTGACAAAGATACTACAAAAAAAGAAAACTACAGGCCAATATCACTGATGAACATAGATGCAAAAATCCTCAACAAAATTCTAGCAATCAGAATCCAACAACACATTAAAAAGATCATACACCATGACCAAGTGGGCTTTATCCCAGGGATGCAAGGATTCTTCAATATCCACAAATCAATCAATGTAATTCACCACATTAACAAATTGAAAAATAAAAGCCATATGATTATCTCAAGAGATGCAGAGAAGGCCTTTGACAAAATTCAACATCCATTTATGATTAAAACTCTCCAGAAAGCAGGAATAGAAGGAACATACCTCAACATAATAAAAGCTATATATGACAAACCCACAGCAAACATTATCCTCAATGGTGAAAAATTGAAAGCATTTCCCTAAAGTCAGGAACAAGACAAGGGTGCCCACTTTCACCACTACTATTCAACACAGTTCTGGAAGTTTTGGCCACAGCAATCAGAGCAGAAAAAGAAATAAAAGGAATCCAAATTGGAAAAGAAGAAGTAAAACTCTCACTGTTTGCAGATGACATGATCCTCTACATGGAAAACCCTAAAGACTCCACCAGAAAATTACTAGAGCTAATCAATGAATATAGTAAAGTAGCAGGATATAAAATCAACACACAGAAACCCCTTGCATTCCTATACACTAATGATGAGAAAGTAGAAAAAGAAATTAAGGAAACAATTCCATTCACCATTGCAACGAAAAGAATAAAATACTTAGGAATATATCTACCTAAAGAAACTAAAGACCTATATATAGAAAACTATAAAACACTGATGAAAGAAATCAAAGAGGACACTAATAGATGGAGAAATATACCATGTTCATGGATCGGAAGAATCAATATAGTGAAAATGAGTATACTACCCAAAGCAATTTACAAATTCAATGCAATCCCTATCAAGCTACCAGCCACATTTTTCACAGAACTAGAACAAATAATTTCAAGATTTGCATGGAAATACAAAAAACCTCGAATAGCCAAAGCAATCTTGAGAAAGAAGAATGGAACTTGCCTGACTTCAGGCTCTACTACAAAGCCACAGTCATCAAGACAGTATGGTACTGGCACAAAGACAGATCAATGGAACAAAATAGAAAGCCCAGAGATAAATCCACACACATATGGACACCTTATCTTTGACAAAGGAGGCAAGAATATACAATGGAGTAAAGACAATCTCTTTAACAAGTGGTGCTGGGAAAATTGGTCAACCACTTGTAAAAGAATGAAACTAGATCACTTTCTAACGCCACACACAAAAATAAACTCAAAATGGATTAAAGATCTAAATGTAAGACCAGAAACTATAAAACTCCTAGAAGAGAATATAGGCAAAACATCTCCGACATAAATCACAGCAGGATCCTCTATGATCCACCTCCCAGAATTCTGGAAATAAAAGCAAAAATAAACAAATGGGATCTAATTAAAATTAAAAGCTTCTGCACAACAAAGGAAACTATAAGCAAGGTTAAAAGACAGCCTTCTGAATGGGAGAAAATAATAGCAAATGAAGCAACTGACAAACAACTAATCTCAAAAATATACAAGCAACTTATGCAGCTCAATTCCAGAAAAATAAAGGACCCAATCCAAAAATGGGCCAAAGAACTAAATAGACATTTCTCCAAAGAAGACATACGGATGGCTAACAAACACATGAAAAGATGCTCAACATCACTCATTATTAGAGAAATGCAAATCAAAACCACAATGAGGTACCACTTCACACCAGTCAGAATGGCTGCGATCCAAAAATCTGCAAGCAATAAATGCTGGAGAGGGTGCGGAGAAAAGGGAACCCTCCTACACTGTTGGTGGGAATGCAAACTAGTACAGCCACTATGGAGAACAGTGTGGAGATTCCTTAAAAAATTGCAAATAGAACTGCCTTATGACCCAGCAATCCCAGTGCTGGGCATATACACAGAGGAAACCAGAATTGAAAGAGACACATGTACCCCAATGTTCATCGCAGCACTGTTTATAATAGCCAGGACATGGAAACAACCTAGATGTCCATCAGCAGATGAATGGATAAGAAAGCTGTGGTACATATACACAATGGAGTATTACTCAGCCATTAAAAAGAATACATTTGAATCAGTTCTGATGAGATGGATGAAACTGGAGCCGATTATACAGAGTGGAGTAAGCCAGAAAGAAAAACACCAATACAGTATACTAACACATATATATGGAATTTAGAAAGATGGCAATGACGACCCTGGATGCAAGACAGCAAAAAAGACACAGATGTGTATAACGGACTTTTGGACTCGGAGGGAGAGGGAGAGGGTGGGATGATTTGGGAGAATGGCATTGTAACATGTATACTATCATGTAAGAATCGAATCGCCAGTCTATGTCCGATGCAGGATACAGCATGCTTGGGGCTGGTGCACGGTGATGACCCAGAGAGATGTTATGGGGAGGGAGGTGGGAGGGGGGTTCATGTTTGGGAACGCATGTACACCCGTGGTGGATTCATGTCAATGTATGGCAAAACCAATGCAGTATTGTAAAGTAAAATAAAGTAAAAATAAAAATTAAAAAAAAAAAAAAAAGAAACAACAGGATAAGTTATAACAGCTCTAACAAATAAGAAAGGGTGCTATCATTGAAGCAGGACATTTCAGAAGTCTCAGAAAGTAGGAAAAAAGAGATATAAGCCAATTGACCAAAGACATTAAAAAAAAAAACCCAAAACCCTAACATCTCCCAGCTGAAGACATTTTCAGAGTGAGTTTTCTCTAGAGAGCTCCAGAGAAGCTTTTACCCAGAAATCAGCATATCCCCATTCCTGTAGCTATCATCAAAAAAGGCAGAAATACAGGGCAATAATACATAAAGAACTGTACTCACAAAAATATCATTAAAGAATTGTACTCACAAACCAACCACACACACATACAGCACGGCACAACAGATGCTTTTATTCTTATAGCAACTATTCTTTAAAGGAAGTGGCCATTTTGACTGGAAAAGGCTCCAAATAAGGGTATTAAGCTAGAAAGAGAAGCTGTGGTGAAGCCAACTTGAAGCTTCAAAACCAACACAGAGAACAGAAAAAAGCATCTCTTCCTGAAAGTAACCCCAAAGTAGAACCCTTCCTTATTTGGCAATTGTGTCATGACTGAACCCTCAACTCCAGTACATTCTCTGAACTGCGGCATACTGAAGGTCCTTTCTTCAGTTGAAATAGTCCACAGAATGGTGGCCTGCCTAAGCCCACTTCTGTGACCTCTCCAGTTATACTACACTAGTGCCCCTCTGTGATGGGAGTCTACCTATCATGCTCTCCATGAACTGGAGCTGCTCCTCCACCCCTCCTTCCCATTCCAGTGTTGTCCTGGAGTACATGAAGCTTGCACGACCTTTTAGACAACTCTATGGGGCTTGGATACCTTTACAGCAGGATAGTGTCTATCATTTGATTTGGTTTTCCCAGACTTCCACCATGCTCAGCCTCAGCTCTCTCCTCTCCACCTGGTGTGGCTGCTCCCAACAGGTCTCAGGTCTGGTTAATTCTATCATGGCAACCTTCTATCCCTCCACTTCCCCTAGCCCCCCTCTCCTCCCTGTTCTCCCCATCAGTTGATACCTTCACAACTTTGTTGCCTCCTACTCAGTTAAAATCATGTTTCAACCTAAGCAAAACTTTATGCCAGAAGAATACAAGAGGGATTTAAAATCTGTTTCTGAAAGAATACATTTCTAAAGTACTGTGTTATGTTGTAAAGGGAATAATTTAAGCCTTATAAAAGTCTACTGTGAAGAAAATATTTTATTTTTATTGATATCAGAAAACTATCATTAAGTTTACCCTAAGATTACTGAGAAAAAACAAGAGGAAGTGGGAAAACATTATTTATAGTTCTTCCAGTATAATAATAGATCAAAAGAATAGGAAGGGATTTAAGTATATGTTGGTTTCCTGACTTCCTGAAATTATGACCTTTTCAAAGACCACAATGAAAGAGACATAGTCTTTTGATGAACATTAGGATATTGATCACTTAAAAAATACTACTGGAAGGCTAATTTATATTTTCCTGTAGCTGACTTAACAGTTTTAAAAAATATGCCTCTGATTCAGGAGACCCTCATTCATAAAAGGGCACTGGTATACCAAAGCCTCTCATTAAATCCCACAATTCAGTGGGTTGTTATTGTTCAGTCACTAAGTGGTGTCAGACTCTTTGTGACGCCATGGACTGTAGCACTCCAGGCTCCTCTGTCCTCCATTATCTCCCAAAGTTTGCTCAAATTCATGTCCATTGAGTCGATGATGCTATCTAACCACCTCATCCTCTGCCACCCCCTTCTCTTTTTGGCTTCAGTCTTTCCCAGCACCAGGGTCTTTCCAATGAGTTGGCTCTTTGCATCAGGTGGCCAAAGTATTGAAGCTTCAGTGGGACTCTGGCTTAAAAGAATAAAGAACAGATTTACAGTTTCCCACTCATACCCAGTACCTTTTTCTTCTATTTAGAAGGTCATAAAGCTGTCCACAGTAGATTTCATAGAAGCTGATCCACACAAAAACATGCCTTCTTGGCTGGGACACTTCCAGTTGTCTGAAGATGTCTCTGGCAGCCAGAGCATACAGTCCTGGGTTCTGATGAGTTCCTATCATGGTATAGGTCTTTCCAGCACCTGTCTGTCCATATGAGAAGCAAGTGGCATTGCCTCTGGGGGAAGAATCATCTGTATTTACTTTTAAATTTTAAGAGAACTGCTAACACATATTTTTAAATGACAAAAGCCAGGTGGAAAAAGAATCCTCCATAAAATTCAACTATAAAATATACAGTCCTTTAAGAGGGCTTTACGTTATAAAAATATAGGAGGAGGAAAAGAATTCTCAAAGCAGTATTTAAGTTTTTTTAATAGAAATTTTTCATGGAACTGGTACGACCATAACACAACTCTAGAAGATATGGAAACAAAGAGCTGATGTTAGGTGCTTTAGAGGATCCTTGAGGGGGAAAAAAAAATTGTGTTAATCCTCAAAGATAAGTTCAGTGAAAGAAGTAATAGAAAACTAAATATAATAAATAACAGAAGATCATACAATATGGTGGTGATCACTTATAAGAATATTAAGGAAGTTTAAACACAGGCAAAATCAACAGAAGCAAAATATTTGAAGGAGTCACAAAAGACCTCTTACGGCCTTGGTTTTCACTTTCATCAATAAATTACTGGGCTAATTGATTTTCAAGACCCCTTAGAGTCCTGATGTCCTATGATTCTAAGTGGAAGTCATTGTTCCTGCATGTGGATATGTGTGTGTACACGAGCTGGATGGGTGTGAAAAACTGTAAAATAAGAGGGGGACAGAAAAGTTGGGAGACCAACCTGCCAGCCACAGTGTATTTTAGGAGGAGATGAGGCCAAGATTACCTGAGTACTATGGGATCCTATGTACTATGTAGTCCTAGTACTATGTAGTACTAAACAGTGAACATAATGTTATGCAGTAAGTAGCTAGACTCTTATACAGGCATCCTATGGATTGATGCCAAAAGTAGCAAGAAAAATATTCTATTAATATGTATGGACACAGGGGAAGGGGAGGCTGGAGGTGGACAAAGAGATGAATACACAGAAAGGACATGAAGCCAGACAGAAACCAAAGAAACAGTGATTTGACAAGAGCAAAGTAATCATAGAAGTGTGAGAATCAAGACATGGGAGCAAATTAAAATGTAAGCTGTTTAGAAGCAGAGACTGGTTGGTTACTCCTTGTCTTTTAAATCATGGCTCCCAACAGTGTGGGCACTTGAATACACTGGCAGAGTCACAGTTGGGAAAAGAATTACAGGAGAAAAATGTAAACACATTGAAGAAGATCTAACAGAATAAGAATAATAAAGAACAACATCTATCTTATCTTCTGAACATTTCTGTGATGAACTTCAAGTCAAAAAAAAAAAATGAAGAAAGCTCTTACTACACTTTACAGAACTTAACCTAATAATTTCACCTAACTTGCAACTCTCTTATTCTTTATTGATAATGTCTTAACATTTAAGTGTTGACTTATTTTAGAAACCTGCTCTCTCAAAATGTACTTCTTAAATTTGGTACATAAGAAACTGAACCAGAAAGAAAGTTCACTTTAACCTGTTCATAAAAATACAAACTTCCATACAACCACAATAAAAAGACAATAAAAAACAGGCAAATGAAGATATCTGAGTGGCCAAATTAGCACATGAAATAATGCTCAGTATTAGATCCTGGGGAATGTAAATTTATTAAAAAAAAAAAAAAAACACACACAATGAGATACAGTTCCATACCCATTAAACTGGCTAGAATAAAAAAGATTGACCATATCAAATACGGTGAGGGTACAGAACTTCAATTCTCATATATTGCTGTTGGGAATATAAAATAGAGCAAGGAAATTTGTTTGACACTTTCTTATAGACCTATCCAATGACCTGGTAATTCCATTTACAGATTTTTATTCAAGATAAATTAAGAGATATCCATAAAAAGACTTGGATAAAAATGTTCATACAGTTTTATTCATAATACTCCAAAATTGGAAAGAACCCAAATGTCCATCAAAAGAATGGATTTTAAAAAACTGGAATATTTATAGAAGGAAATATTACTCAGCAATAGAACTAGTTACATGCAACATGTACCAATATTTAAAAACATTATGTGAAGCAAAAGAAGCCAGGCATAAGATTTATAACAATCCTATTTCTATGACATTTTAGAATAGGCAAAACTAATCTACTGTGACAGAAAGCAAGTCAGTGGTTATATAAGACCTGGAGATGAAGGTAGGAGAACTTTCTGGGGTGGTGGAAACGTTCTGTATCTTATTCCAAATATTGGTTACTTGGATACATCAAAACGCATCAAATCTACATACTTCTTAAGATCTGTGCATCTTGATGTATGTAAATTATACTTCAATTTTTAAGTTATAAAAGTTATTTTAAAAAATGAAAGTAAAAATACCCTGAAATCAACTACCCAACATTTTGTACCCATACCTGACTACTATATATTTTAAATATATAACAGAGCCCCACCAAGTACCTACTCTGTCCCATTTAATGTTTACTAAGTGTGAATAATTATTTTTAAATAAAAAAATACATCTATGAAAAGTGAGTGATAGTCACCTATCTATCCTACTTGAAAAAACGTTAATGAAACTATAGCTAGAATACATAATTCCTATTAGCAAAAGTTCAAAGTAATTACAACCACATACATCTTTTTATTCTAAGGACTTCCACTAAGCACAGAGAATCAATGTCATCAATGTAAATGAAAATTCTGACTATTTCTAAATGTTCTGGGAATCCCATAAGGAGAGACATGGAATTTTCCAGAAGAGTCTAACTTAAATTCATTAGGTCAAAACACAATTTCATATTTAATTCAAAATAATAGAAAAGCATAAGTAATGTTTACAAAGAAATATGATTTACGGAAAATAGAAAATAAAAGGCAAAAGGAGAAAATAATTTCTATCGTACCCATTGAAAATATGCTGAATGAGTGGGTGAGTAGTCTTCATGTAAATATCTTGATTAGTGCACGCCTCATCAAAGATTTCATCAAAATAAAAAACATGCTGAAAAAGAAATTTGATTTTAGAGAAAGATACATTCTGGATTTTCTTCATCACTATCTTAGCTGACACAGGATAAAGGTGGAAATACATTTTTAACTAATAGTAACTGTCCATGACAAAGTTAGAGATAATAAGCAATTATCAACTGTCAAATGACAGGGGCTAGTTTTACTTGAGATCTCTGTAGACATGTTCTTATACTGTAAAAACTAAGCCACATGATTTTTGTTCTCTCTTAAGGGAAGTAAATTAATGAGTGTTAACAGTGAGCCAATCCTCCTGAAGTCTAGGAGAGGAACTGAATTACTGAATTCTATGGAGATTATTCTCATAGCCCAGCCTGAGCATGTGGGAAACATGAGCAAAGAGGCAAAGCAGGAAAGCACAAATAATGTTTAGAAGACAGGGAGGATTTACTGTGTTTGAAATATAGGATACTGGCAGGTAGAAAAGTGAAATATCAGGTGAGAATAAGGAGTTAGGACTATACTGTAGGGGTCTTGGGACACCAGCATTAAGGGAGAGAAGGGAATGCTTATATTTAATTTAGTACAAGTGGGAAGGCAAAAAACTTTGCAAAAGAGAGGGATGAGCTGAGCCATTTTATTGGAAGACTAATCTGCCTTATACTGTGCATGGATTGGAAACATGAACACTAGTGGTTAGGTTAAAGAAAGAAAAGGAAATTTGCTCAGTCATGTCCGACTCTTTGCGACCCCATGGGCTGTAGCCTACCAGGCTCTTCCATCCATGGAATTTTAGATTAGGTTAAGAAGGGTCTAAATTAGACAATGACAATGTAAATAAAAAGAAATGAGCGCATGAGAAATTTGGCAGCTGACTGGATGCGATAGCTGGGGAGAGAAAGGAATCCAAGATTATTCCCAAATGAAAAACCATGGTAATCTGAAAGAGGAGAGGTAGGAGACCCCACTAGGTTGGGTCTGGAAAGTGTTAGTTCAGCAACCGTAATTATTTGCATAATTAAGAGGCTTACCAAGTTGGTAGCCCAACTATATCTGGGTAAAAAATCCTAATAATTTCAAGTCTGACTGTAGTATCATAATGGCAGTCCACACATGATGAATGAGAGATGAAGTCATATTTTATACTACCTTTTGGGCCTACTCTAAATATTCAGTTAAGACAAAATTTTATGAGGAATTTTTTTTTGCAATAAACAAAACTTTTAACAACTGCAGTACAGGGCACAATTAAGATTTTTTAAAAAATGGAAAGGAAACAGGAAAAATATTTTCAGCACTTTATATCTTCATACAAGTGTTACGGTTTTGTGTCTACATTCATTGAGCATCGAATCCCCTAGATTTCAGATCTTTCAGCAATACTAGAACACTAACATAGAAGAAAAAATTCTCCAGCTTCTACTGCATGGGTAGGGAACTAAGGTCCTGCAAGCTGCACAATGTGGCCAAAAAAAGAAGAGAAAAAAGTCTCCAAAAGTTAGGAGGTGAGAAAAACATGAAGCTGTGAAGCAGGACAAAGAGATCTGTGAACTTTTAGTGTTCTGAAACATGTGACTGATTTTAAGAACAGTAAAATCTAACTTTGAAGCTAGGTCATAGGTAGATGGCGGTTATACTTTTGATTAGGCTTGAAAATGGCAATAATAAAGAGCAAAATACATTTCTAAAATCCGATTTTAATGGACATGATTTATACCTAACTCATAAACAGGTCTTTAAGCAAGGAGACAAATCCTTTCTCTGCTCAGAAATCACTGTATGTTTTTATAGTTAAGTATGATATCTTATTGCCAAATTCAGACTTAAATTGAAGGTAGGGAAAATCACTAGACCATTCAGATATGACCTAAATCAAATCCCTTAATGATTATAGAGTGGAAGTGAGAAAAAGATTTAAGGGACTCGATCTGATAGAGTGCCTGATGAACTATGGACGGAGGTTCGTGACATTGTACAGGAGACAGGGATCAAGACCATCCCCATGGAAAGGAAATGCAAAAAAGCAAAATGGCTGTCTGGGGAGGCCTTACAAATAGCTGTGAAAAGAAGAGAAGCAAAAAGCAAAGGAGAAAAGGAAAGATATAAGCATCTGAATGCAGAGTTCCAAAGAATAGCAAGGAGAGATAAGAAAGCCCTCCTCAGCGATCAATGCAAAGAAATAGAGGAAAACAACAGAATGGGAAAGACTAGAGATCTCTTCAAGAAAATTAGAGATACCAAGGGAATATTTCATGCAAAGATGGGCTCGATAAAGGACAGAGATGGTATGGACCTAACAGAAGCAGACGATATTAAGAAGAGGTGGCAAGAATACACAGAAGAACTGTACAAAAAAGATCTGCTCAACCAAGATAATCACGATGGTGTGATCACTCACCTAGAGCCAGACATCCTGGAATGTGAAGTCAAGTGGGCCTTAGAAAGCATCACTACAAACAAAGCTAGAGGAAGTGATGGAATTCCAGTTGAGCTATTTCAAATCCTGAAAGATGATGCTGTGAAAGTGCTGTGCTCAATATGCCAGCAAATTTGGAAAACTCAGCAGTGGCCACAGGACTGGAAAAGGTCAGTTTTCATTCCAATCCCAAAGAAAGGCAATGAAAAAGAATGCTCAAACTACCGCACAATTGCACTCATCTCACACGCTAGTAAAGTAATGCTCAAAATTCACATGAGCCGTGAACTTCCAGATGTTCAAGCTGGTTTTAGAAAAGGCAGAGGAACCAGAGATCATATTGCTAACAACCACTGGATCATGGAAAAAGCAAGAGAGTTCCCAAAAACATCTATTTCTGCTTTATTGACTATGCCAAAGCCTCTGACTGTGTGGATCACAATAAACTGTGGAAAATTCTGAAAGAGATGGGAATACCAGACCATCTGACCTGCCTTTTGAGAAACCTATATGCAGGTCAGGAAATGACAGTTAGAACTGGACATGGAACAACAGACTGGTTCCAAATAGGAAAAGGAGTACCTCAAGGCTGTATATTGTCACCCTGCTTATTTAACTTATATGCAGAGTACATCATGAGAAACGCTGGGCTGGAAGAAGCACAAGTTAGAGTCAAGACTGCCGGGAGAAATCTCAATAACCTCAGATATGCAAATGATACCACCCTTATGGCAGAACGTGAAGAGTAACTAAAAAGCCTCTTGATGAAAGTGAAAGAGGAGAGTGAAAAAGTTGGCTTAAAGCTCAACATTCAGAAAACGAAGATCATGGCATCTGGTCCCATCACTTCATGGGAAAGAGATGGGCAAACAGTGGAAACAGTGTCAGACTTTATTTTTGGGGGCTCCAAAAATCACTGCAGATGGTGATGGCAGCCATGAAACTGAAAGACGCTTGCTCCTTGGAAGGAAAGTTATGACCAACCTAGATAGTATATTGAAAAGCAGAGATATTGCTTTGCCAACAAAGGTGTGTCTAGTCAAGGCTATGGTTTTTCCAGTGGTCATGTATGGATGTGAGAGTTGGACTGTGAAGAAAGCTGAGCGCCAAAGAATTGATGCTTTTGAACTGTGGTGTTGGAGAAGACTCTTGAGAGTCCCCTGGACTGCAAGGAGGTCCAACCAGTTCATTCTGAAGGAGATCAGTCCTGGGTGTTCATTGGAAGGACTGATGTTGAAGCTGAAACTCCAATAGTTTGTTCACCTCATGTGAAGAATTGACTCATTGGAAAAGACCCTGATGCTGGGAGGGATTGGGGCAGGAGGAGAAGGGGACGACAGAGGATGAGACAGCTGGATGGCATCATCGACTCGATGGACATGAGTTTCAGTGAACTCCGGGAGTTGGTGATGGACAGTGAGGCCTGGTGTGCTGTGATTCATGGGGTCGCAAAGAGTCGGACACGACTGAGAGACTGAACTGAACTGATGATATCTAAAGCATTTTTGGCATTTCTCAGAAAACTTTTAAAAATGAAGAGAAATAAATGTGGGAATAAACTGGTTTTGGTTTTCCTTTATTTCACTGAGTATACAGCTATTCTCCTCTTTCTATAAGTGCTCTTGGGTAAACATTTTTGAAAACATTTATTCATTAAAGGAATTAGTATCTTTCCATCTAATAGAACTAAAGATTGATTTTTCATGGCAAATTGATGGGGAAAAATGGAAACAGTGGCAGATTTTATTTTCCTGGGTTCCAAAATCACCGTGGACAGCGACTGCAGCCATGAGAGTAAAAGATGCTTCCTCCTTAGAAGAAAAGCTATGACAACCTAGATAGCGTATTAAAAAGCAGAGACAACACTTTGCTGACAAAGGTCCATAATAGTCAGAGCTATGGTTTTTCCAGTAGTCATGTACCAATGGGAGAACTGGACCATAAAGAAGGCTGAGCGCTGAAGAATCGATGCTTTTGAATTGTGGTGCTGGTGAAGAATGTTGCGAGCCCCTTGGACTGCAAGGAGATCAAAGCAGTCAACCCTAAAGAAAATCAACCTTGAACACTCGTTGGAAGGACTGATACTGAAGCTGAAGCTCCAATATTTTGGCCACCTAATGAGAAGAGCCAACTCACTGCCAAAGACCCTGATGCTGGGAGGATTGAGGGCAGGAGAAGAGAACAACAGAGGATGAGATGGTTGGATGGCATCATTGATTCCAGTTGGTGATGCCATCAAACTCAGTGAGCTTGAGCAAACTCTGGGAGATAGTGACGAACAGGGAAGACTGGCGTGCTGCAGTCCATTGGGTTGCGAAGAGTCAGACACAACTTAGCAACTGAACAACAACAATTTTTCCTTCCAATAGAACTTAAGTATTGATTTTTCTAATACTTCTGTAAGAATCTCTCATGAAAGATATGGGAACATGCAAGATTACTATTGTAATTCATAAAGTCCTCTGCAACACATACACTTTGATTTGACCATATTTTATCAGTGAAGTTTGATTAACATTCACTTCATGGAGTTCCCTGGTGGCTTAATGGCTCGAATTCTGGGCTTTCACTCCTATGGCCTGGATTCAACCCCAGGTCAGGGAACTAAGAGCCTGCAAGCTGCTCTGGGTGCAGCCAAAAAAATAAAAAAATCACTTTAGCCTTGATATGATAAGAGTTGCATAGCTTATTTTTTAAAGAATTTTTTTTTCAGATTATAAATGTATTTCTAAAATATCTCTGGAAAGATACACTTAGAATATCGATTGTCTTCAAGGACAAAATGAGATTAGAGACATTCTTCATAGCATGATCTATATCCTATTCAAAAGTTCTGATTTTATTGGTATAAGAGTAATAATGCTGATTGCAGAAAAAAATTTAAACATGGATTACAACAGATAAGAATATCAAATTATCTGTAAATCTTACTACCCTGAGAGGGCCACTACTGACTTTGATATATTTCAGTACCATCTTTTTTTAATCTATATATATTTTCCTTTATTTAAGAAATTGGGGATGAAAGAAACAGCTCTGTTTCCTTGTTTTTTTCACTCATTATGTTGCTATCATAAAATTTAATGGTTAAGTATGACAGCACAATGTATGTATATGATCACATATATTAAGTAACAAAAGATCTGAAAGGATAAGATATTTAATTAAAGGACAAATAAATCAATTGTTTGAATACCTGAATAAGATTAAAAATAAAACCCAAAGAATCTAGGATAAATATTTACTTGCTACGTTTGCTATGAACCTCCCTCTTCTTCTTTCTACTTAAGGAAGAAAGAGAGGGAGAAAAAAAGGCCTCTCAACACATATTATAAGCATTGACAAGTAAGGAGTTTGACCTATGACAGCAAAGGTCCAAAGTTCAAACAGCAGAGAAAGAGCTATGGAAACTATGGATATTCAATAAGTATTGACCAATGGTAATGACAAAGAAGTAAGGTTATTGTGTTTTAGGATAATGGAAAAATACAAAAGATAAAATGATGCCTCCTTGAGGGAATTACTGTGACAGAAGCATCATTAAGGCAGTCTTGGGTAGATGGTGACTGGATAGGGCTATTACTATGGCTATAAGTAGCCATGGAACTAGATAGCATTACAACTAATTGGTCATTTGGACCATCTTCAATATAAATACCTCCCACCTAGAGCTAATAGATTGTGCACTGACCAGCAATCGATAAGGCTGTTAAAGTGATTGAGTTGGTTAGACAGTGGCCTAGTAATTTAGTGCCCATAGAAAGACTCTGCATTACTTTGACTTACTGAGAAACCCAATTTTGGTAAGCAAAGAAAACAAAGAACAATGCAAGTGTTAAAGAGGGGAGAGGATTAACAACCTGACTTCAGTGTTGAAGGATTTGTTTCAGTAGAGTAAAATCTCAGCTGACCAAGGTGAACTGTCTGCACACCAGATTACTCACCATCTCTTTTTTTTTTTTCCCTTCCTACTAATCACTGGGTTTTGTACTTTTTTTTTTTCTTACGCCACTTGGCCTGCAGGATCTCAGTTTCCAGACTAGGCAATGAGCCCTGGCCACAGCAGTGAAAATACCAAATCCTAACCATGAGACCACCAGGCAACTCTTAGTCACTGAGTTTTGAAGCAAGAGACAGAGAGAATAGAATGGACATAATATGAACATTCAGGGTAAGAGAAACTCTGAATTCCCAGATCTTAATAGATTATTCCTAATTGCTTCATGATTTTAAGAGTGCCTAAATTATAATATCTTCCATCAATGGAATGCTACTTGGGGGACTGAAGGACTGAAGGAACTATTGAAAGGGTACCTAAGAGCCAGGAATAAATTCATTTCGATATCAAACTCTTTGTTCTTGGACTTAATCATAATCATCCTGGCAGGGAGTGAACATTTCTTAATGTGTTTGAGCTACCAGTGTTTTACTTAAACCCATACATGTTCAATGTGAAATCACATTCCTGGATTATCTTTACTCACTGCAATCTACCTTATACAAAGTGGCCTGTTCAGGAACCCAATTTCTACCAACTTAACTCTATGCCTAAACATAATTAAGAATCAAAATAAGCAGTTGGCTGGCAACCTGGGGCCATTTTGCTCTCCATCTTTAAACATCAGACTTGCGCTCAGCAAAGTAAGTTCACACTGAGAGACAGGAGAGAACGGAGACTGTGTGACCATCTCACAGTTGGTCTGGGGCAACTCAGTGACTGTCCTTCCTACCAGCAGTTCATTATTTAAACTCTTTTTATTCTCCCATTTGCTCTTATGACTGAATAGGTATAATTAAATTCACATAAAGCATGGTAAGTGAATGTATAATGCAACTCTATTGCACGAGAGAGGAGGAATTATGCTTGCGTTATCCCCTACTGCACTATATTTTTTAAACATGAAGGCTAAGTGTTATCAGTGATTAATGCAGCGTCACATAGAATGAATGCCAACACTCAAACCTAAAAACTGAATTTCAGAATTTGTACCCCTACTCAAACAAAAAACCTGACACTTGATAATGTTAGTTCCATCGAAGGAAAGTATCATACCTGTAGAATATACTGTGTGAGGTCAACTGCTTCTTTCTTCTCATGAACAAGTAGAGTTTCTTTATCTTTCACAGTAATAATGTTGATTTCTCCACGACGTACCTCCCTCATGCCCAGAGGGCGTTTTCGAACACAAACTCTGATTTTCTCCATCTCAGTCCAAGGATTCTCTTTCTCTGAAGTGTTCTGTCTGATATATGTTTATAAGTGGGCTTTAATTTTTAGTTAACGGAATAAAGCTACCTAAGAGGTCAAAGTATCAGTATATTTTGTTATAAATTAGGTGTAATACAAACACACACACACACACACATAATATCTATTATATACTAAAGTGCTGACACTGAGAAAGTTCTTTCATTAGCTCTAAATCCTCCTGATTTACTTCTATCTCCATCTCTACTCAATCCCATCCAAATGCAAATTTCTTGCTTCCTTTCAATCCTTATTACTGTACATTTACTGTTTTCTTGACCATTCAATCTAATTTTTTTTTTTATCCTACCTGGGTTTATTAAACACCTTGAATTTGGTGGTAGGTTTCAATGTATTCCCCCCGTGTTTCTCCCAGGTATATTCTGACCCTCCCTTTGTCCCTCTTGCTTCCTTTTTTTTGCCTGCCCTGATATGTGTTTATTTGTTAGAACATGATCCTACTCCCAGGACAATTTTATGACTGGTGCTGTCCACCACTAATTCATCCTTCTATTCAGACACATTTCTTCTCTGGCTGTCTTCAGTGAACTCATCTACCTTAACATCCAGAAGAGAGGCAATATTCCTTAGGTTAAGAGTACAAAATTCATCAGGTTTACTAGCTGAGCCTAATGGTGGCATATATGATACACATCTAAGCACTGACCACTTTACCTATGTAGAAATGCCTCTTAAGCAAGGTAACAAGAAAAGAGAATCCTTGAAAGTAGATGTTTTACCAAGACCAATGCCTTTGGCACATATACTTAGAATGTCTGAGAGAGACAAATCATTCCCTTCCTTTACACTTCAGAATTTGATTAATAACCCTTAAACAGCCTTTTATAATAGATTTTACACAGGATATTTCACTATATAATTGTTGCATATCAATTTCAATTTTCTGATACCTCCAACTGGCTAGAAAATTATTTTTCGCCAGGATCTAAATTAGTAAAAAGTAAGAAATAAAATTTCTAATATAATGTATAAAAAACTACTCAAGGCTTTTGAAGCATGTTATTATTTTTTTAACCAATGTATAGCAGACATCTAAAAAAAGAACCATTTTGGCTTGAAGTATGGCAAAATCCTGACGATCATTAAAAGTGAATGACAGGCATGTGGGGGTTCACTGTTGTATTTTCTCTTCTTTTGCATGTGTTTTATTTTTTATAAGAAAAAAAAAAAAACTTTTTTGGGGTTTTTTTGGACCATTCTGTGGGGTTTGCAGGATCTTAGTTCCCCAACCAGGACTGAACCTAAGCCCAGCAGTGAAAGTACAGAGTCTTAAACACTGGGCCACCGAGAATTTCTCAGAATAAAACACATCTTTTAAAGCATCCTAAAGGTTCTGCTAAGCTGCTAAGTCACTTCAGTCGTGCCTGACTCTGTGTGACCCACAGACAGCAGCCCACTAATCTCCTCTGTCCCTGGGATTCTCCAGGCAAGAATACTGGAGTGGGCTGCCATTTCCTTCTCCAATGCATGAAAGTGAAAAGTGAAAGGGAAGTCACTCAGTTGTGCCCGACTCTTAGTGACCCCATGGACTGCAGCCTACCAGGCTCCTCTGTCCATGGGATGTTCCAGGCAAGAGTACTGGAGTGGGGTGCCATTGCCTTCTCCAAAAAGGTTCTAGCTTTCTTCTTTTTTTAAGGCTCTAGTTTTAATGTGCAATATTCCCTAGAAGAAATAAACTATATCTGTCTGACATGCAAAGTTAATACAGCTAGAGTTAGGTCTGTTCACAATCTTAAATAAGTCAGGGCAACCAGTCCTCTAAATGCCTTACTTTCATTAAAATTCAGAGTCCAATAAGTTATTTTGAACTTACCTAATTTGAGGTATCCAAAGAGAATGCTCTTCGGATAGGGATGACTCACTAACAGGAAGCTTCAAGTTGGTGAGGGAGTTTCTCAGGGTTCTGAAACTCTGGCTTCTACTTAGAATTTAGGGGAGAAGACAATATTGAGAATTATTGGGACAATGAACTTTCTTAACCTCCATTTCTCTAATATAATAAGGAATGGAAAGTGTAAGATGATACAAACAGTGAGAAAGCTCAATTGAACACCTTTCGTCCTGCATCTGGCATGTATAAACCTCTGTGAGAGCACTTAGCTCACTCTATGGTTGTCTGACTTCCCACTCACCCTGCCCCCTAAGAGTCTCAGAGTCTCCAGATAGTCTAATGATCTTTATATCTAGAATCAGGACAGGCAGAGGGGGTATTCTATATATGTGAAATAAATAAAGCAGCAATATTTAAACTAAAATATCCATTCTATCTAAATAAATAATGGAAAGTCATATCTTCATTCTATTTATAAATAATTCCAATTTAGATTTTTATATGTTGTTCAATAAAAGACTAACATTCAAAAAAGTATTTGCTCTTTCACCGCTGAGCTAACCAACAGGACAGCAACAATCATGGTATTGATGGTCATAGAACAATCCAGTCCTTTCACAACTAAAAGAAGAAAAAAATACTATATGCTCTGTGCTTTGCTAAACCAAGCCAAAAAAAATTTTATTTTCAGAAAAACTATAGAATTCATTTATGTATTTCAAATTACTGAAGACATTTTTACCTTTAAAATTGGATCCTCTATTCTTTTAGAATAAAAGAACTGGTTGGTTATGAAATCCTCTGAAACCTTAGCCAATATAAGACCATATGGAAATACTGTTTTAAGGTATGAATAATAGCCCTTTTTTTTTTTTAAAGTGGCTTAAGAATGTATTTTGTTTCTCCGTAACTCACCAACTGTAACTTTTAAAATAACAAAACAGGCAATACACAGTATTTTTAAAAGAATGTATTTTCTATTATACCAAGGTTAGTATTAGGGATTACTTGATATTTCAACTCTTAGGGACCTTTTTCAAATTCTAACTCATCACCACTAAGTGAAAATAACTTATTGTCACTCTGGCTCCCAAACTGTAAATGCTATCAAAAGTATCTTACTATTTGCAATGACCAAACTCATCTGTTCTTCCAGGGCTGGAATTGTAAAAAGCACTCAAAATCAGGACCATATTTCAAATTTTGCAGGTAAATCAACTGCTCCAAAGACCTATTTAATTCAACTAGCTGAATTAAGCAGTGGTTTTTTTAAAACTAAGCTTCATGAGCCCTGGTTGAAGTTAATTTGACAATCTAAAAAAAAAAAAATCCTATGGATTTTGTAATTTTTTTTTTCTACTGCAGAGGAAAGTTAACTATTTTACCTTCATGGATGCACTATATATATCATGTCAGGCTATAATAAAAACAGGTCTGCAGCTGACCCTGGGAAGTAGCAGCTGCTTAATGCACATGAACAATCATCTTTCTCCCATCTGGAAAGTCCAAATTCTTCATCAATTTCCCCCAGTCAAGGTATCTGCATTATCACCACAGAAGCTGTTCACTATTATTTTCTGTAAATACGGAGTAGTTGGTCTCCTCTGCTCAAGGAGAACCCTGCCCTTGCCTAAGGCTCCTTTCCCTCCAGAAAAAAGAAAAAGATAAAAAGTTATTACCTGATATAGGAATGAGGGATTCCATAGTTATACCCTGAAACATGAGAGATTCTTTGAATAACTGAACTATCACAATCCCCCTGTACTGGAGAAAAGTAATTAGATGAAAAGGATGAAGTCTTAGCTTCTTTTTGTATGCAGGAATCAGCGGCTGTGGCATTCAGAATTCCTGTTTGTATATGGTACTGGGAATTAGCTGGTAGCATGTGCTCCAGTACTTTTATGTAGTTAGACTTCTGTTCACTTGCAGAAAAATCTGATAAATCACACAGTTCAAACTGATTGTTGCTGGTAGTTCTGTCTTTGTTGTCAGCAGGAGAATCAAAATGCAGTTGCCTTCGAGGGCCAGATCTGGATTTCTGAGGCTTGACACACAGATTGCTTGTCTGAAGACGATAGTCTGGGCTACTGACTGCTTTATCTTCTTCCTGCATAATCTTAATGATTTTGATAAGTTGGAAGAGACGTTTGCGGTCATTCATGTCATGGACTCCCAATTTGGAGTAGTCCTTCATTGTAACGTTGGCTAATTCATCTATTTTCTGAAGGCCAAGGGCAGTAAAATGAGGATAATACTGTGCTAGTTCAGCTTCACAAAGACATTCATACAACCAGGATGTCATTTTTGTGAATAGGTTTGTTTCTATAAACTCTGAAGAGGAAAAAAAAAAAATTCATTCACTTGAAATATAGTATATATAATACAATTATTCCTTGAAAAAAAAAAAAGAAACCCACAAAAGAAATATGCAGCAAAATCCATCCCAGCATTCCAGGTTTTCAATAAATACATTTTTCTTTTAAAATGATTAAATAGCATAATATATAAACATGCTTATAATGCATTTGTAGTAATCTGTCCTTTGCTTAATAAAGAGAGACTTTCAGTTATGTACACACACAGGTACATGCACATACACATAACACAAATCACTTACTTATTCTAGGGAGTTCCTTCCAGTCTTGCAATGTCTACTTCACATATACCACAAACTACTGAAACCTTCTCCCCAACTGCTGATTGTTACGGGACTAATTTTAGATGTTCAAGTTAATGTCAAGGCATGTCGCACAACTGTTTCCCATGATTAACGAACAAAGGCTAAGAACTATTTCAAAATGGAAAGCAGAATTAAATAGTGACTCACAGAGGATCATGAATATAATTCAGAGAAAATCACATTTGTATATACTGAGTACTGGTAGAAGTTAGTTGAATAGAGGTAAAAACATCATTAATCCAGAATCTACTAATTCAGGATTTTCAGATCATTCTAAAAGGCAGGTGTTTATAGATGTCTACCTATATACAGAACATGAATAAAAGAATTTACCTAGGAAATTAATACCATGGTCAAAAATTTTAATGGCTACACATTAAAATGTTTAAAAAATTTAACACAAGCTATTTAATTAAATACTAACAAACGATGTGGTAATAACACATAATCCTAGTCTATTATTAAAGTCAGGACCCTGGGGAGTTCTTCGTATCACTGTTAATCAAGTTCAAGTACATAAGAATATTGAAAGGTAAGTAAACTATATTTTCTCTAAAAATTTTTTTTTAATAATTCAGAGTTTTCAAAATTCTATTAGTTCTTAGTAAAGCTTTTCTGTTTTTCACTTTAATTTATATTTTATCTTCCTTCTAGGAGAAACAGAAAAAGAGGTCAAGCCCAGGTAAAAGTGTTAATTAAAGGACCCTGAGTAACAAACTTCGGAGGAAACAGTCAAAGGGGCTAAAAAGCACATTCTAAACTCATCCTGCCCTTTTCCATTTGTGGTAGATGAAAAAAGAAAAATTCTTTGCAGGGCTTTCCCCCAAGAGATGAAATTTACTTCTGTTGCATTTAGGCTGGCTTTGTGACATGTTTTGGCCAACAGAAAGTGGTAGAAATGACACTATGTGACTTATAGGCCAAGTCAAGAGCCCTTGTACTGCTGTCAGTCATTAAGTCAGGTCCGACTCTGCGACCCTGTGGACTGAGCACTCCAGGCTTCCCAGTTCTACACTATCTCCTGGAGTTTGCTCAAACTCATGTACATTGAGTCGGTGACCATCCAACCATCTCATCCTCTGCCAACTTCTTCTCCTGCCTTCAATCTTTCAGGATATTTTCCAATGAGTCAGCTCTTTGCATCAGGTGGCTTATATATTAGAGCTTCAGCATTAGTTCTTCCAATGAATATCCAGAACTGATTTCCTTTAGGATTGACTGATTTGATCTCCTTGCAGTCCAAGGGACTCTCAAGAGTCCTCTTCAACACCACAGTTTAAAAGCATCAATTCTTTGAGATAGTGATGGACAGGGAAGCCTGACGTGCTGCAGTCCATGGGGTCGCAGAGAGTCGGACAAGACAGAGACTGAACTGAACTGACAGGCTTCTTTACGGTCTGACTCGCACATTCGTCCATAATTACTAGATAAACCATAGCTCTGACAATACAGACCTTTGTCGGCAAAGTAATGTCTCTGCTTTTTAGTCCACTGTCTAGGTTTTTTCATTGCTTTTCTCCCAAGGAGCAAGTGTTTTTTAATTTCACGGCTGTACTCACCATCCACAGTGATTTTGGAGCTCAAGAAAATAAAGTTTGTCACTGTTTGCATTGTTTCCTTATCTATTTGCCATGAAGTGACCAGATGCCATTATCTTAGTTTTTTGAGTTTCAAAGCCAGCTTTTTCACTCTACTCTTTCACCTTCATCAAGAGGTTCTTTAGTTCCTCTTTGCTTTCTACCATAAGGGTAGTTTCATCTGCATATCTGAGGTTGTTGATATTTCTCCCAGCAATCTTGATTCCAGCTCCTGAGTCATCCAGCCCGACATTTCACATGATGCACTTTCCATAGAAGTTAAATAAGCTAGGTGACAATATACAGTCTTAACATACTTCCTTTCCAATTTTGAACCAATCTGTTGTTCCATGACTGGTACTAACTGTTGCTTCTTGGTCTTCATACAGGTTTAAAAGGAGGCAGGTAAAGTTATCTAGTACTCCCATCTCTTTAAGAATTTTCCATAGTTTGTTGTAATCCACATAAAGTCTTTAGTGTTGTCAGTGAAGCAGATGTTTTTCTGGAATGTTGGCAATTTAATCTCTGGTTCCTCTGCCTTTTTTAAAATCAGCTTGTACATCTGTAAGTTTTTGGTTCACATACTGCTGAAACCTAGCTTGAAGCATTTTGAGCATAATCTTGCTAGCATGTGAAATGAACACAATTGTACGGTAGCTTGAATATTTTTTGGCATTGTCTTTAAGAATGGAATGAAAACTGACCTTTTCCAGTCCTATGGCCACTGCTAAGTTTTCCAAATTTGCTAACATATTGAGTGCAGCACTTAAACAGTATCATCATTTAGGAGTTGAAATAGCTCAGCTGGAATTTCATCACCTCCTCTAGCTTTGTTCATAGTGATGCCTCTGAAGGCCCACTTGACTTCACATTCCAGGATGTCTGGCTCTAGGTAAGTGATCATACCATCATGGTTATCCAAGTCATTAAGATCATTTTTATATAGTTCTTTTGTGTACTCTTGCCACCTCTCCTTAACCTCTTCGGCTTTTGTTAGGTCCTTAATGTTTCTGTCCTTTATTGTGCTCACCCTTGCATGAAATGTTCCCTTGATATCTCCAGTTTTCTCAAAGAGATCTCTAGTCTTTCCCATTCTATTGTTTCCCTCTATTTCTCTGCACTGTTCATTAAAGAAGGCCTTCTTATCTCTCCTTGCTATTTTCTGAAACTCTGTATTCAGTTGGGTAAATCTTTCCCTTTCTTCCTTGCCTTTTCTATTCTTTCCTCAGCTATTTGTTAAGCCTCCCCAGACAACTGCTTTACCTTCTTGCATGTCTTTTTCTTGGGGATGTTTTTGGTCATTGGCTTCTGTACAATGTTACAAATCTCTGTCCATAGCTCTTCAGACACTCTCTCTACCAGATCTAACCCCTTAAATCTATCTGTCACCTCTACTGCATAATAATAAGGGATTTGATTTAGGTCATACCTTAATGGCCTAGTGGTTTTCCCTACTTTCTTCAATTAAAGCCTGAATTTTTCAATAAGGAGTTCATGATCTGAGCCACAGCTCCTGGTCTTTTTCCTGCTGACTGTATAGCACTTCTCCATCTTTGGCTACAAAGAACATAATCAACCTGATTTTGGTACTGACCATTTGGTGATGTCCACATGTAGAGCTGTCTCTTGTGTTGTTGGAAAAGGGTGTTTGGTATGACAAGCACGTTCTCTTGACAAGACTCTGTTAGCCTTTGCCCTGCTTCATTTTGTACTTCAAGGCCAAATTTGCTTGTTATTCCGGGTTATCTCTTGACTTCCTACTTTTGCATTCCAATGCCCTATGATTACACAGACATCTTTTTTTAGTGTTGGTTCTAGAAGGTTTTATAGGTCTTCATGGAACCATTCAACACCAGCTTCCTCAGCATCAGTATTGCGGCATAGACTTGAATTACTGTAATACTGAATGATTTACCTTGGAAACGAAATAAGACCATTCTGTTGTTTTTGAAATTGTACTCAAGTACTGGATTTCAGATTCTTTTGTTGACTATGAGGGCTATTTCATTTCTTCTAAGGGATTCTTGCCCACAGTAGTAAATATAATGGTCATCTGAATTAAATTTGCCCATTCTCAGCCATTTTAGTTCAGTGATTCCTAAAGATGTTGATGTTCAGCACTGCCATCTCTTGCTTGACTATGTCCAATTTACCTTGATTCATGGACCTAACATTCCAGGTTCCTATGCAATACTGTTCTTTATAACATTAGACTTTACTTTCACCACCAGATACGTCCACAACTGAGTGTTGTTTCCTCTTGGCCCAGCTGCTTCATTCTATCTGGAGCTATTAGTAATTGCCCTCCCTTCTTCCCCAGTAGCATACTGGACACCTTCCAACCTGAGGGGTCAGGTAATCTTCCAGTGTCATATCTTTTTGCCTTTATATACTGTTCATATTCTCACGGCAAGAATACTGGACTGGGTTGCCATTTCCTCCTTCACTGGATGTTCTGTCAGAACTCTTCACTATGACCTGGCCGTCTTGGGTGGTCCTGCACAGCATGGCTCATAGTTTTATTGAGTTATGAAAGCCCCTTCATCACAACAAGGCTGTGATCCACTTTGCTCAAAAACTAATACAACAATGTAAATCTACTCCAATAAAATTTTTTAAAATAGATACGCTTTGTATCACATTTCTTTCCATGTCACAAAAAGTCCAGCTCCTCCCTTCTTCTGCAATAATGATCAGAATCACTCCAGGAACTTTAAGAAATATAGATACCTGACCCCCATCCCAGATCCATAAGAAAACAAAAAAAACCCAGGGACTTCTCTGGTGGTTCAGTTGTTAAGAGTCTGCCTCCCAATGCAGGAGACATGGGTTTGATCCCTGGTTCAGGAAGATTCCACTCGCCATGAAGCAACTATGCCCATGTACCACAACTACTGAGTCTGTGCTCTCGAGCCCACGATCTGCAACTACTGAAGCCTGCATGCTCTAGAGTCTGTGCTCTGCAACAAGAGAAGCCACCTCAATGAGAAGCCCGTGCACCACAACTTGAGAGTAGCTTCCACTCATCACAATGAAAGAAAGCCTGTGCACATCAATGAAGACTCATTGCAATCAAAAAAATGAATTTTTTTTAAAAAGTACTCTATAAATGTATTCATTATGCAGTACACAGATTCTGTAAAGCATTTACTAAGTGCCCAACAAACAGCAGGCATAGTGATCTACCTATAGCATTTTAAAATACTTTCCTTATAAAAAATTTCAAACATCACAAAAGTAAACAGAATTGTACCATGAACTCCCATGTTATCTACCCATAGATTCTTCAGTTATCAAAATTTCCCACAGTTGCTTCTCCTATTCTTTCCTTTCCTGAAATATTTTAAAAGTAAATCCTAGATATGTCATTTCACTTCTAAATTTTCTAAACAGATATTTTCTTATGTAACCCTAGTGCCGTTATTATACCTAGTAAGGTTTTTTTTTTTTCCTTTATTTTACTTTACAATACTGTATTGGTTTTGCCATACATCAACATGGATCCGCCATGGGTGTACATGAGTTCCCAATCCTGAACCCCCCTCCCACCTCCTTCCCCATACCATCTCTCTGGGTCATCCCAGTGCACCAGCCCCAAGCATCCTGTATCCTGCATCGAACCTAGACTGGCCATTTGTTTCTTACATGATGTTATACAAAGATGCCACAAAAAAAGAAAACTACAGGCCAATATCACTGATGAATATAGATGCAAAAATCCTTAACAAAATTCTAGCAATCAGAATCCAACAACACATTAAAAAGATCATACACCATGACCAAGTGGGCTTTATCCCAGGGATGCAAGGATTCTTCAATATCCACAAATCAATCAATGTAATTCACCACATTAACAAATTGAAAAATAAAAGCCATATGATTATCTCAATAGATGCAGAGAAAGCCTTTGACAAAATTCAACATCCATTTATGATTAAAACTCTCCAGAAAGCAGGAATAGAAGGAACATACCTCAACATAATAAAAGCTATATATGACAAACCCACAGCAAACATTATCCTCAATGGTGAAAAATTGAAAGCATTTTCCCTAAAGTCAGGAACAAGACAAGGGTGCCCACTTTCACCACTACTATTCAACACAGTTCTGGAAGTTTTGGCCACAGCAATCAGAGCAGAAAAAGAAATAAAAGGAATCCAAATTGGAAAAGAAGAAGTAAAACTCTCACTGTTTGCAGATGACATGATCTTCTACATAGAAAACCCTAAAGACTCCACCAGAAAATTACCAGAGCTAATCAATGAATATAGTAAAGTTGCAGGATATAAAATCAACACACAGAAATCTGTTGTATTCCTATACATTAATAATGAGAAAGTAGAAAAAGAAATTAAGGAAACAATTCCATTCACCATTGCAACGAAAAGAATAAAATACTTAGGAATATATCTACCTAAAGAAACTAAAGACCTATATATATAAAACCTAGTAAGTTTAAAAATAATTCTTTGGTATCTTATACTCAGTCCATAATATAATTTACCCAATTATCTAAAAGAAAATCTCTATATTTAAATATATAATGCATATATATTTTAAAGTATCTTTTTACAAAAGTATTTTTTTGTTCAAATCAGAATAAAAACAAGGATTGTGAATTTCATTGTTATGTCTCCTTTTTTCTCACAGGGCAGTACCCCATTCTTTCTTTTTTCCTTTATATTCCACTGACTTAACACAGAAACCAAATATGTCCTAAGTATGGGATATATTACACTAAAAAAATTCCTCATTGTTCATCTGAAATTCACATTTAACTAAGTGTCCTATTTTATGCTGGCTTAAGCTGGCAACTCTATATTTGAATCAAGTTCCACAATTTGCGCAAAAATATTTCATAGGTGTTACCATGTGCTTCACAGTATATCACACCAGAATACATTCAATGTCTGCAAATTGCAGACTGATTTCCTTCATTGCAATCTCATCAACCAATTAATCCAATGGTTTCGCCCACTGATGACTGTTATCTGCCTCAATCATTTCACTGGGATTGCAAAATGGTGGTTTTCTGAATCTATCACTCTTTTTGGAATTTTCCTATAAAGAAAAACTTTCTGTCAACAACTAGGGCTATTTGATTATCCAAAATAGAGTTAGCACATGAAGGCAGGCATGAGTATTCTTTCTTTTTAATTTCTAATTTTCAGAGTTAAGTAGTGGCTAGTTATTTTGGATGGTATCCAATGAGGAGTTCTGGAGTTTTGCTTTTCTTTTTTTGGGAGGTGGGGGGGGAGGGGTTCAAATTCACTATTAACTCATGGGTTTTTATATATTTCAAGTGTTTCAATCAATTTTCTTAGTCTTGAGAGCCGAAATCTAAAATCAGCTTTTTTTCAAGAAATATGTATTTCTGTTTTGGAAGTAGCTGCCCTTTGTCCCACATCCAGCTAAAGGTTATGTATGCCTGTCTTAAGCAGAGAGGGCCTGGGCATTAGCAAAAGAGGGAAAAGAATGAGCACAACCACACTGGCTTTTATCTTCCTTTTGCAGATAGGAAGAATTCTATACAGCCACAAGTAGCTAATCTAGAATAGACACTACTTACTGCCTATCACTTACCTAGAGCCAGACATCCTGGAATGGGAAGTCAAGTGAGCCTTAGGAAGCATCTCTACAAACAAAGCTAGTGGAGGTGGTGGAATTCCCAGTTGAGTTATTTCAAATCCTACAAGATGATGCTGTGAAAATGCTGCACTCAATATGCCAGCAAATTTGGAAAAATCAGCAGTGGCCACAGGACTAGAAAAGGTCAATTTTTATTCCGATCCCAAAGAAAGGCAATGCCAAAGAATGCTCAAACTACTGCACAATTGCACTCATATCACACGCTAGTAAAGTAATGCTCAAAATTCTCCAAGCCAGGCTTCAGCAATATGTGAATCGTGAACTTCCAGATGTTCAAGCTGGTTTTAGAAAAGGCAGAGGAACCAGAGATCATATTGCCAACATGCGCTGGATCATCAAAAAAGCAAGAGAGTTCCAGAAAAACATCTATTTCTGCTTTATTGACTAGGCCAAAGCCTTTGAAAAATCTGTATGCAGGTCAGGAAGCGACAGAACTGGACATGGAACAACAGACTGGTTCCAAATAGGAAAAGGAGTACATCAAGGCTGTATATTGTCACCTTGCTTATTTAACTTATACACAGAGTACATCTTGAGAAACACTGGGCTGGAAGAGCACAAGCTGGAATCAAGATTGCCAGGAGAAACATCAATAACCTCAGATAAACAGATGACACCACCCTTATGGCAGAAAGTGAAGAACTAAAGAGCCTCTTGATGAAAGTGAAAGAAGAGAGTGGAAAAAGTTGGCTTAAAGCTCAACATTCAGAAAACGAAGATCATGGCATCAGGTCCCATCACTTCATGGCAAATAGATGGGGAAACAGTGGAAACAGTGTCAGACTTTATTTTGGGGGGCTCCAAAATCACTGCAGATAGTGACTGCAGCCATGAAATTAAAAGACGCTTACTCCTTGGAAGGAAAGTTATGACCAACCTAGATAGCATATTAAAAAGCAGAGACATTACTTTGTCAACAAAGGTCTGTCTTGTCAAGGCTATAGCTTTTCCAATAGTCATGTATGGGTGTGAGAGTTGGACATCCAAAGAAAGCTGAGCACAGAAGAATTGATACTTTTGAGCTGTGGTGTTGGAGAAGGCTCTTGAGAATCCCTTGGACTGCAAGGAGGTCCAACCAGTCCACTCTAAAGATCATCAGTCCTGGGTGTTCATTGCAAGGACTGATGTTGAAGCTGAAACTCCAATACTTTGGCCACCTGATGCAAAGAACTGACTCATTGGAAAAGACCCTGATGCTGGGAAAGATTGAGGGCAGGAGGAGAAGGGGACGACAGAGGATGAGATGGTTGGATGGCATCCCTGACTCAATGGACGTGACTTTGGGTAAACTCCGGGAGTTGGTGATGGACAGGGAGGCCTGGCGTGCTGTGGTTCATGGGGTTGCAGAGTTGGACACAACTGAGTGACTGAACTGAACTGAACTACTGTATATTTGAGTTACTAAATATTCTCTCTAGGTCAATTTCTGACTTCAGTGTCAACTCCAAAAATTAGTTGTGGCTTCTGGAAAGCTTTATTAAGAAGGATATTGAGGCATTTACAATCATTAATAGAAAACAAGATGACAATTTGGGGGCTGGGAAGGGCAAGTCATTTCCATTTTATTTCTTGCAGCCCTTCTTACATACTGAAGTTAAAAATGTACAACCTTTGTCGCACTGTGACAATGAGGATGTCAGTGTAGTTCCTCAATATAAAAGTGACAGGATATAATAATCACTAAGAAGTGGAAGGACCAGACAATGGAATATAGATAAAAATTTTTAGTAAATTAAGTATTTTAAGAAATCTGTCTGTTTTAAACATCCCCTACTATTACTAGTTTATAAAGATTCAGATAAAAATAGCAAACTGATAAAACATGAGTTAGAAGTCAAGGTGGATGACTATTGATTTTGCTTAGTGTTTGAGCTTTCCTGTTACATTAGCTATAACTTCACTGGTTTGCTTTTCTCTCTTCCTGTACCCATAGTAAATAATCCAAATCTATTTCAATTCTTTCTCTCTTTTTTTTTTTGGTGAACCACAAGGCACAAGGATCCTAGTTCCCTATAAGGGATAGAATCTATGTCCCCTGCAGTGGAAGTGTGGCATCCTAACCATGGACTGCCAGGGAATTTCCCTCAATTCTTTCTTATTAAGCTCTGAAACAGCTTCAAAATCTCCTTTTGGGTGTGAGTACACGACAGGGTACAATTCCATGAGTTCTGACAGTTGTAAACACCTGCAAAACCATCACCACAATTAAAATACAGAATATTTCCATCACCTTCAGAAGATTCGTCACATTTCTTTGCACTCCATCCTACCCTCTGCCCTTGGCCCTAGCCAACGACTGATCTGACTCCTTGGAAAAGACCTTGATGTTGGGAAAGACTGAAGGCAGAAGGGGATGCCAGATAATGAGATGGCTGGATGGCATCACCGACTCGATGGACATGAGTTTGAGCAAGCTCCGGGAGTTGGTGATAGACAGGAAAGCCTGGCGTGTTGAGTCCACGGGGTTGTAAAGAGTCAGACATGATTGAGCGACTGAATTGATCTGTATGATGTTTCTGTCATTACATATGTTTGCTTTTCTGAAAGCTTATGTAAATGAAGTATACAATATATTCTCTTTTGTATCTGGGTTCTTTTATTTAGCATAATGATTATGAGATTCATCCATAATGCACATGTCACACCCTCATTTTACTCAGGAGGAAAAAGACTAGAATAAATCAGTGAATTGCCCAAGTTTTAACACAGCTCTCAAGGAACAGTTCTCAGATTCAAACTTAGGTCTTCTCGTGGCTAGTCCCATGTTCTTTGCACTATTCCATGCTGCCTCCGTCAAAAGCAGCTGCAAAGACAGCTCCCCGCCAGCTCCCCTAAGAGGCCCACTATGTACCCTGCTCAGCAGAATGGCTGCCTCCTGCAGATCTGTGCTGCAGCATGGTATCTCTCACAGCTGCCACCACCAGGAAAATGTCCTGCAAATCAGTAAAACCCAATGGAGGCCAGATGGGCAGATTTTTACATGAGGGCCCACTCACGTTCAATGCCACAAGTATGCACAGTGCTCCTTTGTGACCCAGAGAATGCTAGGTCTCAGCTGTTGGGGTAACAATCAGAAATAGAGTCTTGGAAGAAATCCAGTTGGCAGAAATTCAAATTTTCTTATCCTGGTGGCAGAGAAAATAAACTGGAAGGGGAATTCATGCAACTTTATACACAATTAAGGAAGCTGATTCACATTCCAGGATGTGGATAAGATCCAACTATTTAACATGTCCCCTCAAACTTTTCATTCATCTATCTAAACTATGTAACTCTACCCACCTAAACTGCCTGAAACTGAAGTTGGAATCAGATAACTCTCAGTCATTTAGCTGTGTAACCTTGGGCAAAATCACTTAGTTTCTCTGAGTTTCATTTCCCCCTCTCAAAGGATGTGATAAAATATTTATGTAAAACTAACTTGAAAATTTTAAAGTACTCCATAAAAATGGAGCCATACTCTTACTCAGCACTGGGTCACTGTGCCTGGTTTGTAAGAAGTGTTGACTTATTAGAAACAGATACATCATATTAAAGATTTTTAGAACTATTAAAAGGTGGTTTCTATTATTTGATTTATAAAAAGTTGAATAAGAGATTCAAAAGGTAAGAGATTAGAGATATGGAAGTAGAGGAATTATACTTGCAAAATACACTAATTAATAGCAGTACTATGTGTAGGCTTCTACTAACTTATTATTTCATCGATAACAACTGTACAAATACTTTCCTCTCCTTCACTGACAGGGGGATTCTTTACCACTGCACCAGCAGGAAAGTCCAAACACTTAGTTACTATATATTATATAGAGATATTAGATGATGCTACATACCAAAATACTAAGGTATAATTTATGTATAACAAACCAGACCAATTTTAGAACAGTTTCATAAGTTCTGACAAATGCATACTCGTGTAACCACTATATCAATCAAAACACCAATACAACCAAGACAGTCCCATCAAAAGATTTCCCAGTGCCCTTGGGAGTCAATACTCTCCTCCACCCATGGTCCCAGCTAATCTTTGATTTGCTTTCTGTCACTATGGCGAGTGTATTTTCTGCAATTTTTCATAAAATAAAATCGTATAGTGCCATTGTTAGTTTAAATCTATTTAATATACAAAGACTGAAATTTGGGGGATATTTCCCTTCCTAGGTCTTTGGGAAAAAGTTAAAATGATTATACTGTTTTTCATAGCTCTTTTTTCACTGACCTAAATGACATCTGCTAATAAGGAAAAATTTTCTTATATCAGTCCAATTTAACAGAAAAATGAAGTGAAACAAATTTGAAGAAAATATCACAATCTACTGCTGCTTGACTGTATAAACGTCAATTCAAAATCTCAATTTTCTTTTTTTAAAAAAGTATTTATTTATTTGGCTGCACCAGGTCTTAGTTGCAGCACATGGGATCTTCACTGTACCGTGTGGGATCTAGTTCCCTGACCAGGGATCAAACCCAGGGCCCCTGCATTGGGAGCCCAGAGTCTTAGCCATTGGATCATCACAGAAGTCCCTTAAGACTATTCAATATTTCCAATAGGTTATTGCTCACTATAAAAGTAGACAACCCAAATCTAAGGTCTATATATTCCTGGTCAATCAGAAAAACGGGGAAAATCGCCCAAGTTCTAAAGCAGCCAAGCTATTTTCAGTTTCTCAAATTCATGTTACATTTCAAATACTTAAATTATCAAAGAGAAAAAGGAAAAAAAAAGGGTCAATACACCCCCCAGAACATCATTAAACTTTAATAACTTTTTTGAGATATAATAAAACATTTACTTCTGTAACTAACAAAAACAAAATTAATCACGGAAGAAATCAAGAAAATGTATTGAAAGTTTCTGTGGAAATTTAGGCTGTGGTTAAGAGCTGTTAAGAAGGTACAGGCTGAATTATTTTTTAGACTCTTGTAGCACAGAATGAAAATCTCAAGAGCTTTGTTGAATAAATTAGAAGAGCATTCCGAACATGTTCCAGGTGGGCGTTTATGGCCATAGTTTTTAAGAAGTAATTCAATATAAACCTAATAATGCATAAACTAAAGCCAGTTTCATTTTATTAAGAATATTAGGAACTCTACCCTCACTTATTTTAAATAAATCACCCTGTTTAAAACAGAAAGAAAATCTGACTCAATTGTCCATGTATTTCACATATCAAATAATCTGTTACTTTATAATGTTTAACTAAATAATTCTTTAAAGGGGTATTTATTTTTGTTATAAAGAATAGAATGAAGAGGAAAGTAAAATGTGGTTTTGGGTAACTTTTATGGTAGAAAAAACAAAAGTTGGTAACATTTGTGTGTCACAGACTTTTTAAAAGAAAAATATTCAAAGTTAATTCAGAAATAACTCATATTCTCAAGTTTTAAAAAATTCACTCCATTCAACAACAAAATTTCAAATTATTTATGCTGAGCAATCCCAGAAACAACTAAAATTTCACAAATGCTACAAATAACCAGATCATTTGTGAGGTAATTAAAAACACACACACAGTAAATATAACTTAAATTAATCCTAGATCAAACCTGACAAATAAAACTTACAAAGCTCTTTAAAAGACCATTAAATTTTAAAATAAATATTCCACATGGAAAAGCCTTTTAAGGACACTTTTAGGAAGTTATTTATAATGTAACTGTAAAAGAGTAATATTTATTTCTAAATATGATTCGATTATGTTAGAGGAAACATTTTTAATGATATGGCAGAGAACATAAAGCTTTCCAGAAAGAGAAAATAAGGGGCAGTAAGGCAGGTTATCTTCACTAAGGGGAAAAAGATGTGGCAGAAGAGAAAACAAATTAAAGAAGGGAGAGTTATGGAGAACATTCAGAACAAAGGATTATGGGGGTAAAGAACAATGAAAAACAGTGTGGCGTTATCTTACAAAGTTGAGTGTTTATATAGCCTACAACCAAACAACTCAACTCTTAGGTATATTCCTTAGAAAAACCTCTGCACGGGAGCTTCATGAGGCACACACAGAAAATGTTCAGAGCAGCACTGTTCACAAAAGCCAAAAACAACATAACCTGAATGCCCACTGGCAGGAGGATAAACAAACTTGGGTATATTCAAACAATGGAACATTATACAGCAGTGGTAAGAGAACAAACTATACTGAACAACTTATCAAATCTCAGAAACATCATGAGGAAAAAAACAAATCCCAGAAAACAATGTCCCTTTTCCTAAGGCTTCAAAAGCAAGCAAATCCACTGCATTATTTAGGTATCAAAATAGAAAATGTAGGATAAAGGTTATTTCTGATGGAAGAGCAAGAAAATGGTGAACAGGAAGAGAATACAGGATATTATCCACTAGGTCTTAGGTATTTATTCATTTTGTATTATGCTTTGTAACTTACATATATATGCTTCATAATACCCTTTGGAATGTATCACATAATATTTACATTAAGATAAAGGGGGAAAAAAGAATCCTACAGCTTTCCCCTTCAACAGAGACCATCCTGTCTATAGCTGATCTAGGGCATCAGAGGATGAGATGGTTGGATGGCATCACTGATGCAATGGACGTGAACTTGGGCAAACTTTGGGAGATGACTGGAGGACAGGGTGGCCTGGCATGCTGGAGACAATGGGGTTGCAAAGAGTTGGACATGACTGGGAGACTAAACAACAACAACAAAGTCTATAATACTAGGCCCATGAAGGATTTCCTCACACCTTGTAGTCTGGCTTGAATGTTTAAAACTTTTAAAAATTTCAATATTTAAAAAGCAGGAACAATTAAAATTAAGTTATGGCTGTACTCTTTAAAAGGACATATACTACCCTATACACCATAGTCCCCCTGCTCCCCATCCTTTATACCTACCAACTTTATTCATTTCCATTAATTGGTTAGCCCTGTGTACATCAGAGTTTGAGAACTAGGATCTGCTTCAACACCTTCATTTTATGTGGTATCTGAGGCACTGAATGATTAAGTGACTTGCCTAAGGTTACACAGCTGTGATAGGCTAAACCTCAGTGGTCTTTTCAAACACCTTACTATTTTCCACTTTCTATTTACTGAGTTATATATGTTTTAAATGAATATACTGTTTCTGAAAGTAAGGGACTACATAGGCAGGTCAGCAGGCATTAGAACATACTATATGCTCTCATTAATACAGAGGTGATGTGAAATATTATTCAAGGACTAAAATAGCTTCTGACTGCCAAGAAGTATTTCTTTATCTGAGTTCCCCTAAATTGTGACAATAGCCACTTAAAAAATACATATCTATATAACAACTGTATTGAGATATAATTCATATACCATACAACTCACCCATTTAATGTTCCAAAGCCTTTTAGTATATACCTTTTTAGTATGTGTAGTACTAAACCACCAATCCACCTGGCCCTAGGTAATAATGACCACTTTAAAAGTCACAAAGTCACACAGTAGTGTTAGTAACTGCATACAATACAAATCCAATATTCTCAATGAAACTGCATTAAGACGTCTGTATAGCCTACAATAGGCATAAGATCCCTAATTAAGAACACAAGAATTCAATGTTGCCAGTGGGAGGTTAAAAGGTGGATAACAGAGTATATACTCTTCCTCCAACAAGGGAATTAAGTTATTTCAAGCTCCAGATATTGTTCTATCTATAGACCATTGGTCTTAAGAAAGGGATACTAGACACCTGCTTAAAACAACAGCTGCAAAGGGATAAGAATATGATTCCTAATGTAATTCTTAAGACTAGATGTGAATTTTGGGATTCAAATCATATGAGTTATACCCAAAAGTACCTTGTGAAAGATTATTTTTGCAACTGAAAAAAAAAGTTTCAAGGTTTATGGTTAAGTAGCTAATGCTTTGCAATTACTGCAATTTCATTCAAGAGCCCCACTATGACACTTTAAAATTTCTAAGTTTGGTGCAAAGCATGGAAGCAATCACCTAAAAATAAGCATAACAAAACTGCTGGACTCATTTATTTTAAAACAGTGCAAGTATTGCTCTCTCTAAATACAGAGGTTTAATTTTGAAAAAATTCCCTGCAACAGGTGGTAACCAATATTGGGTTTAAACTCAGTGTTTTATTTTTTAAATCTTGGTCTAATCCAATTATGGTGGTGCTAGTGGTAAAAAGCTTACCTGCCAATGCAGGAGATGTAAGAGACATGGATCTGATCTTTGGGTTGGGAAGATGCCTGGAGGAGGGCATGGCAACCCACTCCAGTATTCAAGCCTGGAGAATCCCATGGACAGAGAAGCCTGGCAGGCTACACACGGGATTGCACAGAGTTGGACACCACTGAAGCAACAGTGCACATGTACAATCCAATTGTAGATGCTGGTCACTTTCAGATTTGTTGCCATTTTGCAGTTATAAAATACTTTTCATAAAATACATCTCACATGGTTAATAGCTATTACAATATAGCTATATTTGTATTGCTACATAACTTTATATAATATATAGTTATGGTCTTCTATAATGATATTTTTGTAGAAAAAATAACTATTATAGTTTTTATAAATTACTAAGATGGTAAGAGATTCTTTTACTCAGGGTTATACTCTCTTGGGAACTGTTACCACAATGGCACTAGAAATTATTTCTAAAGGAATGCTGCTGAGAAAACAAAGAACAACTAAAACAATTCCATTCACTGGGATCTGATGCTGGGAAAGACTAAGGCGGGAGGAGAAGGGGACGACAGAGGATGAGATGGCTGGATGGCATCACTGACTCAATGGACATGAGTTTGAGTGAACTCCAGGAGTTGGTGATGGACAGGGAGGCCTGGCGTGCTGTAGTCCATGGGGTCTCAAAAGAGTCGGACACAACTGAGCAATTGAACTGAACTGAATTAATTATGCTACCTGATTAATCTTCCAAGACTTTTTGTTGAGAGATGGCAATTATCATCACCTCGCTTTATATAAATGAAACCAATCCATAAATTTATTAAAAACAGCTATATGAATTTGTTTTGACAGCAATCAGATATCTGTATGTTGGCTACACAATTCTATACCACTAGTTCTAAGTTCTAACCAATCAAATCTCAACATAAGCAGGTAACTTAAAAGACTATAATAGACACTACTACTCCCCATTGCTTGTGAAATCTCTACTAGTCATTTTGGCCTGGATATCATGCAATATTATTCACCAGCTACTTCAGAATCTCAGTGTAACTTTATCTCACCTCACAATAAAACTAACCATCTTAAAGTATCTTTTCCTCCAACCTGCAGCAAAAATATGCAGGTATCACCATCAAAATGTCCTCAAGAGTGAACATCCAAACTATCTGTCAACAACTAAACTCATTAACTCCCCACAAAATCTGTTCCTCCATTTCTCTGTGCCTTGGAGAAGTGGGGGCTGGGGTGAGGTAAGTGACAAAATACCACCTATCTAGACACTCAGAGCTAAACAGGGAAGCATCTTTAGACTCCTTCCCCTTTAATCCCAAACCTAATCAACAGGTCCAGTCAATTTAATCTCCCAAGTATGTGTCACATCTCCCCTTAGATATCCTCATTCCTACTACCACAGAAATGGTTCAGCCTCAGATGGGGGTTCACCTACATCATCACGTGCCTCTTAACTGCTGTCCTCACCTCCAGTTTTGCCCCCTCCAAGCCACTGACTGCACTAGAGAACCAGATCATTATTTTGAAAGCACAGTTATGACCATGCTGCTCCCTTATTTAAAACCTTTCAGTGGCATCCTATCTAAAGGCCAAAATCCAAGTTCCTTAGCATGTCCGACAAAGCTTCTCATGCTGGGAAAGATTGAGGGCAGAAGGAGAAGGGGGCAACAGAAGATGAAATGGTGGGATGGCATCACTGACTCAATGGACATGAGTTTGAACAACTAATAGTACAAGACAGGGAAGCCTGGTGTGCGGCAGTCCAGAGGACCACGGAAGAGTCAGACACAACAACAAAGCTCTACAGTCTAGCTCATTCCTCTCCCCACCTCCCTCCTTAGTTCAGTCAACTTCTTAGACTGTTATCTCTGCATTTATACACACTGTACTCTTAAATGGCCTCCTCTGACTCTCATCAAACCTCACTTTAACTTTCTCTTAACCACTGATTAAAACACAAATGAGTTTTTTCTGGTTTCCCCAGATGCGGTTGGATTTCCCTTGTATGTTCATATCATACTTTTTGCATATTTCTATTACTGAAGCTACATTCTGTTATATTATCTATGAGTATGTCTATTTTCTTCACTAGAATATCATCTTGTGGTCAACGAATGTGTCTTATTAATCTTTTTATCCCTAGAACCTAAAGAGTCCTGGGAATAATAAACATTCAATAATTATTCAATGCATAAATATCCCTACACTATTTTTAAAACTATAAAAAAGCATTTGATACCATTTGTAGTCACAGGTAGTAGAAACTTTTCTATCAGGCATAGTTTGATTACTTAGGAAAACTATAGCAGGGTTGGCAGTGCCTTGACTCACTGCTTCTGAGCAAGAAAATGAAAGAAGTTCCTATCACACAAACGAATTGCTACGGACAAAGCTATGGTTACAGTAATAAAAACTTTTCATCTAGTCACCTACTGTTAAACAGGCAAAAAATGATAGTGACTTGGAAGAGATTTTTGCTTTTGTGAGGATTAACTGGGATAATGTAATAAAGTGCTAAATAAGCAATCAAATAACATAAGCACTCAAAAAAAAACAAAGACTAAGAATAGAAGATATACATTGGTCTCTGCCTTGAGATCCTGGTACAGAGCTCCTAAAACCCTTGTAATTTCCCAAGTGATAACAGCACTAGGAGTATCTCTTAGTGACAACTCTGGGTCAGCTCCTGGATGGAAAGACTAAACCACAAAGAGAAGCTTAGAATTTTCAGCCACTCTGGAGGCTCCTAGTCTCCAGAGATGGGAGAAGGGCTGGCAATGGAGTTAATAACTGATCATGCCTGTATGATAAAGCCTCCGTGAAAATCCCAAAAGTGCAGGGTTCAGAGAGCTTTTGGGTGGGCGTATTCATCCATACTGAGAGGGTGGCACATCCCAAATCCACAGGCACAGAAGCTCCTGCACTTGAAACCTCCCCCGTCTACCTCTTCATCTGACTGTTATCCGAATCCTTTATCATATCCTTTAATATATTGGTCAATATCAGCGTTTCTCTGAGTTCTGGGAGCTCCTGCAGCAAATTAATTGAACCTGAGGAGGGGGCTTGAGAACCTCCAATTCGTAGTCAAATCTGACAGAAGTTGTGGGTATCTGAGGACTTACTACTTCTAACTGGTATCTCAAGTGATATGGGAGCAGTCTTGGATCCCTTAACCTCTAGGATCTGACACTACCTCCAGGTAAACAGTGCTGGATTGAGGTAAATTGCAGAACACCCAGCTGGTGTCATGGAGAATTGTTTTGGCGGGGAGGGGGAACCCTGACACATGTGGTTTTTCCCTACGCAGGAAAAAAGACATATTGGTGGAAAAATGAATTTTTCCAGTATGAATGGTACCTATTAGTTTATGCTTATGGAAAAGTCTTCTTGTTTAATAGGATGATGAACATCAGAGTCCTTGAGACATCATCTTGGGAAGTATATAATGATTACAACAAAGTACAAGTAGAAATCCATCACTCATTTAACAATATCTGTCGATGACCTACTCTGAACAAATTATGAATAGGCTTGCTGAACCAGTGCAGGAAACTGGATTAATTTATCAATTAAACTAAACAGATCTGAGAAGCATATTTCAACTCACTTTACAAACAACAAAACTGGAGCCCAGAGAAAGAAACTGCTGTTTCTCAATGGGAAGATGAGAGAACCATACCCTAGTTTGCCCCAAGGCCATACTATGAATAGTTAAAAGATTTTCATTTACAACAGAAACCAAAAGTTTTTAACGAAGTGGTATGTGGGTAGTACCTTACTGTACTATGCTAAGAAAAATGTAATATTTATATAAAGGCCTTGATACAGTGCTTTTCTCATGTAAATGCTCAATAATGGTAGCTATTACCTCCAGCTGTATTGTCTTTGGAAGGCTGAGTGCATGGTATCTACCTGGCAACAACTGCTTGACTAAATTGATAATAGAGCCACAGGACTTCTAATCTAATTTAACCTTTTGATTTTCCAGATGGAAAAAGAGAAATCTAAAAGAGCTAAATGACCTGCGAAGCCAGCCATAGGGAGTGAGTTAGAACCAAGACCAAACCCTGAATCCCCAGTCGGGTTTCCATTACATGTCACAGGTCTGTGGCTTAGTTATGGGGTTTTATTCAAACTGTCATAGGAAAGTAGTTAAGAACAGAGCTGCTATACCTAACTTTTTTCAATCTTTTTATTAAAGTCAGCATTGAGCTATGATTTTTATATAAGAATCAGCAAAGCATAATGGCAACATATAGTCTTATGAGTTAAAAACGAAACAACAGTCTTGGTAATGCAATTCTATCAGGGACACCTGATAAATGGAAAGGCTACCAGAGCAGCTGTTATATGTGCTGAAGGAGACTAAAAGCAGAATACAAATACAAAGGAGAAAAGGATTTAAATAAAACGTTTTCCAAAACACACAAATGTGACAATAGCTGTGGGTTACTAAGAAACTGACATTATGTCTCTTGGCATACAGCAACAACAGAATGGTTTGTTTTAAGCAACACTAACACAAAGTTCAATAAGAAACACTGGGAGACCAAGACTAAAAGCCACGAGGTAGGAAGAGTTCCAGTTAGCAACCAAAACGTTCTCCATTTCACAGAGTGGAAAGATTAACCGCGAACTTTCAGGTCTTTGTGCATTAAGGGATTAGAATACTCTCCTCCTAGTTCTATAAAAACTAAAAAATAATCTCTGTATGGGAGGAAAAACGGGGCAGGGCATAGAGAGAAATCTAATCTATTTGTGGAATCTAAATTCAACTCAACAAATATTTCCTGAGAAATCTACTATGTGTGAAATATGTTAAGATGCTTGCCTTGCCTCAGAGACTTCAGAATTACATGGGAGAAGGGAGAAGAATGGGGTTCACGGAAGTACGCAAATAACCCAAAGCAGAACAGAAGCGCTCTGAGAGAGTTTCCAGTCAGGGCTATGGGTTCAAAAGCAAGACTCCGAGACTCAGAAAAGGTTTCACAGGAGAAGTGGGGAAGAAGGGTAAGCGAGCGGGTGAATGGCCGACAGGGAGAGGTCAACTCCCGGTTTCCTTTACAACTGCCCGCCTCTTCACGCGCTCGGCGGGCGCCCTGCTCACCCTCTCCGGCGAGGGCAGGCACTAAGGCTCTCGACCAGGCCAACCCGCCTTGATTCTCTTCCGCCATTTCTCACCTAGGAGGCTTCCAAATTCCTCCTCGGTCAACCTTGTCTGAAGACTGAAGATAACGCTGAGAGGAGAGAGCCCCAAAGAGGGCAACGGGAGCCCTCTGTGCTCACAAGCTGGAGCCTGCGGCCAGGCCTCATCCCCATGGCAACGCCGCCAAGCGCCGGTTCGAACGCCCGCGCCGACGCCCGCGCTCCGGCAGTCCCACACAGTCCACCAATGAGCATCGAGGGAACTCGTGGACGTGAACCGCCTTCTCTTCTAGAAGACCAATCAGAAACCCGATTAAACAGTGGGCGTAACTCTCAATTTCCGTCGTTCAACCAATCGTTCCGCTGAAATGAAAATCTCGCGATGTTCTAAGTGAGAGAAACGCACCTTTGAGGCGGGTTCAGGATCCTTCCGCCCCGAGCTGTTGGTCTGCCAAAGCGCAACCCAGCTCTTGGGATTGGTCGACGGACTGCCAGTCTTGCCCAAGGTCCGCCTTTTGCCTTCTCCTACTTGGGGTGAGTAGCCTTACAGAGGGATTACTGGGTTTAGTTCTCCGTGGAGAAACTGAGTCTCGGAGCAATGAGAGTCTGCAGCTGACTAACCTCCGGTAGCTGTAGGGTCAGGAGTGGACTTGCCCTTCTCCAGCTGGCTGTGGGGCGCGAGCAGGCCAGACTCCAGCCGCTGCAGAAAGAAAGGAGGGACCCTCTGGGGGCCCCGCGAGCCTTGTTTGTCCCGAGACGAGTGGTGATCGGGAAGGTCGTCGGAAACCCAGAGTACTGGGTGTGGGGCCCAGCGATCCGAGCGCCATACCTTGCCTTCCCTGGGCCTCAGTTTTAACTTTGTTATTACTATTTAAACCCTGCCTACTTTCCAAGAGAGGTTTTATATTTACTAATTACTTCCTTTATTGAATGGATACTATCGTGACAGTTACAACAGAAGTAAAGAAAGTCACAGGAGAGTCCTACTACCTAAAAAACTTCTTTTTTTCTTGTGGCCTAGTTTGGACCTTATGTATCTATTATATCTCTTAAGGGGGAAATATATGAATGACATTAAATAAGTTGAATGCAATCAAGTAGCCAAATGTAGCTGGTGTAGAGTCTAGGATGGGCAGATCTGCTTTTGAGTCCCTACCCAGACTCATCTCTGAGCTGTAATTTTCTTTTTCCTCTTCTGAAAACGGGGAGTAATGCCTCATGGGGTTGTTGTGAAAAGTAAGTGAAATAATGAAGGTAAAGCACTTGGCAAAATGCCTGACAAGTAGTAACTCTTCCAAAAGTGGTAGCTATTATCTTCATACTAGAAATAAGAAAATATATTAGCCAATGGAACCAGTAGATGTACTGTAATTGAGTGGCCAATTTAGTTCAAAACTTGTCAGTTAAATAATAATTAAGGAAACAATCCATTCTTCAAAAGAGTGAAATTTCTTCCTAGTAGCTATATTAAAACATCTTGTGGGTCTGTGAGGGATATATGTACATGGTGTGATGAACAGTGTGTTCGCTGACAGTTTTGTAGAAAATATGAAAAGTCATTTTTTTATTCAACTTAATGAAAGCTAAGAGCATGCCATTAAAACATAACAGAGAAGCTTTCTGATGACGTTTTATACAGGGGTTAAGTATGACATATATCTAGTACTTCTGATATGTCAGACCCTACGTATACATTATTTATTTTAAACTCTACAACAACTGTTAATAGTAGGTTGGTATTCCCGTATTTGGAAAATGAGCCCTAGAGAAGTGTGTTGCTCAAAATAACATGCTGTTGAATTAGGGAGCTAAGTCTTTCTCACTGCAAAGCCAGCCATGCTTTTCTGTGTTGTGCATTCTGTTTTTGATTGAGAAAAGATGAAAATACTTGGAATACAGGCAGTCTTTACCATCTGAGCCTCCAGAGAAGCCTCCCAGGTGATGCTGGTGGTAAAGAACCCTCCTGCCAATGCAGGAGACATAAGAGAAGGGGGTTCAATCCCTGGACTGGGAAGATCCCCTGGAGGAGGAAATAACAATCCACTCCAGTATTCTTGCTTGGAGAATCTCATGGACAGAGGAGCCAGGAGAGCTACAGCCCATGGGGTCACAAAGAGTCAGACACGACTGAAGTGACTTAGCAAGCAAGCAAACTCCTAGTCATCCTTTAAAACCCTTATGGAGTACCCCCCTTGACCTAAAGATAATCATTCCTTCTTTGCTGTCTTTACATCTCACACATACCTTTGTGATGCACAAAACACATCTAGTGACTTGTCTGTTTAAATATCTTCCACTTTCACTAGTATTCAGCTTCCTATCTATTCTTCAGTCCTGTCACACTGCTTGTCGAATGGAACACACTCAACAGACATTAGATGAGAGAATAAATCCTTTCAGGCTCTAGTATTAGAATTCCTCATGTTTGCTTTCCAGAATTGTACAGCAGATGGCACTAATAGGCCACTTAACAGTTCTTCACCAGAAATGATTTTTGTCCCAACCTTGTCTGACTTTGACTTCATCCTTGAAGCCAGTATTCATGTCATTACAGGTGAAATCTCCCATTTCCTCCCTCAGCCAAACAGCAAAGATAGCAAGATGACTCAGCAGCTTAGTCTCTGAAACAGTGGCAGATGTCCAGGTAAAGTTGAGGCTGAGGGAACATTTTCTTTGTCTCAACTCACCAGTTTATGGTAGTTGGGGGCTTTTTCTTTTCTTTCTTTTTTAGCTTTATCTTTTTGTTGATGTTGTTTTATTCAAGGATGGGAGCCTTATTTCTGTTCACTTCTTCGAAAGGGAAGAAGGGACTAGGAGAATTGGAGAAGAGACCGTTATGATGTGGGATGTGAAGAGAAGCTGAGCAGTCACATAGCTAGCTGCTTGTAGGTAGGCAGAGCTGACCTTCCTCCTCATAGTGGAGTGGCCTGGGCAAATTTCCTGGACACTAGTGCCCCAAGTTAGTTACTTGTGTGCTTGTCCAAGGCTGGCATCAAGCATGTCCCCAGTACTTGGTGCTTGAGAACCCTCAGGCTACACTGGGTATGGTTTTGAACGTGTGGTTATAGGCTCCAGCTCCCCAGAAAAGAAAAAAAGCAGAGGCATAGAAACCTTTATCAGAGAGACAAAGTTTTGGGGCATCAGACTATACCCCTCCAGGGTTGTCTTTGGGGAACAGTATCTTCATCTATGTCAGCCTCCAACTAAAACGTCTATGAATAGGATTCCAGTTAGACATTTTAAAAATCCTCCATGTGAATGTAGATCAAAGTGTGGGAATTTGGGGACTGGAAGCAATTTAATAAATCATTTTCGTATCCTCTCTCAGGGCCACTTGTGCCCTAAGCCCTGCTCTTTCGAGATAAGCAAAGTTGTATAATGGAAAAAATACAAACTTTGGAGTTAGACTTGGTTTCCCTGGTATCTCTGATGGTCAAGATTCTGCCTGCAGTGCAAGAGACGCAAGTTAGATCCCTGAGTTGGGAAGATCCCCTGGAGAAGGGAATGGGTACCCACTCCAGTATTCTTGCCTGGAGAATTCTGTGGACAGAGGAGCGTGGAGGGCTACAGTCCATGAGGTTACAAAGAGCCAGATGCCACTGAATGACTAATACTTTCACTTTTCACTTTTACTTAGATTCAAATCTCAGCATTCACAGACCAGTTATGTGTTTGGGCAAGTATTTTAAACATTTTGAATCTGAATTTCCTTATCTTAAACTGGAGGTAACAATGCTTATTGTGAAGATTTGTCTTGAGCATTATAAAAGATAAAAAACCTTGCATGGGGTAGATTCTTAATTGATAACATGGTGGGATGAAATACCGTTTCTGCTAGAGGGATTTTAGACTAGGAGGAACAGGTTGCAGGAGGATTTGGAGAGCTCTTTCTAAAGGTACATTTGTGATGGCTCCTGTGGTTGAGCTGTGCTTGCAATAGCACTCTGATTAATTTGATGAAAATATTGGACCACAACACATCAGTGTAGACATTTATCTGTGAATTATTTTTTGGCACCTAAGTCCTCAACCTCCTAGGCGGTGAGGGAATTGTATCTACAGAGAAAGCCAAGAGCACTTTTCCTTAGCTTCTGGAACCTTCTGATGACATTGAGGGGGGGTTGTTCAGGTTTTTTTAAACCACCTAAGGCACTTTGCCACTTTGCTGAAGTGTGAATTGCCTGCTGTCAGCCTGGAGTTCTCACCTCCGCAATCTGGCTGCAGGCATATTTGCATATTAGATGGTGTGTTATTTAACCCCCTGAGGTTTGAATCCACTCAGAGTTTGTGTGCTGGAGTGAGTGTATATATGTGTATCTGTGAGAGAGAGAGAGGAAGAAAGAAATCTGGATACTTTAAAACCCCAGGACAGTTTCAGCTCCATGGTCTCCAGAAAAACAGAAAACCTCCAACAATAGCTCCATTGACTTTTATGTAAATGGCACTCTTCAGGAAAACACTGGGCTATTTCCCAAAGTCCCAGAATATAACCTGAGCATTTGTTTGAGTGGGAGGTGGGGAGACAGTTCTGTTGAGTCAATGAACATCTGTTGAGAGCTGCTGTGCTGGGTCCCAGGAGATAGCTCACAGTCTGGCTCTTACCTGCCAGAGGTACAGAGATTTACCATACTAGGTGTGCATGCTTGTGATGGCTTTGTAGCTAAGCTGGAACTGAGTTTCCCAGGGGTCCCTTCCTGGATAGTTCCAGGTTAGGGCTGACCTCAGGAGAATTTTGTGCAAGATTTGGAAGGCTGAAGTGAAATAGCAGCCAGTCCACTGTGAAGGACAGAGCAGGATCCTGGGCATGATTGCAGGACATACCTCTGGACACTGTGGTCTGCTGGCTCACTTTAGGGTGCAGGACAGCACCCAGGCCCGCAGCTCCCCGACTCCTGCTGCATCGCCTTCTTCAGCTGTTCTGAGTCCTGGGTTGGGTGTACACTCAGCTGTGTGGCAAAGGCACCAGCTTCTCCTGCAAGTCATCCAAGTCAATGAGCTTGGAGACAGTGGACAGAAGTTGATTTGTTCTCACAGGTTCCAGTTTTCCTTGTTGTCTTCCACTTCACAGTCAGCTTTCCTTTCCAACTGCTGGCATCACCAGCTTACAGAGATTTCAGGCCTAACACCAGATGCCAAGGTGACAGAGGTACATGGGTTTCTCCATCAACTTCCTGATTGGACAAGGTCTATTCCCTACCCTGAATTCTTATAGTATTCTGTTTCTCTTATCAAACATGACAGTAGTAGATTATTCAGGCCATGTTAAAGGCCAAGAAGATGGAGGGATTAGAAGCCAGAAGGCTTCACAGAAGAGGTGACATCTGAGTTGTTGCTGAAAGGATAAGGAGATGGTTGCATGGATGGGGAAGGAAGGAGAAATTGTAGAGTTCAGCTGGCTCAAGCCATGATTGGAGGGTGAGCAGGAATTCTGCCTTTCTGTCCTCTCTGGGTACAGAGCACAGGTAGAAAGTGAACATCTGTCTGATCCTGGCTCTTGATCCTAGCTCTTCTGGTCTGGCTGTTAGCTGTGGTCACTGCTGAATACAGGTATCTACTGAGATACAGTTTTGCTAGGGTGCACCCTTATCACTAACCTAAGCCTCCTCCCCATAGGACAGTACTGGCCTGCTGCCCTCTCCCCAGTGGTGCCACATGGCCACCGCAGGCTTGTCTCTCTTGGCCCCCATGGAGGCATCTTTGTTTCCTCATGCAGTGTTGGTGACAGCAGTGGTGTGAAAGAATGCCCAGGGGCTTCCTGTCCTAGGCAGGGTGCTGTGCCCTCTAGCCTTGGATGCCTAAGCTTGTCCCAATATCCATCTCATGGGACTCTACTCGAAGCAGGGGCAAGGTACCCTACACCTGTAACTTGCTGATGCTTTCTGATCATCACGATAGGAAGGCCTGGGATCAGGTACCTTTTCTTACCTAAACCTGTAGCCAGTAATTTGAAATCTTTCTTCACTAGTTCTTTGGTGACAGGGTTCTTTCTGGCTTCCAGAATAAAGTCTTCAGCATGTATTTATTCCCTGGGAGACCAGGGAACAGAACACCACATTTAATAAAAGCCCTGATACCAGTTTATGTATAAATTTTAAACTCAGAAGGATCCACACTTTGCATACTGTTATGAGCCACTCTTTTTCCACTTAGTGTGTCTGAAAATCTTTTTACAAGCAGCACATTTGTCTCTACCTCATTTTTTAAAAAACACATTTTAATTCTTATTTATTTTGGCTGCACTGGGTCTTCATTGTGGTGCAGGGGTTCTCTTGTTTACGGGCACAGACTCCATAGAGCTCAGACCTGGTGGTCGTGGCACATGGACTTGGTTGCCCCACAGCACATGGGATCTTAGTTCCCCAACCAGGGATTGAACCCTGCATTGGAAGGCAGATTCTTAACCACTGGACTGCCAGGGAAGATCATCTTGATTGAGCAGCATCAAGGGGGCCATGGAGATCATCAACTCCTATTCCAGCCACTCCTCTCAGCATCAGTTGTGCCACCCAGGGGCACCAGCTTCTTCTCTGGCCCTGGAATCCTGCAGATGAGGCCCTGCAGCTCAGGCCTTTCCCTGCCTGGGCCAGTCTCTCAGACCTCAACTGCACTTTAGACCCCTGGTTTTCTTTCAGTTCTGCCCTCTCACCTGGGAACCTTTGTCCATGCCGTTCCCTCCACCTGGAACACACTTTCTTCCTTCCCTTTGTCAGTTTACCTTTTATGCATCCTTTACTTCTCTGCTCAAATACCTTTCTTTCAGGAAGCATTCCTTATTGCTTCTCGGCCTTTTGGCTAGGATCAAGTGTAAGAAGCATACCTTGATCTCTCAGGCAAGGTCAAGTTTCCAATCATACATTTTCCCTTTGGAACACAGACCTTATTGACAAATGTTTTTAAATTTGCTTAACTATTTGTTTAAAGTCTTCCTCTCCTACTAGACTATAAACTATATTCTATATTCACGCGAGGGCAAAGGCCAGGCACAATACTTGGTACATAGTAGGTGCTCCATAAATATTTGCTGCATGAACAAATGCCACAAGTTTTTCTTTAGCAGAGCCTTACTGAAAAGATCTTCCATGTTTTTTGTTTTTTGGTGTGTGTGTGTGTTTTTGGCTGCACGCATGGCATGCAGGATCTTAGTTCCACACCCCCTGCAGTGGAATCTCAGAGTCTTAAAGGCTGGACCACCAGGGAAGTCCCTCCTGTCTTTTGTTGTTGACATTTTTTCCTGCAGTGGAAAGAAGACTAAAAAAGTCTGTTGTTCTTGTATGGCTGATTATAAAGTTAATGTTCTCTGTAAATTTCCAAATAATACAGATATATATGGAGCAGAAAATGAAAGTTTCCTCATAATCTCATCCTCAAGAAAACAGTATTAATGATGTGTATCCTCTTCCAGACATTTTTCTGTGCATATTGAAGTCTACTGAGTGCTTATTAATCAGCAGGCACTGTTCTAAACCATTTGACAAAGTTAAGTCATGTAATCTTCACAGCAACCCTTTATAGCAGAGCTATCATTATCCTGTCTTACAGCTGAGGAAACTGAGCCTTAGGAGCTCATCACATGGTGAATGAGTGGCAGAGCCTGAACTTGAACCCAGGCTCCAGGTTCATACTCTTGACCACTCTGCTGGTTCGCCTCTGATGGGATGGGAAGGAGACTTTCTGCCATGGGTGCTCCTTTATATTTTGAATTTTGGACCATGTGAATGTATCACATTCCAAAACATAAAAAAATCAGTAACAAATAAATGTTTAGAACACTAAACCACCATTCCTAAGTGACCCTTCTAAGCCATCAGAAACCACCTTGTTTCCCAGAGAATGCTACTCAATACTCTGTGATGGCCTATATGGGAAAGAATCTAAAATGGAGTGGGTATATGTATAATGATTCATTCTGCTGTACAGCAGAAACTAACCAACATTGTAAATCAACTATACCCCAAAATAAATAAACGATAGAAGTTAAAAAATACAAAGAAACCATACTTTGGGGTCTCTTTGCTCCAGAGTCTCAAGCTGGAGGCTGAGGGAAATGGGATTGTGGATTTGATGATGACATTGTACTGCATCTCTCCCATTCCCAGTATCTCTCCAGTTTTGGTGAGTTTACACCTGAGGATCTCCCATCTCTACATATACACATGGGCCCTGCTCCAGCAGGGAGACCCGGAAGAGTTGGGACAGACCCACACTACCAGGTAGAAGCCAGGGCCTGCAGTTAACAAAGGCCTGTCTGACTCCTGGCTTCCCTGCATTGGTCCTCAGCATGTAGGTGACGAGGTCACTGTTAGCTGGTCTGTGTGACTCCCCGGCGCCAGAGTGCTGCCCCCCTCTGGCCTCCTCAGTATGGATCTTCCTTTTTGGTGTAATTTGGCACATCTTTTGTTACACCTTCAGATAGACCATGGCCCTGAGAGCATGTGGCTTGATCATCTTCCGAAGACGCCTCATCCCCAAGGTGGACAACACTGCCATTGAGTTTCTCCTGCTACAGGCATCAGATGGCATTCATCACTGGACTCCTCCCAAAGGTGAGAGGCCAGGGGGTGGGCTGTGGGGAAATGCCAAGCGCTGTTCAGAAATCCACGCTGCCAGGCACCCTACAACACTTGCTTCCCAGTGATTGTGTAGCAGGAGGTGGGTGTGTGGGCAGAAACTCTTGGCCCTTTTTCTGCATACAAGGTCTACAAGGCCAGGCCAGAGAAGAACTGAAATAGAACTCTGTGACTGAATACCAGGTTTTCTTGTATTGGTCACCAGAGCGTCAGCCTCTCCAGTGAATGGTGGGGAAGAAGAGGCACTGGGCTGGCAGCTGGGGACCCTGGGGCCAGGTCATTACTGGGCTATAGGTTAAAAGTGAACAGCCCCCAGACAGAAGGGAGCACAGACTTTAAGGGAAAGTGGGGTGGGGGAGAGGTGAACAAGGCTCCTCCAGGGTTGGAGGAGGGCTTCCATGATAGCTCAGATGGTAAAGAATCTGCCTGCAGTTTGAGAGACCTGGGTTCGAACCCTGGGTTGGGAAAATCCCCTGAAGAAGGAAATGACTACCCACTCTAGTATTCTTGCCTGGAGAATTCCATAGACAGAGAAGCCTGGCAGGCTATAGTCCATGGGGTCATAAAGAGTCGGATGCGACTGAGCGACTAACATCTTAGGGTTGGAGAACAAGAAAGTGGGAACAGGAAAAACAATTGGCACATTTGAGTTCCACTGAGGAGAAACAAAGTGGAAAAAAAAAAAAAAGAGATGTCACCAATACTATGAATAGGAATATTCACACTTGCCTCCTGATCATCTGAGTCACACTGCATGGTGCCTCTCGATGAAAGATTTCAAAGGATATCTCTGAATTTCCCTGCCTTAGGCAAGGGAGAAGTTACCATCTTAGCACTGATGGGCAGAATGCTAAATAGATGCTGGGAAGGTCAGGCATAATGCTAAATAGATGCTGGGAAGGTCAGGCATAATGCTAAATAGATGCTGGGAAGGTCAGGCATAATGCTAAATAGATACTGGGAAGGTCAGGCATCCCGAATCAGTGTCACCTCTCTGCCCACCAGCATCCCTCCCACCTGCCTCCCCCGATGCAGTACCTGTCTGGCTTTGTGTCCACAGCTATATGAGGTGCTTCTAGAGAAAATCCCCCAACAGCCAGGGACAGAAATGGAATTTTAAGTCCAGACTCCTGGTTGCTTTCTGTGGGAGCTATGCAGCAGCAGCTGACTGGAGCGCTGCTCTGGGGACCCCTGGGAAGGAGGAGACTAGGATGTAGCCCTGTCTTTGAGCTAAGAAGAGAACAGCTAAGAATTCCTGCTTCCCATGAGCTCCCGAACCAGGAGGCCCCCAACAACTTGTTGAAACCATGTGTTGATCGAGGCTGCCAGACCCCTCCCAGGCCTTCTTGGCCCCCCTGGGCAAGCTGAGAATTTGCAGGGAGGGCCTTGAGGCAAAGCCGAGGGCTGCTTCCAGTCTGCAGAGCTTCAAGTTCTCTTACAACAGTTTCTTGGCAGTTGTCTGCTTGAGTTTGGACCTTGCCAACAAATTTTCTTAGAACTGGCTCTCAGCTTGTCCTTAGTCTAAGTTCCCATCAGGATTTTCCCTATGAAACTAGAATCTGGCCTTACTCAGAAAGATGAAAACAATTTGGAAGAGCCTTGATAGCTACTTGGAAACAGCTGCCGATGCCTTGGTATAGGGTTTAGAGCCTGACCATTGGCCCTGGGACTTCAGGCACCAACTGTAGACGATATTAAGTCCTCACTGTGGGCTATAAGCGAAGAACTCCCTCTTCAGCCAGCTCCCACCTTGCAAGAAAGGACCACCCTTCCTTGGGAAAGTCACGTTAAGGTCTCCCAGGGAAGGGTCTCCCTGAGAACATGGGATGAAGAGAGCTCCAGAGAAAAATAGAGCAGAGGTCTGGGGGAGGCCGATTTCCACATCGAGGAGCAGCATTCTAGACCAGACTTGCCAAATATATGGTTTGTTTCACTCTCTGTAGCGAAGATGGGGTCGGGAAGGGGCTTGCCCAGACACCACAGAGCCAGACCCTACCTGCCCTGTACCCTTTTCCCTGCCAGTTTAGGATATTGCCAAAGCCTAGCAACACCTAGAAAAGTCACCAGAGACCCCAGCTTTAAATCATCTGACCTGGAAAATCTAGCTTTGTTGACGATTATATTCGCTTCCTCTTCTTTTTTTCTCACCAGGCCATGTGGAACCAGGAGAAAGTGACTTGGAAACAGCCCTTCGGGAGACCCAGGAGGAAGCAGGCATAGAAGCAGGCCAGCTGACCATCATTGAGGGCTTCAGAAGGGAGCTCAGTTACGTGGCTAGAGAGAAGCCTAAAATCGTCATCTACTGGCTGGCGGAGGTAAAGGACTGCGATGTGGAGGTCCGCCTCTCCCACGAGCACCAGGCCTACCGCTGGCTGGAGCTGGAGGATGCCTGCCAGTTGGCTCAGTTTGAGGAGATGAAGGCAGCACTCCAAGAAGGACACCAGTTTCTCTGCTCCAGAGCGACCTGAACTGACCAGAGTCGGGCCTTTTGCCTCAGTAGGATCCTTCAGGGCCTTCTGAGATGAACTGCCTTCACTTCATTTCACTTCCTTGGTCTTTGGCTCATTATAGCAGAGAGCAGGGAGGCTAGTAAAATCAGCTGAGGACTCTCAGAGGAGAGCAAGCAAGAATCTCTGCTAGGTGGAAAAGAAGGGAAAGGAGGAGTTAAAAAAAAAAGAAGCCCAGGTCCAGTGAGTGCCTCCTTATACTTTATGAATAAACTTCAAGCAGCTTCTCTCTCCCTCTAACCTGCTGTATTTATTTCATGGACTCTTGCCCTGGGCGTGGAGGGGCGGTGGAGAAAACTAGAGTGGATCAGAGCTCCAACCTTAGTCGGAGGGAACCTTGGGTCCAACCACTGTGCCCCAGAGAAGCTGAGGGAGGGAGTCAGAATCAGGGAGACCCAACATGACCAGGGTAGCTCTTCTGTCCCTGAACCTCCAAGCACTCTTACCCACCCCACTGACATACCTGAGATGTTGTGGCTTTTATCAGAATGGACATACAAGTGAGTGGGACTGGAGTGTAGGAATTGGGTCTACCCGCCATATCCACAGATGCCGAGGACCCACAATGGGACTCAAACATCCGCGGAGTTTGGTATCCATAGTGGGTCCCCCAATTCTCCGCAGATAATGGAGTACGATTGTACTCACTAATGTATCTTTTCCTGGCACCAGGGACATATGTTGCAGGTGCTCAGTATTTCCTAAAATAGAGACCCAGAGAACATTGGAACAGATCCCCAGTCACAACAGGGACAGGAGGTCAGGGAGCCCTGGGCCACCACGTCAATGACACACACACTCCAGCCTCCCGGCCCAGTCCTGACTCCCACAGTCAGCGTGGTGTCAGTGTGACTGAGGTCACTGGCGAGGAGCAGGCATGAGCCTGGGGCCTCTGCTGGGCCACCTGCAGCCCTGTCACTCCCCTGTGCCGTCCTCGCCTACTGCGGCCTTCACCTTTAGCAGGCCTTGCTTATTGCCATTCCTTTCTTCCTACCTACTCCCTCTCTCCACAATTCTGTTGGAAGATCCAGAGACGCAAGAGTTAGGCCCTGGCCCTCTTTTCCCTTGCTACTAGGGCTCACAGAACGCAGGGAAGGTGTTAGATCCTACAGCCCTTCCAGGAGCTGTTAGCAGCTGGGTTCATGTGGATTTCATTTGAGGGTTGTTGCCCAATGAAGTGCGGAAGATTGGCTGGGAAGGGGCATTGGCAAAGGTCAACCTGGATTACCAGGGTCAAGAACAGGCACCCCCAGACAAAATAGAGAAGTCGCCACGGTCTCTGACAGGCTTCCAGATGTTTTCAGTCACCGATTCTCTGTGCAGACAGGGCAGAAGTACTAGTGAACAGGATCTTGGAGCCCTGCCAGGGGCCTGAACGGTTTTGTTCCTCACCCCTCTGAGCGGCACTCCCTGAAGGAGGCCTGCTGCAGGAAGTTTTTGGAGCTTAGTGTTCTCTTTCCAGGCCAGCAGGGACCACATCCTACTGATTTAATAAATGCCTGCTGGGCAGTGGTGCCAAACCACAGACTGGCTGCCTCTTAATGAGGGCTGGCCAGCCCTGTGCTCTCAGCATGGGAGTCTGAGGGAGTCTGTGGAATCTCAAAATGCTCAGCGCTTGTACATCAGAGTTCGAAGGGAACTGGAAAATGACCTGATTCTGCTGCTCATTTTTTTTTAAGCTAGGAATATTGAGGTTTAAGAAGGTAGATGGCCCTGGCAATTGTCTATATGTGAGGTCCTTCGAGAATTAGGTGCCTGAGGGGACTCTTATTTTAGAATATCTTGTGTAGCTTTGGAGTCATTCTTCTAGGCCTTCCAGAGTTTTCCATTAAAACACAGGTACTTTGGAGAAGGGGGGTGGATAAATTGCACTCAGCTGCTCGCTTTGTGGGAAGAATTGACAGGTGTGACTGGGGCATGTTAATGGGCAGTGGATGAGGGAGGGTGAGAGCAGAGCTGAGACTGGGATCTAACAGGTGAGTGGGCTTTGTTGTCATCACCACTTTGCTTTTGGCTGCCTGGGCTTGTTCAAGGGTCATGGGGCTAAGACTGCAATTTCCCCTTCAGTCTCAGGCCCTCCCACCAGGTTCCAGAGCATCTCCTCCTGGGAGCTTTCCCTGACAACCACTCATTCTGTAAACACGGTTCTGTCCCCACCTACACCCAAAGAGGCTTCTCTTGGAGTTGCACTTGTTTTCCCGACTACCACCTGCACCACCCCAGGGTGAAATGTTAAGTCTTCAGTCGTGTCTGACTCTTTGCAACCCCATGGGTTAGAGCTCACCAGGCTTCTCTGTCCGTGGAATTCCCCAGGCAAGAATACTGGAGTGGTTTACTATTCCCTTCTCCAGGGGTTTCTGACCCAGGGATTGAACCCAGGTCTCCTGCATCGAAGGCAGATTCTTTACCCTCTGAGCCACCAGGGAAGCCCATCCTGGGGTGAAGAAGCGTCTAGTAAATTAATCCCCACGAGGATGGTCCTAAGTTGCCCCCTCTTGGGGGCCTTTGATAGAGGCTCTGGAAAACCAAAATGCCCTCTTGACTCTCAGAAGCAGTATCTTACACCCCCACAGTAAGCAGTTGTTTGCTGAATTGAAGACCTAAAGGCATGACGCTATAGGGGTGATTTTAATTGTAGAATTTAAATTGAAATACTGGTGCTGGTGTGGGACCCCAAGTGGGGCCCCCACTTGTGAGAAGCAGAGGCTGACTTGCTCCCTGAGTGATCCAGCGGGTCCCTTAAGCTCTAGAGGGCGGTGCCAACCTCACTGCTGCCCCCTAGAGGCTGTGCTAGAGAGTCCAGCTAAGCTTGCTCTCCACCTTCCTTCTAACCCTCCCCCTTCGCTTCCTTCCCCTCCTACCCTGCCTCCACCTCAGATTATGTAATAGGAAGCTCTCAACAGAACCCCCTGAGGAGGGGAAAGGGGCTATGGAGGGGAAAGACAGCACTAGGATATTGAGTACTGAGGCACAATCTCTTCCTGTTCTTCAGACTGGGACCCCCCCTCCCCGCCCAGGGACTGAGCCTCTTCCTCTTCAGCTTTCCCCCCTCCCCCAGGCCCACCCTTAGACTCAGGGCTTAACCTCATAAGGCCAAGAATTCTCCTCTCTCCTAATGGGTGAGGGGGTGAAAAGGTACAAATTTTCAGTTATAAAATAAATAAATACAGTCTTTGGGCTGTAATGAACAGCATGGCCGTGACTATGGTTAATACTGTATTGTATTGAATGTAGGTAGGAGAGTGGATCTTGAATGGTCTCATTACAAGAAAAAAATTTTTTTTGTAACTGATGACAGCTGTTAACTAGACTTACTGTGGTGCTCATTTAGCAATATATACAAATAACGAATCATTACACTGAATACCTGAAGTTAATATAATGTTATTGATGCCTCATTTTAACAAAAATTTCAGTTTCTCTTTTCCCCTATAGTCCATTAAAATGGTAAAGTACTTTGAAAAAAAGAAATTCTCTCCTCCCCTCAAGCTGCTGGAAAGATCCTTGGGCATGATGAAATAAAATAGCTAGCCTGAAGATAAAAACCACGTTGTTCCTTGGGAGCTGGGGTGTGTACCAAAGAGGGGAGGGCGTCAGCAGAAGTCCCACTGAGTTGGACAATGGCAGGAAAGGAAATCACCCAGTTGCTGCTGCAGTCTTCTTCAAGGCTGGTCTGGGCAGGCCTCCTCTCATAGGGATGGGCTGTGCAGCTGTTCCCAGAACAGAAGGGAGTATCTTTTCAAATGATTTTCAAAATATGCTCATAAGCATGTGTGTGTGAGCAAAACAGAAGTGTGAGAGGAATTTAGATCTTCGAGGTCTTGAACATCAGAGCTTGAATTTTTTCCTAAATGACCTGATTGAATTTCAGAAAGATTTCCTTGGCTGCTTGCTATACTGATTGAATTTAAGGGTTCAAGAGTGGACAGAGTTAGGAATCCACTGCAATGGTCCAGGCTGGAACTGATAAGATCTGACATGGGGTAGTGGCCAGGAGATGGAGAAGTCAATACTGCCCTGGATTTGAGAAAAGGAACCAGAAATCCTGGTGAGGGGAACCAAAAAAAGAAGACTTACTTGCTCTGTAGCCAACCAGGGTGAGGGATCCTTTGCCCAAATCTGGGAGAACAGAGCAAAGATCCTCCCAGAAAATTCAAATCTTGGTCTTGAGAGAGGACTTGGCCAGAGTTCAGCCGACTCATATAGTGCTGGAAGGGAAACTGGGGCAGACTCTAAGGCTGCACATGGTCACAAAACGGGAGTGTTAGTCCCCAGTCCCAGATATTCTGCAGTGTCCACTCAAGCTCCCCACTATTACTCCTGGAGAAGGGAGCTCTCTATTCCTGCATACCAGCCTCCCCACCCCCACCCTCAGTGGTACAGAAAAGACCTGTGGGAAACTGGCCATGACAAGGCTGCTGGAAGCTCCATGGAGGGGGGCTAGCCCTCCCTCCCACCCTGATGTGCAGAAAGACAAACATGAAATGTACAAGAGGTGCTAGCAGGGATGGTGGACTGGACAAGGCTCCAAGGGGGCAGAGTTTCTGGCATCCTAGCAAATGGGTAGAGGAAGCTTTTAGTCCTGGTCCCTCCCCTCCCCCCACCCCAAGACCAGCTCATTCTCATGGTTCCTACCATTCCAGTCACCACCCCAAACTTCTTGAACCTCTCTTTTTTGTTGTCAGTGGGGGAAAGGGAAACACTTCTTGGTCTAGAATCAGACCCATTGGGTGGCTGCTTCAAAGACATACATTTCCGTGATTTCACAACCTTGGATGTGTATAGACAGGAGCTGGGCCAAGCTGTTGAAAGATGGGTGAAGCCTGGGTGGCAGATTCTAGGTATCTCAATACAGAACATCAGGTTCCAGTCCAGCCTTGGGGACTAATCTGTGTGACTCAAGTCAATGCCCTCTTCCCTCTCTGTGTTTTAGTTCATTCATCTGTGCTTTTGTGATTAATGATGTCAACGGCAGAGGCCAGACTAGAAACCAGACCACAAGTCAGGGCCTGTTTGGCTGGGATGTGGCCAGTCAAGGGCACTCTGCCCTCTGGCCCTGCCTTAGCACACAGTGAGTGCTCAGTGGGCATGGTGTGTCCCCTCTTCCAGCTGAGCTGCCTGCCCTCAAGGCCCTCTTAACATTCTTAACATTTGACTCCATTTTTTTTTTTTTTCAATTGGATGCACCACATGGCTTGTGGGATCTTAGTTCTCTGATGACCAGGGATAGAACCCTGGCCCCCTGCAGTGGAAGCGTGGAGTCCTAACTGCTGGACAGTCAGGGAACTCCCTCAGTGCTCTTCTAAAGGATACTCCTCCTCCCGGCCAGATGACTTAGGCCCTCCAGATTACTTTACCTACCCCCCCCACCACCCTCCCATGCCATCTCAGTACACACTTGCTTGGTCCTGGGCTATAGAACTTTATGCTACATGTTCTGTAATCTGAACTGTCCAACATGTGAGCCACTAGTCACACATGGCTTTTGAACACTTGAAATGTGGCTAGCATGCCTGAAGAACAGGATTTTTAATTACATTTATTTAAAAATTAAATTTAAGACGTGATATGTGACTAGAGGCTACCCAGTAGGATATAGCACAAGTTTTAGGCAGTTTTTCTTCAGTCTTTGTTTACAATCAAGAGTTAATAGGAGTTACCATTTACTAAACACTTACTTCTTGCCAATTTTTGCATAAGTACTTTACAGGCACATCTCAATGAGTCCTAGAAATTTTATATTAAAGATAAAGAGGCTGATGCTTGAAAGGTTAGGTCAACTGCTTCAGACTGCATAGTCTGAAGTGGAGGGCCATTTAAATGTGAGTCATGCTCTCCAGCCATTCAGGGAACTTCCCAGGACCCAGCTTAGGTGTCTTCCTTCTACAGTCACTCCACACATATCCCACCGCTGTGCACCAGGACCTAGGAAGGCTCATCACTGAATACTGACTGGTAAATGCTCTTGACCAAAAAGAGAGGGAAGCTAATTCCATGTACTCCCCATCTCCTGTGGACTCCTGGCTCCTGACATTCCACTTCAGATGTCTCTCTTCCTGCTTTTCTCCTGAACCACAGTGTCCCCCAGGTCACAAAATCAGAGCTCAACTGAGTGCTGTGTGTAGAGGTTTGGGAAGAGGGTATCACATGCAGGCTCAGAGCAAGCCAGCTGGGCTGGGACCTGGAGCCTGGAAAAAGTCCATATTGTTTTTAAGCAAGAAAACAAAAACCAAAAAACTATTATAATAGCTTTTATTGAGCACCTACTTGTGCCAGGCACTTTACATACATCTGTGCTTATAATTCTCACAACAACCTGGGAGGTAGGCATTATTATCACCATTTTATAGATGAAGAAACTGAGGCTCAGAGAGGTTAAGCAGCTTACTCAAGGCCACACAGTTTGTAGATGAGTGGCAGAATCAGGGGTGAGTGCTCCTAAAGTTTCACTAGCATTCTTCACAAAGAAAATCGAGGGGGTGGAGGAGTGGGCAAAGAGATGCATTCTCTAGGGGGTGAGGGGCTGATTCTTCTGTCAGAGCTGTTAAGGGAAGCCGGTGCTGCTGCTGCCGCTAAGTCGCTTCAGTGGTGTCTGACTCTGTGCGACCCCATAGACGGCAGCCCACCAGGCTCCCCCGTCCCTGCTGAACTCTGCCCTATTTCCCACCTCCCCACTGCTGGCAAGCCACTCCTTCCCCAGACTCAGCTGCAAAGGCAGAAAAACTCTCTGGCTGCTCTTCTTCGCAAAGAAAAGTAACTAAAATGAAAAATCTTACCCTTTGTGTATATTTGTGGGTGTCATTGTGTGTGGTAGTTTGTGTGCTGAAGCACACCACCACCAAAATAAAAACATCCTTTCCCCACTTCCCTGGGGTTTTTTTTGGTCTTTTTTCCCCCCTATTTTCCCACCCAGCTTGTGGGATTCCTGGCCTGGGGATCAAACCTGCGCCCACTGTGGTGGAAACATGCAGTCCTAACCACTGGACCACCAGGGAATTCCCTAACGTGCCTCCCTTTTAAGCCACACCTCTGCCATGTGTATAGGGAGTGAGGCAGCTGAGAAATCTAGACAGGGCTGTTTATTTTCTACTAGAGTCCCAGGGACATCACCTAGGAAGGGACCAGGTTGAAAGTCAAAACCTCAAGTTTGCTCCCTGCCCCCTCCCTCCAGGCTTATGCAGCCTCAGAGGTATTATGTTAATTCCATAGATCCAGGGACCCGTGATGCCTCTCTCTCTCTCTCTCACACACACACACACACATACACACAGAACACACATACACACAGGTTCTTGAGTTAAGGCACCAAGTCTGGCCTGCATGGCCTTGTGAGTCTTTGCCCATCAGGCAGTGGCCCTGGCCCAGGGCTGAACCATGTGTGTACACAGATGTCTAAGGATGGGGTTAGGAGTCTCTTCCCAAATGAGGGACGATGACGATGGCTCTGTCCTCCCAGCCTTTGGGAGGGGACCACTTGCCTCCTTGTCAGTTGGCCAAGTACCTCCATCCCTTGTCGCCAGCTGGGTGGGACCAGGTCAGCCACAGTTCAGGCAAGTGCTGAGAACTCAGGGCCTGGCACTTTCCAATACCAAGAATGTGCCCTTTCTAAGTGTGGCAGGAGGCTATTTTGGGACCTTCAAGAGGACCAAGCCACCACTTCAGAAGGACAAAGATGGAAGGTGAGGCTTCTTTCTGTGCTTTTCTGTTTTTGCTTTGGCCATGCCACTGTGGTATGCAGGATCTTAGTTCCCCTTCTAGGGATTGAACTCCAGCCCCCTGCAGTGGAAGGATGGAGTCCTAACCACCTGACCACCACGGGAAGTCCCCCTCTCTGTGCGTTTAAAACCCAACTGTGTTTTACAGGAAGAGGGCTGATTTTTTTCCTCTGAGCTCTCTTGCCCCCACCCAAGGGAAGGAGTTTCTGTAGACTGGAGTGCCTGTGGAGAGGAGGGCTCTAACAATTGTGCGTTGGGTGGGGGGGCAGGTGTTGCTCCAGTGTCTTCTCCCCCGCCCCTACAGGAGCCCGTTCCAGCACATTTAGGTCAATTACCCACTTAGTGGGTGGTATAAAGTTGGGGACTTCCGGAGGGATAGACGGCACGGTTGTGATTTTGAGGGTTAAAGGGCTACATGAAGACTAGGGTTAGGGCTGCCAGGCTTCTGGGCCCTGGGCTGGGTCAGGATACCCAGATGAAATAAGCGATCTCGTCCAGGTCAACGGGGTAATCCGTGAGCAGCACTGGTGTCTTGTCAAAAAGCTCACCTTTATAGCTGCGCCACTTGCCTGCGGGCAGGTAGACGTCCCGCTCCTGCTTGCCCGGCTCCAGTACGGGTGCCACGAGCAGCGTGTCTCCGATAAGAAACTGTGAGTCGATGCGGTGCGCCGTCTCATCGCCCGGCGCGATCCACCAGAGGGGGCGCACGATGGGGTCGCCCGTGTCAGTGACCTCACCCGCCAGCTCCAACAACAGTGGTGCCACGAGCGAGGCCCTCAGCGCCGTGAACTTGTGCGCGATGGCCACCACTTCAGCGTCGTACCGCCAGGGTGGAACAGAGAACTGCATAGCTGGCATGAAGGCGGCCACTTCCAGCCAGCGCACGTACAGCTCGCGCTCGGGCACATCGCCGCCGCTGGTTGAGCGCTCAGATACAGCGTTGCCACCCACCATATCGGGCAGGATGAAGGGGTAGCCCAGCATGCTGACAGTGAGCACCGCGGGGATGAGCGAGCGCAGCCCCAGATCGTAGCCCCACACCGAGTCGCGGTCCACCAGGCGGAAAAAGCACGATATGTTCTGGGACTGGTAGCCCACGCGGACCTCGGCCAGCGAGAAGAAGGGCAGCGCCATCTCCGTGTAGCGCCGGCTCCAGATGTTGGGATCAGACAGTGGCCTGTAGGTACTGAAGTCCCGGGGCAAATAGCTGACTTCACCAGCGTCAAACTTGAAGGAGGCCACGGAGTAGCGCGAGCGCAGTCGCCTTAGGTGTCCTTGGAACCAGTCGCGGGCCTCGGGGCGGGTGAAGTCAAGCACCGCGCCTATGCCATTCCACCAGCGCACGAGAGCCGGCAGCCGGCCGGTGGGTTCGCGCACAAACAGCTCCCGCTCCACGCCCTCGCCAAAGCGGGAAGAGTTGTAGTTGACAAACGGGTGCACCCAAAGCGTGACGCGAAAGCCGGCGTCGCGCAGGCGGCGGAACATGTCACTGGCGTTGGGAAACTTGGCCTCGTCGAAGTCGAAGTCGCCGTAGGCAGGAGTGTACATGTCGTCGATTTCCAGGTGGCTGCTGTTGAAGCGGTGCTGACGGATCTGTTGGGCGAAACGCTGCACCTTGTCCTGGTCCACCGCGCGCCCGTACAGCACCCATGTGGACCAGATGGGGTCCCGGAAGGCTTCGGGTGCTGGGACCCTCGACGGCTTGTTGAAATAGCGCCGCACCATGTACTTGTGGATGGAGGTGACGTCCGAGCCGACGCACACGCGGTAACTGAGCTCGGGTGCAGCGGCTCGGCCAGCTGGCGGCTTGTAGGGCGTGTCGTGGTAGCGCGCCTGCAGTCGCAGGGAGCGCTCCGTGCTGTTCCAGCCCAGGTGGAAGGGCACCGAGTCATTGACCTTGATGGCGGCCGCGCGTGACGACAGCCAGTAGCGCTCGAGGATGCCGCCAAAGGCGGCATCGGAGGAGTAGACATCGCTGGTGACGAAGGGCTGCGGCTCCTGCTGGCCGTCCAGGCGGATGGGCCAGTGCTGGGTCTTCATCTCGGCGCCGCCGTACCAGTGCGCCCCAGCATCGCCCAGGAACATGGCGTGCTCCACCGCGCGCCCCGGAGCCGCCTCCTCCCAGCGCACGCGGTAGCACATGACTGTGTCCTTGGGTCGCACGGTCTGGATGAAGAAGTGCAGCGGGCGCCCATCCGCTGTGCGAGAGCAGCCAAGCAGGGCGCCGTCGCGGCTGCAGGAATCCAGGTCCAGGACGCCCGAGCGGAAGGCCAGGCGGAACACCTGCTCGCCCTTCTGGTTGCGAATCGAGAAGCCACCGCGGTTGAGGTCCAGCAGCTCCGCGCGCAGGCGTTCCGCCTTTCGTAGAGAGGCGCTGTAGTAGCACCAGGCCACCACTGCGGCCAACACCAGCAGCAGCCCCAGCACCGCGGAGCCCAGCAGAGGCTTCAGCTCTTTGGACGGCTTGGGCTTGGTAGGGGAAAAGTTGTCAGGCAAGAAGGTGTACATGGTTGTGGCTGTGACGGTCTCAGGAGTCTTACGATCTGTGTGGCTCCCAGAGCGACGGCGGGGGTAGGCCTGGGAATTCTCCTGAGAATTCTGGGGCATCAGCCCCCGGTTAAGGAAGGAGCGGGCAGGGGGGCCACCCGACAAAGCCAATCTGAACCTGGCCGGCCTGATTCAGGAAGGGGAAGAGAGAGGTGGAACTGAGCCTTCTCATTCCATAGTATTTACATTTGCTTCTGTAAGACAAGTGTGTATTTTGGGCAGTTGTATACTGGGACGTCAAGACTTTACTCTTACCAGGATGTTCTGTCTGCACCTTACCTACCCTTTCTCATGGGCACCCTGCTTGCCAAAATTAGTCAGGACTCTGAAAGGGGAGGTAGCTCAGAAGGTAAAGAATCTGCCTGCAGTGCAGGAGACTGGAGCTTGATCCCTGGGTTGGGAAAGTCCCCTGGAGAAGGGAATGGCAACCCACTCCAGTATTCTTGCCTGGAAAATTCCACGGACAGAAGAGCCTGGCCAGCTACAGTCCATGAGGTCTCAAAGAGTGGGACATGACTGAGTGACTAACACTTTCAGTTTCTGAAAGGGGTGGGGCAGATGACATGCATCTCCATTTTCCTGGTGGAAGAACAAATCCAGACAGAGTCAGGGAGCTGTCCAGGATCACAGAATTAATCAGGCCTCCCTGGATCACACATGGGGGCTGTTCAGGATGATGAGAAGGGCAAGGATCTGGAGAAGGCCTAGTTTCCCAGAGTGGTGGCCATGATGTGAGAAGGGAGATAAGCCTGTGAGCTCCTTGAGACCTCTAACACAGTGGTAGGCTGGTTTTCCTATGTAGGAGGGGAAGAGGAGAAAGGAAGGGGAACAGCTCAGACATGGAATTTAATCTTGAGTCAGAAGCCATATTAAATCTGGAGATTAGACAAGATACTTGAAGCCAGACTCAGTCCTAGGGCCTGGTTTCGGGCGGGGGGTGGGGCAGGGTGAGTTTTGGACATTAGGAAAGGTTCAGGAGCCTAGTATGAGGGCTTGGTGGCTTCTCACATCTCCCTCTCTTTGCTCTCAAACTCCCCTCTGCTCTCAGCCATCAGGACCACTGAGTCCCTGTCCCTGCCCGCCTTCCTGCTCTGCTCCCAGCACCCACATCTGTGGGCCGGTTACCTCCTGGTTTTGTCTCCAGCACTCTCCCACTGACCTGTTTGCTCCTCTCCTAGAGAAAGCACTGTTATTTCTCTCCTGTACCACTGCAACACTTCCTCAATAGGCCTCCCTGATTTCAACTTCTTTTCCCCCCAAGGCCTTCTGCTCCCAGATACTAACCTGATCTTTCTAAAGCAGTTATCAGATTACATCTCTCCCTAGTTCAGGGAGCTGCTCAAGACCCCCATGATGTTCAGAAGACTAAGCTTTGCAAATTGAGGCTCAAGGCATCCATGGTCTCACTGTCCTTCTGGTTCCATTTCCACCCAGGCCTATCCTGTGACTACCAACCTCATTCCTTCCTTAACCTAAATCCTTCAGGCCACCTGCTTTAGGAAATTTCACCCACCCATCTTGGGTCAATTTCTTTTCCCCACCCCCAACTCTCTGGCAGTCAGACACCCACTACTACACACATACACTTATGCATACTGTATGCTAAAGACAGATATGACTGCAGAGAAACACAAACTTGGGTGGAGGTGTGTCCCAACCTGCTGTTCAAGCCTACTGACCCTTTCTGTCCCAGCCCTCAGGGCAGAGTCCAACAAAGAAATAGCACCAACCAGGTGCATACACAGATATATATACACTGCCAGCCCGCCAGCTGCCCACCTGCTTCAGCTGGAGGTTGGGGGGGTGGTGGGGAGGAAAGAGGAGACTGACAAACAGTAATTAGACTCCTCCCAGATGCCAGTGTCTGTTTCCAAGTCCCCAGAGACTTCCAAGGACTTTCCAGAATTGCTCAGGGTTCTCACCTCCCCCCACCCCACAAAGACATCATCAAGAATGCCAGATGCAGATCAAAAGTTTGATCCCAGATGTCAATATACAGCTCCCAACAATATCCTCCCCCACCCCCTACCAGTGAGGTTCAATCTTGGGGCCTTATTCTCTGAGCTTCTTCCCCTAAACTCTCAAAATTGGTTAGTTCCAGCTGGTCTAGAACAGCCTCTTACTCCCTTCCTCTCATCCTACACGATTTAGCCTTCAAAATTCCCCCACCCCACTAAGGACTCCCTTCCTGTAGGCATAGGTTAGAAAAGTCCTGGAAAGTGTAGGTAGTAGCCTTTAGCTGATGCCCTTAAGCTAGTGTTAGTCGCTCAGTCATGTCTGACTCTGTAATCCCATGGACTGAAGCCCACCAGGCTCCTCTGTCCATGGAGTTCTCCAGGCAAGAATACTGGAGTGGGTTGCCATGCCCATCTCCAGGGGATCTTTCCAACCCAGGGATCGAGCCCTGGGTTCATTGCAGGCAGATTCTTTACCATGTGAGCCACCATGGACACCCTTAAGCCCTTAAGCTAAGCAAGACCCAAAGCAGGCTTTGGCGGACCAGGCTGCCAAAATTCATTCAAGATAACCAAGGTCCCTTCTGGGCACCTAGGGAGAAAGGGTCTGTATCTAATATAAGAGGGACAGCTCATCCTCAAAACGTTCATATTATGCCGACCCATCTACTGACCCCTGGAGGCATGGAGAGGCCACCAAGGTGTCCTCAAAAGCCTTTTCAAACACTTAGGTTCTAAGAATCTTTACTTACTACAGTTCTGAGGTTGTTTGGTGAAGGACAGAAACCCACAGGCCTTGTGCTGTTCTCCTTAATGCCACCATGGCATCCAACCCTAACAATAATGCTAAACAGGGGGCACAGCAGCGGTGCCACTTTACAGATGAGGAAATAGTGGCCCAAACAGAAAAAGGAGCTTGTTTGAAGTCACTCAGGTAGCAAGGTTTCTTGAGTCCAATATCCCAGTTTAACCCCCACAGGGTAAGTTTTAGGAATGGGAGATAATGATTGGCTATCTGAATGCAGTAGAGGAAAGGAGTTTTGTGGCCAAAGGGGTGGGACAGGCTTCCATTGGGTGGATGTGGGCATGGTGAGGCCTGTCCTCCCAAGGGCTGGTGCTGCTGCTGGCTCCAGAAAGGCTTCTTGGGGTTGGGAAGTGGCAATTTTAACGGCATCTGGTACAGGGACTGTGGTTCCGGTGTTAACGGTGGCCCTGGAGACCCCTGTAATCTGCCGCCTCCGCCATCTGGCCAACCACAGGGTAAAGCTGGTAGGTGGGGGTTTGCCCTAGCCAAGCCTCTCCCCACTTAATGGTCAACCTCAGTCTTGGCTTCCAGCCTCTAGCTGGTTCTAACCGGGAGGGTCAGGCCCAACACAACTGAGGGGAGGCCATTCCACGTTGAGTTGCTTGTCCAACACAATTCCCAGGGGTAGGATGGGGGTGGAAATGTCAAAGGCAACTCGATCCGGGCCCCTCTTCCCGTCCTGCGCAGCGAAGGGATCCGGGGATATCGAGTGACTGAGCCTACAGCCTGGAATACCCTACACCCCCTGCCAATGCTGCAGCTATAATGTGCGAAGGGACAGACTGAGGTCAAGGGGCCGGTCGCCAGCTGGTGACCGCGGCCCAAAAAGGAGTTCAGGTGTCCAGGTTCACCCCACCTACTCTTCTGTAGGAGAGAAAGTGCAGGAAATACTCTCCCCCAGCACCCTCCACCCAAGGTTTTCCCGCGGGGCTCACTCACGGCAGTGACCCCAGAAGTGGGGGTGAAGGGAGGCTACCGCAGATCCCCTCCAAGCTCGCAGAGGTTGAGCTGCTACGGTGCGACCCGCGGCGCTGCCTCGCTGGGGACTGCCGAGGCCGTCCTCAGGCCCCGCCCCCTGGCTGTTCGGCCACGCCCCGGTCATTCGGACTCGCCTAGTCTCGAAGTCCAGCTCCGCCGCTGGCGTCGGACCATCCTCCCACATTGTCACGCGGACTAGAGGCCACGCCTCTTAGACCCTACCTTCCCCCACCTCTGCTCTTTGCCCAGCTCGGGGCAGCTCAGGCCAGCCGCCTGCCTGGTGCTCCCCGGCTCACCCTCCGCTTCACCGCCCCCCCTCAGTCCCCGCCCCACTAGCCTGCAGGCCCGCCCCTGGTGGACTGTGGCTCACCCACACGCGGGCGGGGCTCTGCCCCAGGCCTGCTGGGAAGTGTAGTTCTGGAGGAAAGTGCAGCTGCCGAACGTTATGGCACCCGGCTCCAGTACTCTTGCCTGGAAAATCCCATGGATGGAGGAGCCTGGTGGGCTGCCGTCTATGGGGTCGCACAGAGTCGGACACGACTGAAGCGACTTAGCAGCAGCAGCAGCAACAGCAAGGCTAAATTTGGGATGTGTATGAGAAGGCGCGAGCCTCAGGGTAATGGGGCAGAGCTGGCTCTCAGGATTCCTTTTCCTCCAGGTTTGGGCAGGTTGAGGCCGTCTTGGTATAACGCTCTCATCAGCTCTTTTCCCATGTGTAAAAAGGGAAGGGGAATTCTGGGAAGATCCCAGCGGTTCAATGCAGGTTGGATCCAGTCAAGGACCCCACGGAGTGTAGCTTTTTTCCATCATCCGGGAGGCCCGATCTGTCAGTTCCCACCGGATCAGACCAGCAGTGTCTGAGGTTAGGGACTGGGAAGACCAGATTCTGCTCGGTATTTTGCAAAGTCTTCCCCCACCCACTTCCCTTGGTGACAGCCCTTATAAGTGCCTGTGCTGTGAGGAGGTGGGCGTGCCCCAGCATACACCTGCACCCATGAGGAATGGGGTGAAAAAATACCAAAGACCCTAGAGACTCCAAAACACCCCAAACCTTGCTTCTTGAGGGACAGAGAAACAGGGCTTTGTTGTGTGACTTGAAATGAAAGACTTCTTGGTCATGAAATCTTCCAAAATTGTTCTGGAACCCACCGCTTGGACTTGGGTCAGGGAGGGCAGTAAGGGGTTCTGTGTGGACTTTAGGGTGGCTGTGACAGAAGACTCTGGGGACAGAGATCAAGAGATTGGGTAAGGGACATGGCTTTGACTACAGGATGGAGGATTCTGGTCCACTGAGATAGGGGGGTGATGGGACATCTAGGTTGGAGGATATTGGGGAAATGTCAGTTGTGCCCTCCTGGGATGGGAGGTGAATGGGACCTCCTGAGTGGCTAGGTGGGCCCGTTGGTTTGGGCTCTGGAATGGAAAGGAGGAGGACATGCCCCTCATAGAGCTACTGTTATGTGTCAGGGGGGCACTCAGTGCCACCCATGGGATCTACTGAGATGATGGGGTGGGGAGGGCTCAGTGCAGGATGACTTTGAGAAACTGCATCTCCCCTGATGAGGTGTGGCAGAGGCCTGAGTGACTGACTCCTCATGCCAGCCCTGCTGGGTGAGGACACTGCAGGCAGCCTTTAGGGTGAAGAATTAATTTATTGTTCAGCCCCCTTGGCCCGGCCAGCCCGGGCTTCTACCAGCAGTGGTAGTCAGGATAGGTCTCGGACACAAACTCAGGGTGGACAACATAGTTGTTTCTCTGCGAGCCGCCAGTCTTCTTGAAGTGACTTGTGTCCCATCTGTGGGGAGAGATGGGTCAGCCCTTTTGGACCCTCATACATCTGACTCCAGTTCTCAATGACCTCAGGTACTACTGTTAAATTTTTGATTCCCAATACCCACTTGCTAACATTGATTTCCTACCCTTTAATTCAAAAGCATCAATTGATGCTTTTGAACTGTGGTGTTGGAGAAGACTCTTGAGAGTCCCTTGACTGCAAGGAGATCAAACCAGTCAATCCTAAAGGAAATCGGTCCTGAAAATTCACTGGAAGGACTGATGCTGAAGCTGAAACCCCAATACTTTGGCCACCTGATGGGAAGAACTGACTCATTGGAAAAGACCCTGAGGCTGGGCGAGATTGAAGGCAGGAGAAGGGGATGACAGAGGATAAGATGGCTGGCTGGCTTCACTGGATTGATGGACATGAGTTTTGAGCAAACTCTGGGAGTTGGTGATGGACAGGGAAGCCTGGCATGCTGCAGTCCATGGGGTCGCAGAGTCGGACACAACTGAGCGACTGAACTGAACCCTTTAAGTCAAGCCCTGAATCTAACACCCTGATCTCTTGACTCTAAGCCCCACTGAAGCCCCACTGCCAACCTGTGACTCTTCAATGCCAATCTCCATGCCCTCTCCTGGGGCTCTCATTTAGTTGCCAATTTGACTTCCCCATGGCACTAGCGCCCCCTTGTGTCATTTTCCCGTCGGTGCATTACAGCGAACAGTTCTCACCCCAGCTAGTTCCTGGGTCCCCAGCCACTCAAGGTTACAGCTCCTTTTGTGGTTGCGATTTTGCATGTGTGTGCGCCAGACTTACCTAAGGTTCGGACAGGGGTAGTACGACGGCTGGGGAGTTATAACAGCACATTGCATTCCGGGTCGGTGCTCGCAGGGAGACACACTCCTGAAGGAAGAAACGGTGGGCAGGAAGGAGTTGGGCCTTTTGATTTCTCTCCACACCCCAGCCCAGACCAAGACCCTGAGCAGCGTGTCTTGGTCTGTTCAGGTATCTGTCCTACGGCTCGGAGATCCTCCCCTCCAGCCTCCTGACCCTTCAAGATCTCGAAGTATTGCCTCCGGGAAGACACCTGAAAGTCCCTCTCCCCACAAGGCCGGGTTTCTGCCGCCCAGGCTGGCCACGGAGAACGCTGTACTCTGGGGAGGGTTGGGGGTCCAGTCATTGAGGATCCTGGATCCTCGCTTATCGAGGAGGCGATTTTCTGAGGCTTAAGCACTTTCTCCCTCCTCCATACCCTTGTGAGTGATAAGACCCAGTTTCACTCAATACATCAGGCTCTCTCAGCCTGGGGAGGGACGGGGTGTCCCCACAGGGTTAGGGACAGTGTTCAGGACCCCCTCCCCCTTTCGCAGTTCTCTAGGCAGACGCGGATGTTGGAGTTCTCGCAGGCTCAGCCCGCCTTGTCTAACGCCAGGTGCAGGGAGATTGATGGCAATCTGAGCTTCTGCTGAGCGCCCGAGCCTCAGTTTCCTCCACAATAACACGCGAGGCTGTCTATCTCCAGAGGTGGTACGGGGCTCCGAGGAGGCCAGGACCCTTCTGTTACCCACGCGGTCACCATTTCCTTGCCCTCTCAGAACCCAACGATAACCCTGCCGATGTACCAACCACGAGGCCCAGGAATAGGGGACACTATTCTGAGGACACGTGGTGCTCCGCAAGCTAGAACCTGCGTCTCCAGGGCCTGGTGGCCAGGTTGGGGGCAGGGCCAGCGAGCGAGGGAACGGGATGAAATTGGTGCGCGGGATTTGTTCCTCCAAGAAGCTCTCCAGCGGAGCCTCCAGAAGACAAACAAGAGCCAGGTGGACCTTGAGCCTAGCTGGTTCAGGTCTCTAGCCTCAGCAGTCTGCTCAGGCCATGAGGCCCGAGGAAGGGACAGGGAGGCGCCCAGTAAGGGGACCGCGCGGGCTGGAGGCGGAGTGGGGTCTGACACAGACGCCAGGCAGAGCTAGAAGTGGCGCGGGATGCCAAGCCCGCAGGGGAGGCGGGGCGGGGTAGGGCTGGGCTCTGGGGGCGGGGCTTGTTTGGGGGCGGGGCCCGGCGACGGCGCGGCCCTGCGAACCTTACAGTAGGCAGCTCTGTGCATAAAGGCCGCAGGCGGCGTTCCGTGCAGGGTGGCCCGGAGACGGAGTAGTCCATCCCACGCAGACAATAGTGGCGGCCGGAGCAAGCGCTCTCATATCCCTGAAAGGGCAGGCGGCCCGGCAGCGGGTCCACACACCCGCAGCGGGGCGTGATCTGCGGCAGCGGCTGGTTTCGTGACAGCGAGTTCAGCATGTTCACCACTACCTCGCGCTCTGAGCCCGCGAGCCCCGAGCCCAGAAGACCCAGACACAAAGTCATAGGAACGGCCAGAGAGGAGGTCAGAGACAGGAAGAGATGGAGACACAAACCGAAACAGGGTTACAACCTCTTCAAGGCCCCCAACATTTGTTCTATACTTCGAGGCTCCATCCCTCCGGCCTTCTGGTCTACCCACTTCCCACCGCTTTCCCTCCATCTGTTACCGTAGGCATTGAGTCTCTCCGGTTTAGGAGGATACACCAAGGGCATTCCTCGAACCACTGTCTCCATCCCGGCCTCCTGGAAGTGGCACAAACGCTACCTCAAGTTCTGACCCGGAAGAATTCCTCCCTTGGTGGGTTCTCCCAGAACACCCAGACTAATCCCAGGCCGCGCCTTCTACTCTTCTGCGCTCTGAGTGTTTGGGGTTGTCTCCGGGCAACGCAGTTTATTCCGCCTCCCTGGGGGGTGGGCATGGGGGTGGGGGAAGTGGAGCTGTAGGTGGACCCGGTCTGGACCTGGGTCCCTGACATCCCTGTCTCCGCGTTTGCCTTTGATTTGATCCCTCCTTAATCTAGCCGACTCTGTGTCACTGTGTCTCTCTAAAAGGAGTTTTAAAATATTGCATTGTTGCCTGTCCATCAGAATCATTTAAGGATCTTGTGAAAAATTCTGATTCTTGAGAAAGTTCTAATTCAGAAGGGTTCAGTTAACCTGAGGTCAGCCATCAACCTACAGCTAAGAGCCCCTATTCTAGCCTGCAATCCTCTCATATTCCTTCTTTCTTGATGCCTGAGGTCATGTCCGGACTCTTTCCTATGTCCTTGGAAGACTGTCCTGAATCTCTCTGCTCTGCTGGATGGCCTTGTTCTGCCTCCTTTTGTCCTTGTTATCATCACAAACGAGGGAAGAGAGGAGCAGGTAGACTCAGCTTATCACTGACTCCTTGGCCAGACCACTAGAGAGGGGCCAGGTGGCAAGCTTCAGGAAGGTAGCATGTCAAGGAGTTCACACCAGCCCCTGTCTCCACACAGCCTAGCCAGAGATTAGGACCCTGGAGACCCAGTTGCTAGAGATTGGGATGCAAGGGCCCAGCACAGCTTCACTCCTGAGCTCCCTTGTTTCCTAGGAAACATAAACCCTATTGTCACAAGTGGGAAAAGGCCTTGGAACCTTGGTGGGAAAGGGATGAGAAACTAATGGTGAAATGTCAGACCCTGTGATTTGGGAGGCAGATGGTGGGGGTGCCATCCCAGGCCCCAGGCATCTTTGCTGGGCACAGTAGGTACCTTAGGCAGCCGGGGAAGGTATGTGGTACATTTGTCCCAGCAGTTGTAAGGTCCCATCCTCCATGTGTTATACCGGTTACTGCACAGGTAGTTTGGGTTGCCACACAGGTAGTTTGGGTTGCATTTGTCTGCTTGATCACAGGGGTGGAGATATATAAGACAGGATTACTCCTTATTTTTTTTTTTCTAGGATTACTCCTTATTCTATCCCAGGATCTGGGGAGCCCCTAAATGTCTCTCCTCTGATCCCTACCACAAAGCTGGACTTCCACTAATCTCCCTTAGACCAGAAAAGCCCATCCTGGCCCCACATTTGTCTTAGATACTGAGATGCAGCCTGAATCCCACCTAAAGCAAGCTTCTGAGTGGGGTCTGTGTCCTTTGAGCTGGTTACTTTTCATCCTAGCACCACCCTCTCTGAATCAGCCAACGTGGAAACCCTGGAAATGGGCCTCCTTCCAAATCTTCCCTTCATCTTCCACATGCAGGCTCAAAGTCTGCTTATTCTGCCTCCTTAAAATCACTTGAGTCTATTCCTTCCTCCAATCCCCCATGATCTTACTCCTGTATTTCCGCAGTGCCTAAGCCAGGAGACAATAATGTCATGGTTAATAGAATGGACTCTGCAGACAGACTCCTGTGGTTCTAATTTCAGCTCTGCCAGATATTAATTGTGTGTGACCTTGATCTAGTCAATTTCATCTTGTCTCTGTTTCCTTACTTTTGATATGGGGCTAATAGTACTATCTACCCCATAGGGTTGTTGTGAGATTTAAATAAGTTATCATATGTAAAACACTGAGAACAATGCCTGGCACACAGAAGACTATCATCATCATTATTACTGTGATTATTATTGCTATTCGTCTATTGGTCTTCCTACCTCATTTTGAAATCCTACAATCGAATCTCTACATAGAAACTTTGGCACTTATCATAAATGAAAATCCCCATGTAAAAACCCTCCAAAGCTGCACCCACCCAGTCACCTAAGTCTGTCCTGTAAGTTCCTCTGTGATCCACCCCACTAACAGTGTGAAGGAACACACCTGAGAGATTAGGAAAGCAGGGCTAGGGGCCACAGAGGAAGAGCAGGTGTGTGTACATGTGGGGTAGTGTGTTGGGACTGAGGGGTTCAGGTTGGACGGTTGGACATACTGAGTTTGAAGTGTTTGGGGCCAGTTAGGTAAATCTGATCATAATCAGCTAAAGGAGAGTGGAATTCTGGTGAGAGGTCAAGGCTAGAAATAAAGACTTGGAGTTGTCAGTAATTAAAGTTGTGGGTTAAATTAAATGGTCTCAGGAAAGAAATGAGGGAAGAAGGCTCAGATCAGCACCCCGAGAAACCCTATGTTTCCAGAATGATTAGACAAGAGACCCAGGAAATTGAGGCATCAGAGAAGCTCGTGGGGTTTCACATCTTTCATAAAGTAGAGAGTTGTCAGAGTGATACGCACAAGGTAGGTCTCATAAGGAAAAGACTGAAGAGTCCCATGGATGAGGTAACTAGAACCATACAAGACCAATTTTAATAACATTAAGTATAAGTGTAGGAGATGCAGATTCCCAATTTCAGTTGAACATTAATCAATTCATTCAACAAATACTTAGGAAGCCTGATGCTATTCTGGATGGAGGGGGCCCAGTTCTAAATAAAACAAGACTTTCTTCTTTTTTGGAATGTATAGGGAGACAAATAATAAACACCTAACCAAATAAGAAAAATGATTTCTCATAAGGCATAAGGAGTGACTCTTATTTTCAAGAATTTTGGCTGTTAGGGGGAGGAGCAAGAGATAATTTTTAGGCAGAGGAAAATTAGAAAAGTCTTCCAGGTTGAGGAGAGAGAGGTGTGGTGAGGCAGGGCCACCCAGAAGATGGGAGAAGATGGCACCCAGAATACACATGATGGAATTTGTTTGGAGGAGGCTAATGCTCCCTTCCTTACTCTAGGGATAAGACCAAGGCCTCTTCCAGTTCTTTGACACAGACTGGGAGCTCCCAAAAGGTAGAGCCTGGATCTCCTTCTCCAGGGTCAGGGGTCAGGGTCAGGGTCAGGCCAGATGGTTGGGACTCAAGTTAGAATGGGGGAGATAAGAATAGAAGGCCAGGTTGTGGATGGGGATAAGGACCAGGGTGGAGGTCAGGATTCAAGTTGGGTTCAGGTGTAGGGTCTTTGTTGGGGTCACTGAATGGGTGAGCAGTAAGGCCCTACCTTCCTCTGGACAGAGCCAGTATTTCTCAGGGAAGTAGGGGTGGCTTGGTATGGAACCCTTGCAGCTGTAGTCCTGCACAGCACACTTGAGCATCTTCTGCAGGGCGTCAGGATCCACATGGCGCTGTGCAGTCTGAGTCAGGCCCTGGGCAAGGGAAGAGGGGAAGAGATGGCTAGGTGCATGGAGACCCCAGCCTTGGTATCCTGCTGGACCTAGATTTAACTCTTGAGGTCAGCCCAGGTGGGTGTTCCACCCCTCCCTCTATGCTGGAGGGATATCCAAGCCAGCTTTGCTTGAGTCACCCTTTCTTCCATCTAAGGACTCGGAACCTGATGTTTGCCCTCAGTCAGAATGACTTCCTGATGTTCTCATTCCTGTCCTTTCCCTGACTAGGACTTCTAAGGGCAGAGCTAGGTGTCTTGTCTTCTTTCTTCCAGACTGTGTGCTGCCTGGGCTCAGGGTCTGGGTCTCCCCCGACAGATCAGTAGACCTGTGGTGGAACCTGGAGCCTCAGGACAGGCTGGCTGCCCTGGGAGCTGGCTGCCTTAGGCAGGTGTTTAGGACAGGGAGGACTCTCGAAGAATCTGGCACCCTAAAGGAGATAAAGAATGGGGCCAGAGGGGCACCTACTTTAAAAATCGAATTCTCTGACTCCAGCCTGAGCTGAATTCTGCTGTGGCTCTCATCTTGACACCAGTATTACACTTGACCCTGACATTCACGTTGTGCTATTTTTCATCCTAGCCTGGCTTTTCCCCTGATCTTGGTTCAGACTCTAGGTCCCTCTGCTTCTTGGGGTTCACCTCATCTTATCCTATCACCCCAAATTCCAGATCAAGGTCTCCCTTTGGAGGCTCCCTTCTCCTCAGCTAAATGTAGATTGCCAGGTTAGCTGTGGGCCCATGTCTCTGTAGGCATCCAGGATGAAAGGCAGCTGGGTTACAGAGGTGGGCCACCCAGCAAAGTCAAATACCAGAAAGGACTTCCTCATCATGGGGGGCAGCAAGGTGCTGGGCTGGTGACGTTGCTACCACACTTCCCCCATGTGATCTAAAAAGCAGAGGCTTCTCTTGGCCAGGGGTGAGACCTTGCTGCTCTTAACGCTCCTGCTGCTGCTGCTGCTGCTAAGTCACTTCAGGCCTCTCTGACTCTGTGCGACCCCATAGACGGCAGCCCACCAGGCTCTGCCATCCCTGGGATTCTCCAGGCAAGAACGCTGGAGTGGGTTTCTGTTTCCTTCTCCAATGCATGAAAGTGAAAAGTGAAAGTGAAGTCACTCAATTATGTCCGACTCTTCGCGACCCCATGGACTGTAGCCTACCAGGCTCCTCCGTCCATGGGATTTTCCAGGCAAGAGTACTGGAGTGGGTTGCCATTGCCTTCTCCCCTAGGGAGAGAAGGCAGGGGCTCCTAGGCCCCTGAAAATCCCTTAGCTGAGGGGCTTCTTGGGTCCTGCATGCCAACTGAGGTTTTGTTCTGTGGGCAGATCCTGCAGAGTCATACTCCATATGACTTAGTACTTTCCTAAGTTTTACACACACACAAACACATGCAAGTCCAGACACATAGATCTGTGCACCCAGATACACTCATAGCACACATACAGATGTACATCTATGCAAACACAGTCAGACATGCTCACAAACCCACAGACGTGTGCGCTCGTGTGTACGTGTGCGCTCGTGCATGCACGCGCGCATACACACGTAGTCATTTAAAAGAACCCACAGATATCTTCAATGTTTCCCTTTAGGGCTTTCCTCAGATATTTATTATCTTTGTTTGTCTGTTCATGAATTGGAGACTATAAAGACTAACTGAAGGCTTCGAGCTGTGGATGGGCATCATTGTAGGCTGATCTGGCTAGACTATTTGTTGCAAACTCTGTCAGTATCTGTCTTTTCTCTTGGGTTGATCAGATCTCTCCGAAGAGACTCTTTCAATCTTTGGCTTGAGAGTTGTACCTGGCTGCCAGTGTTTTGAGAACCTAGTGGAGAATAGGGCTGGTGGGGGGTTTTAGCATTCAGCATATGGAGGTTCACCTGTTTTCAATATGGTACCCTGACCTTAGCTGGGCCTGGAATTCCCAGTCCTGAGATCCTTGCCAGAAAATAAGCCTTCTGACTTTTGCAGAGATGAGCAAGTAGTCACCCTATGGCATGGAGTAGAGGAGGGAGTTAGTGGTTTTAATTGTTTCTTTTTATTTTGTTAAAGCCAAGCATTATGCAGGATCCTAGTTCCCAAATGCCACCAGCCAGGGATCAAACCTGTACACTCTGCATTGGCAGCATGGAGTCTTAACCACTGGACCACCAGAGGAGTCCCTTTAATGGCTTTTTAACAGCGTTCAAATCATTGTTTCGGCCTTGGTCTTGTCCCATCTTAGTTTCAAAGAAGCCTAATATTACTAATTTCTGAACCTTTTGAAAATTCCGTAGTTTTAAACTGAATTATGCCTTGTGTTTCCCACTATTCGCTTTGGATTCAGCTTTCTCAGAACTGTGGACAGTTACTTAACTATCACACTTTCCAGCTTCTGAAATTTTGTTGTCATTGTCCCACTTTTCACTATTTTTGTGAACTGATGTCTTAAATGTCCACTTATTGTACTTTTAGAGGAGTTTTAGGAAGGGGTCAAAACATGTGCTCAATCTTAACGGAGAGAATCCTTTATACATTCTACATATTCTTTTGTCAGTTACATGTTGCAAATATCATCTCTCAGTTTATGGCTTATATCTTCATTTTCTTTTTGGTGACTTTTGATGAACATAAGTACTTAATTTTAATATAACTGAATTTATTAATCTCTTAGGTAGTGCTTTTGTGACTTAGGAAATCTACCCATAATCTAAAATAATGGAGATAATATATAATTTCTTCTAAAAACTATACAGTTTTACTTGCTATATTTAAGTCTTAATTTGTCAGGAACTGGATCTTGTGCTTGGGGTGAATTAGGGATCAATTTTATTTTTAATCTACATGGGTAATCAATTGTCTCATTGAGTAATCTACCTTCTCCCACAAATTTTTAAAAGTATTTATTTACTTGGCTGTGTTGCGTTTTAGTTGCGGCACACGGGATCTTTTGTTGTGGGGTGGGGGCTTCTCTAGTTGCAGCATGTAGGCGCCAATGAGGGCACCAGCTGGGTAGTTGCAATGTGCAGGCTTATTTGCCCTGCAGCATGCGGGATCTTAGTTCCTCAACCAGGGATCAAACCTGCATTCCCTGCATTGGAAGGTAGATTCTTAACCACTGGACCAGCAGGGAAGTCCCTCCCACATATTTGCAAAGCTACCTCATCCTGATACATCTTTTCCCATAGCTTTAATTTCTTTAAAAAAATTTTTTTTAATGTATGTACAATTTTTAATATTTATATTTATTTATTTATTTGGCTGTGCTGGTCTTAGTTGTGACATGTGGGATCTTTAGTTGCAGCATGTGGGATCTAGTTTCCTGACCAGAGATCAAACCCAGACCTCCTGTATTGGGAGCACAGAGTCTTAGCCACTGGACCACCAGGCAAGTCCCTCCATAGCTTTACTTTCAATCATCTCTGTTGCATATTGTTTCTATTTATGTGTGGCTCCATTTCTGGTCTATTTTATTCCATTAATCAGTTTGTATATCCCTTCAGTAATACTATGCTTTACGAATTTCTGTAGATTGGTAATAAATATTATTATCTGATAGAGCAAGTCCTCATTTTCTTCAGGTGTGTTTTAGCTAGTCTTGGGCCTTGGCTCTTCTCTATAAATTTCAGAAACAGATTGATAAATTCTTCGAAGAATCTTATTCAGATTTTAATCAGAATTGTATTGAATCTCTATGTTAGTGACTTTTCCTCTCCAAGAGCATGCTATGCCTCTTCATTTAAGTATTTTCTTAAAGTATTCAAAGTTTTATAATATTACCCATACAGTTTTGCATAGACTGTTATTTATTTCTACTAAGTTTTACTCTTTGGTGCTCAATTGATATATACTTTAAGATTATGCTTCCTAAACACTTGTTTTTGATGTAAAGAAATGTGGTTGACTTATCTTATATTCATCTGACTTTCTAAATTATCTTATTTGAATAATTTTCAGATTCTATATGTACAACTGTATCATCTGTGAATAATTGAATAATGACAGTTTTTATAAAAATTCCTTTCCTATCCTTGTATCTTACATGATATTTTTTTCCAATATACAATTTACACGGTATTGTTTTCCAATATTTTGGTTCTTTCTTTAAATTTTACAAGCTAAAATCATTATAATGATTTTCTGTAGACAATTTTGCTTAAATTTATCTTATTTACCAATTTCTTAGCTCATCCTTCCTTCTTGTATCTCAAATTTTCCTTTTGTGATTAGTTCCCTTTCCTCAAAGTATATCCTTTAGAAATTCTTTTATAGTAGGTCTTATGATAGTAAATGTTTTAATTTTTATTTGCCTGTAAGTGTCTTTATCTTATTTATTTATTGGTGTTGAAAGGAAGATGCATTGAAAATAATTTCTCTCTGCATGTTTTTAAGGTCATCTCTTATGCTGGTGTTGTGCAGCTTTGGATGAGTTACCTAAGAATCCGTGGATTCATTTCTTGTTAGTTGTGGAAAATTCAGAGCCTTTTCCTCTTTGGATAATTCTCCTTTCTGCTCTTTCATCCTAGGACTCTGAGTAGTTGTGTGAGATCTTCCCCTTCTTTCATGTTGCTTAATGTTTCTTCCATATTTTCTCTCTGTCTCTCTGTGCTGCATTCTGGAAAATTTATTTCATTCTTTCACTTTGCTGACACTCAATTTTTTCTTTTTTTAAATTTTGGCTGTGCCTGGTCTTTGTTGTGGCATGTGGACTCGTCATTGTGGCACGTGGGCTCCTCTCTAGCTGCTGTGTGCAGACTTAGCTGCTCCACTGGCATGTGAGATCTTAGTTCCCTGACCAGGGATTGAACCTGAGTCCCCTGCATTGGAAGGCAGATTCTTAACCACTGGACCACCAGGGAAGACCCTCACTGACACTCTTAAGCTGTGTCTAATTAGCTCTTTAACTCACCCATTGAGTTTTTGGTTTTAATATATATATCTTTTATTTCTAAAATTTCTATTCATTTAAAAATTTGTCCTTTTAAGAACATAACCTCTTATTTCTTGCTCTTTTTGATGATTTCACACTTCATTTTTAAAGACTCGTAATTATTTTGTATTCTTTGTTAATTCCAATATCTTATGTCCTTGGAGGTTTAAGGCTGTTGCTTATTGTTTTTACTGCCTCTGTCGTATGGTGGTTTGTTTCCTTTTATCTCTTATTATGAGCTCAGATTTGAATGACTGTACTTTGAAGGGTACCTAGAGACCTACATTGAAGATATTTTCCAACACAGAATATATATACATGTTTGTGGGGGTGGGGTGGGGGCAGGGAGCCAGGGATCATTGGATTTTCTGGTTCAGTTTGAGAATTACAGGTTTAGGTTGCTCCATCTTGCAGCTAGCTTAAGGCTTAAACTCCTGCTTGTAGTACTGATAGTGGCATTTGTTCTCAGGGCAATCCTGTCATCTTAGTATACTTACCACTCATCTCCACTGACAGTCCAAAACAAAATAAAAATTAATTTTTATGCAAGACCTAGTTGTTTGGAACCAGGAGCGTCCTTCAGTTTTAGACCACCATACTGTCAGAAGCAGAAGCCTTTTCTTTCATTATTAATCCTACTGCTATCTAACTTTCATTCCTTTCCACTCAACGAAGCTGTATAGTCAGGTGGCTAAGGGTTACTACAGCCAAGAGATCCCTTTCTGTGCTGACAACATTTGATACTGAGCTTTGTCTAATAATACTGTCTTTGTTGGTTTCTCTTGGATTTTTCCTCCTATCACTCTGTCTCCTTTCATGGCTCTTATTCCTTTACCTACCCCCTGAATATTGATGTTCTCCACAGTTCTGTCCATTTTCTTACTCTTTTTCAGCAATCTGAATTACTCCTATGGTTTTAGCTACCACCTATGTGTTGATTTCAAAATCTATGTCTGTAGCCCGGACCTCTTTTCTTTGCTTCGGATAAGTATATCCAGCTACCTATCAGACATCTTTACCTGGAAGTCCTTGAATATTTTTGCCCCCAGAAGAACCCCAAACCTCTCTCTAATGTGCATTCCAAATCTCAGTTGGTAGCACTGCCATTCTTCTAGTTTTCCAGAGCCCTAAACCCAGGAGTCATCCTAATCTCTCTCATCTTCATATCCAGATGGTGACCAAGATGTGTTGACCTACTTCCTAAAAATTCTCTCGTAATGAGTTTGGAAAAGCAGGCAGGCATTTTCATATCTTGCTGGTGGGCGTGTTGATTATTATGACCTCATCACAGCAATCTGAAGAATATATCCAAAGTTTCTTAGATGTGGCCTTTCTCCCAACAGTTTCATATCTATGAATTTATCCTAAGAGAACAGTTGATGTACACAAAGAATGTACAAGAATGACTATACTAGCAAACTTTTATAAGCAATCTAAGTTTCCAATAGTATAAAATTCCTGAACTATATTTTGGTACATTCATAAAGTAACACACCATACAGTTATTAAAATTACATTATTGAATATTTTTGACACAGGAAAATGTACTTGATAGATGGTTTTGCAGAAAAAGCAAGATTCAAAACATGGTATACAACATGACACCAACTTCATAAATTTTTTTGCTTCCTGAAAGGGCACAGGGTAATAAATTACCAGTGGTTATTCTAGGTAGTGAGAATTATAGGACTTTTTCTTTGGGCTTCTCTTAGTTGTCCCCATTTTCTGCATTGAGCATATATTTATTTTGTAATTACAAAAATAATTTTTAAAATGTCCTCCTATTCAACAAATTCCCCTTTTCACTGCTACAGACTCTCCTTATCTCCCACCTACATCCTCTCCCCTTATCCTTCACCATCTCATGGGGCTTCCTGCCCTCAGTCCCAGTCCCTTCAATCTCCTGCCTCTGTGGCCAGAGTTGCTTACAATCCAAGCATGATACTCCCAGGATCAAAAACCTGGAGCATTATGACCACATTTCGCAACACAACCTGTGGCTCTTCATGGTTTGCAGGCTCCTCTCTTACCGTAGGGCTGGTTCCTCTCTCTGCTCTAGTCCTTAGTAACTGGTGGGTCCCCGCCCCGGTGTGGCCCTTTTTTATATCTCTTCTGCTCGAAATGTCCTCCTCCTGGCTCTCTTTTTTAAAATCAATTAATTTATTTTTTTGACTGCGCTGTGTCTTTGTTGCTATGCACAAGCTTTCTCTCGTTGCAGGCTTAGTAGTTGTGGAGCACGAGCTTAATTTCTCCGTAGCATGTGGAATCTTCCTGGACCAGGGATTTAAACTGTGTCTCCTGCACTGGCAGGTTCATACTTAACGACTAGCCCACCAGGGAAGTCCCTCCTGGATCTCTTAGTAGACCTGCCCTTCAGGTCCCTGGAGTGAGCTCTTCTTTCTGATTCTTCTACCAGCACAAGCCTCTGCTGTTGCACGTTTCACATTGGGCATTTTGTTCCTTTCTTGCTGAGAGCTCCTCAGAGGCAGGGCCTGGCCCTTCATGGTTGTAACTCTACCATACCTGGCACACGTAAGTACTCAGCAAAGTTGTGTTGGATGGTACACACAGATTATCTTCCGTGGGCAGAGTCACAATTAGACTCACACATCTCCTCTCCATTTTGTGAAGCTGCGCACCTCCATTTGGCCGCCTGTCTTCCACCACAGGAGACTGTGACATGCATGCATAAAAACATGCCTGTAGGCGCAGCCCACAGGCAGCCTTAGGGCCTTTGCACTTTCTGATCACTCTGCCTGGAATCCTGTGCTTTCAGTTCCTCACATAGCTCAAAGGTGAGCTAGTTGTTGCTCACTTTTCCAGTCTCAACTTAATATCACCTTGAAAGAGAGAGAGACCTCTTCCATCACTCTCAATATAAGTAGCTCTCTCTTACTTTTCATTTCCAGTACCATGTTTATTTCCTTTACAGAATTTTGGACAATCTTGTTTATTTCTTATCATCTGTCTCTCTCCATTCCCTATCCTGGTGGAGTAGCAAGGTACCCTGAGGGCAGGATCTTGTACTACTTTATATATATTAGAAGTTCTATGCCTAAGCAAATGAATCATATACACACAAAACTACAAATAATTACAAACACACAATGACAGCCACACCATCAGTCATCCAGACACCCACAGCCATACATTCTGGACTGCACTCCCCCAAATCTCCCACACCAGCTTCCCACTTACCCGGGTCACAAACTTGTTGGCTTCCCAGGCCCACAGAGGTGGGTCCTTGTAGACCTCCTTGATGGAGGTAGGGGCCCTGTAGGAGTCACTGTAGGTGCTGATGGGGGTCTTGGTCTTTCGGGAAAAGAGGAACATAGTGGGGTCTGGGGGACGCCGTCGTGGGCTTTACCTACCAAGGGCTCCTGCAAGACATCAGTGACCACCCCTTCTTTCCCAGACAGCCCAGCAGGTACCCCTAGCTGCTGTGACCCCCTCCTGTGGAGGGTCTCTCAGCTTCCCTCCCTCACAGCCTTCTTGCTCCTACCCCACCCTGATTCCCTCTCTACGATGGGCACTGCCCATTATGATATCATCTGGCTAGCCCCATCTCCGGGGAGGTGACGATTGACTCCCCACCCCAGTCTCTTCCTGCCTTCAGCCTCTCAAAAGGGCCCAATTTCCAAGAGTTCACAAGGTCCCCGGAGACCTTCTAGGCCAAGCTTCTCACTGTGGTGAAGAGGAATGGAGATTCCGAGGGGTCGAGTTCAGAGGGTCAGTTCTCTGCCCTCCCCGGCCCATCTGCCCCTGGCCCCGACCCCAGGTAGGGAGCTGAGGCTAGCTTGTTTGATGCTTTTAATATCATTATTTGTGTTACACGATACACAACCAAGGATGATGGTCAATACTGCGATGGAAATGTTAAAAAAAATAATATACACGGCTCATGTCTTCCACACACCTTCCTGGAAATAAATTAGTGAGCACGGAGAAACCTGGCTGGGTGGCAGCCAGTGCTGAGGGCAGGGAGTGTTAAGGCAGTATCTACAAGGGGGAGGGCGGCAGGGGCAAGCCAAGGCCTCCGTTCTCCCCTCCAACCTCCTGGGTAGGAAGGTGGGAACTGCGCACTCTCCCTACACCCAGAGGGTGCTAGCCACCAGCTTCCTACTTCTCTCCACCACATGGCCTCAGCGAGAAGCCCCTGTCTGCCAGAGGATTAGGTATATCTTGTGGGGAGGGAGCCTTTCCCTTGTTCCTCAGGGCCAGAGAGGTTGAGCAGTGGGCCAGATTCACACGGCATGTCAGCAGCAAAGGCAGCAGTCTAAGTGAGCCCTGGTGGGGGCCCTGCCTGGAAAAGAGGAGGCACCTGTGTTCTTGAAGGGTGAGTCAAGGAGCCTGGGGTGGTGGTAGTAGGAAGCACGGCTCTGGTGCCCAGATGACAGGGGGTGGGTCTGCTGAGCAGGGTGGGAGCAATGGGCTCAGATGGGGGCCAGTCTGGGCCATATGAGTCCTGCAGCTGACTTCTCTGTCCTTTGCCTCCACTTGGCATTTCCTCATCATCTAACCAGGGTCCCTGAACTAAGAGGAGGTGGGGTTGGGTTGGAGAAGTTGAGGGGAGCTGGCAGCCCCTGGGTGTGGTGCAGGGAGAGGTGATACCCTCCTAAGCCAGCAGCCTTGCTCTCTCTTCTCTCTGCCCTCTCCCCTTTCCAGCCTCCCAGGACGGCAGCCAGGGACTGGGCTGTGGGTTTGGCCTGCGCACACTTGCAGCATGTGAGTGGTATGTATTAGAGTGGACTGGCCAGCATGTGTGGGATGGGGTCAGCCTGAGGAATGGCCCTGGGATATGGGGTTCAAGGAGCAGAGACCTGAGCGGGTGTAGGCCATCTGTGCTTTCATTTTTCTTCACTTGGGGGCAGGTCTGCATTGCCCAGGCCCAGGAGAGGGCCTTGGTTCCCTCCTCCCTCTTGATTTTCATCCTCAGCTTTTCTGGCCACCACCCCCGCCCCTCCACCAGTGAGTAACAGTGGCAGAAGCAGCAGTAGATACATGCATTCTGACTCTCACACACCCCATAGATACAGCTATACACTGTATGCAGCTACACACATAGGTACAGTTACACACACAGGTACAGCTACACACACAATAGATACCCACATATACATATACATTCACAGACACACACTCACATCCCCCCAAAGACCCACATGTATTCAGACATACACAGGTCCCATAGGAACTTCCCCCTCTTTTCTCCACACAGACATGCAGCTCAGGAAGACCCCAGGTATACTTGAAGACTCCCAGAGACCTCCCTATCCACCTCCAAGGAAATTCCTACAAAGAAATTTCTTCAGGTTTGAAATAACCTTCCAAATAATTTCAGATGCTGCTCACTATGCCGTGGAGGAAACAGAAGGCCAGAGAACGTAACTGACTTGTTGGAGGTAAGAGGAAGCGTGCCTGAGCGAGGACCAGAACTCAGACTTCTGACCCCCAGCCCAGGGCTGTCGGTCCACTGAACTGCTGAGCAGCCTCTCACGCTGTTAACAGGTCACACAGTCATTTCCCCACCACGGTCACCACAGTTATCTAGAGAGACAGGCCCAACCTAGAGATGCAGACACACATTCTGACAGCTCCAGGTACGCACACACTCTGCCAAGCCATCCCTACCATACACTTGCTGCCACTGTATTCTCCCAGGCTTGCTTTCTTGAAGATTCTTCCTGGGAAGCAGCCTCTAGGACCTTGTGCTAGAGTAAGACCACAATGGGGCTTTTGAGGCCAGCCTTACCTCCTGCTTCCAGCCCAGGACAGATGAACAGAACAGAAATGTGGGGGGCAGGGGAAGGGGTGCAGAGAGATAGATGTTAGTTAGGGGCAGCTGAGGACGGATCATACCACCAAAACTCTGGCTGTCTCTAAGGCCCACCTCACCCGCCACGCAATCCAGACAGCAAGGAAGGAGGTGAATGGGGCAAAGAGGAAGAAGATGGCAGTGATCCGATGGATGGGGGACAATATCCCACTGGGCAGCTTTGCCAGACTTCCCATCTGGAGATGAAGGGAGAAACGCAAATGGTACATGGGCCAGCAAGGGAGCATGTGGAGGCGGCTCTGTGGGGCTGGGCCCTGACCCTGTCGGCCTGGACCTTTCTCCCTCCCAGCCCCTTTCCTTGGCTGGTGCTGGGGGTTCCTGGCTTCACTGGGGTGGAGCCAAACCCTGGCTTTGTGATCCTGCCCCTTACTCATTACTGTTAGCCTCCACGAAGTCCAGTCACCACTTTCCTCCACCAGACAGGCTTCGGGGAGGGGGCAGGATGCTGGGCAAGGTCCCCCAGGTAACTGAACAAACAGCCCTCCCCTCCTCAGCCCCCCTGGGTGGAGAGAGACCCGGTTTTGGTTTCTCCGGCTCCATGAACACACAGAGGTACACGTCCTACCATAGGAGGAAGCAATGACTGTTACGAGGTTGGCGGCTGTAGGGGGCGCAGGGCCCCGGGGGGCAGGTGGACGAGCAGGGGAGGGGTTGGCCCCTGCCCAGTCCAAGCTGGCCCCTGGCGGCCCCACCCCGGCGGCCGCAGCGGCCCTGCCCGCTACTGGATGTGGCAGGCGGTGGAGGACGTGGCCTGGCAGCACATGCAGGTGGGGTTCACGGACTTGGGGGGGATGAGGTCCAGGTCCTCGTCGTCAGGGATCTCATCTAACCGGTAGCCGTCCTTCAGCAGCTGGATGTTCAAATCTTGGTTGATCTGCTGCAGACAAAGGGGAGGGAGGTCAGGCTCGGGGCCATCCGGAGGCACCAGCCGTCCACATCCAGCCCTGTCCCATCCCTGGCTCTCCAGAAATCCCAGGCTTTGCACCTCCTTTAGGCCCCAGCCTCAGTTCTGGCCTCCCTTACAGGCACATCCTCTTGGGGCTCCACCTGGCTCTGCTACTCACCCCACCCCTTTCTAAGGGCAACTTCCCACCTTGGGTCCTGATTCTGTTCGCCCCGTCCCTATTTCAGGCCCTCGCCCATGAGGTGTCGCCCCTATGCCACATCCCATTGTAGTTCAGGGCCCTGTTCCAATCTGGGTCAGAACCCCGCCCCTAACTCTGTGCTCCCAGCACTGTAGGCGGAATCAGATCTCAGCCCCATCCAGCACCGGCTCCACCTCAGTTCAGTCGCTCAGTCCTGTCTGACTCTTTATGACCCATGGACTGCAACACACCGGGCTTCTCTGTCCATCACCAACTCCTGGAGCTTGCTCAAACTCATGTCCATCGAGTTGGTGATGTCATCCAACCATCTCATCCTCTGTCATCCCCTTCTCCTCCTGCCTTCAACTTTGCCCAGCATCAGAGTCTTTTCTAATGAGTCAGTTCTTTGCATCAGGTAGCCAAAGTATTGGAGTTTCAGCTTCAGCTTCAATCCTTACAATGAACATTCAGGACTGATTTCCTTCAGGATTGACTGGTTTAATCTCCTTGCAGTCAAGGGACTCTCAAGAGTCTTCTCCAACACCACAGTTCAAAAGCATCAATTCTTTGGTGTTCAGCCTTCTTTATGGTCCAGTTCTCACATCCATACATGACTACTGGAAAAACCATAGCTTTGACTAGACAGACCTTTGTTGGCAAAGTAACGTCTCTGCATTTTAATATGCTGTCGAGGTTAGTCATTGCTTTTCTTCCAAGGAGTAAGTGTCTTTTAATTTCATGGCTGCGATCACCATCTGCAGTGATTTTGGAGCCCAAAAAATTAAAGTCTGTCACTATTTCCATTGTTTCCCCATCTATTTGCCATGAAGTGATGGGACTGGATACCGTGATCTTAGTTTTCTGAATGTTGAGCTTTTAGCCAACTTTTTCACTCCCCTCTTTCACTTTCATCAAGAGGCTCTTTGGTTCTTCTTCACTTTCTGCCATAAGGGTGATGTCATCTGCATATCTGAGGTTATTGATATTTCTCCCGGCCATCTTGATTCCAGCTTGTGTTTCTTCCAGTCCAGCGTTTCTCATGATGTGCTCTGCATATAAGTTAAATAAGCAGGGTGACAATATACAGCCTTGATGTACTCCTTTCCTGATGGGTACCAGTCTGTTGTTCCATGTCCAGTTCTAACTGTTGCTTTTCGACTGGCATACAGATTTCTCAGGAGGCAGGAAAGGTGGTCTGGTATTCCTATCTCTTGAAGAATTTTCCACAGTTTATTCTGATCCACACAGTCAAAGGCTTTGGCATAGTCAATAAAGCAGAAGTAGATGTTTTTCTGGAACTCTCTTGCTTTTTCTATGATCCAGCAGTTGTTGGCAATTTGATCTCTGGTTCCTCTGCCTTTTCTAAATCCAGCTTAAACATCTGGAAGTTCATGGTTCATGTACTGTTGAAGCCTGCCTTGGAGAATTTTGAGCATTACTTTACTAGCGTGTGAGATGAGTGCAATTGTGTGGTAGTTTGAACATTCTTTGGCATTGCCTTTCTTTGGGATTGGAATGAACACTGACTTTTCCAGTCCTGTGGGCACTGCTGAGTTTTCCAAATTTGCTGGCATATTGAGTGAAGCCCTTTTACAACATCATCTTTTAGGATTTGAAATAGCTCAACTGGAATTCTATCACCTCCACTAGCTTTGTTCATAGTGATTCTTCCTAAGGCCCGCTTGACTTTGCATTCTAGCACTCTAGGTGAGTGATCACATCATCTTGGTTATCTGGATCATAAAGATCTTTTTTGTATAGTTCTTCTGTGTATTCTTGCCACTACTTCTTAATATCTTCTGCTTCTGTTAGGTCCATACCATTTTTGTCTTTTATTGTGTCCATCTTTGCATGAAATGTTCCCTTGGTATCTCTAATTTTCTTGAAGAGATCTCTAGTCTTTCCCATTCTATTGCCCACTGCTCTGCTCAGGGTGTTTTGGTTTTAGCCCCACCCTTTTCCCTAGAGTGGTCCTACTAAGGTGCTTTAGGGTAGGAAGCAGTGGGGCCTCACCTCAGCAGAGGAGTAGCCAGAGGAGGAGTATCTGGACATGTCAAAGTCATCATCACTGGCCGCAGAGGAGAGAAGGCAGAGAGGAAGTGATTTCCAGACATTAAATAGAAAACTCTCTTTACCCTCCCCCACATCAGTCAGTACCTCCCCCTCCCCCCACACTTCTAAATAAACAGCACAATCTTAGCAGAAACCATGCTTGCTGTGGGAATGCAGTTTTAAGACAGGTTCCTTAGCTCCACCCTTCTAAATACATGACTACCTTTAACCTCCTTCTAAATCAAGCTGCTACTACCCCACAGCCTTGCCCCTCTTTTTCCTAGGCTCAAATCACCTGGGTTTGTTGGGTTTTCCCAAAGTCTAGATCTAGCCAGGTCTGTGCCCCGCAGTAGGGCTCCCCCCTCAGAGTGGGCAGGGCACTACAGCATCAGGGCCCATTCTAGGGGCAGCTGCCGGGTCAGCTGTCCCGGGACAGCAGCAGATTGCACTGATCCCCTTTCCTGTCTCTGCTCCCCCTATCTCCATTCTTTGGGGGAATCACCCTCAGAGAGCTCCTGGCTGAGGGACACCCTCATTCTGACAGTAGAGCAGGTGTGGCCTGTTCAGCCCACTTGTTTATTCCCACTCCCACACAGCTCTGCCTTGCCTGGCTGCCCCGATGTCTCCATACACACCTGTCCGTGTCAAGGGCTACCAGTGGCTTCTCATCCGGGCTCTGGTCAAGCGAGGAGTAGCCTTTATTTGGGACGACCAGCCTGGGTGGAGAATTTGGGGGACTGGATTGGTGATTGAAGCACACCAACCTGGCAAGGAACTGGGCTGGGCCACACCCCACAATCTCCCTCCCCGCCCCCACCCCACCCTACCCCATCCCACCCCGCCACCTTGATCCGATGAGACTCTCTCCTCTCAGAGAGGAGCTGGGCCTGAGGAGGGAGGGAAGAGGGGAGGCTCAGAGCCAGCAGAGACAGGACCCGGCTGGCAGGGTCCTGGTGGGGGTGGGGCGGGGCCCTACCTTGTCCGGGCCATGACGTTGTTCTTCTTGGGTTGCTGGTTAACAGGGCTACCCATGCTGCCATTCTTCAGGGAGCCCTTCCGGGCCAGCTCCCGCTGCTTCTCTGCAGGGGAACATGGGGAAGAAGCTGTGTCCTGCCTCCAGGGCCACCCTGCCTTACCACTCAGGACAGCCTGGGCTGGCCTCCATGGTGAAACTCCTTGCTTCTCTAAGAACTGAGGCAAGGATCCAACTCTAGGCCCCGCTGCTTGAAAGAGACAGTGCTTTCCTCTGCCCAACCTGAGGCAGATAGTGAAGGGCGACAGGAGGCTGACCCCCATCTTCCAGGAACTGTACTCCCAAGTGGGGCAGCTAGCATGTGCTCAATCCAGAGAAAGGCTGGAGAGGGAGAGATGGAATAGAAGGATGGCAGGGCTTCCTGCAGGTGACACCTTGAGGTGGAGTGTGAAAATGTTAGTCGCTCAGTTGTGTCTAGCTCTGTGACTCCATAGACTGTAGCCCACCAGGCTCCTTTGTCCACTAGGTTCTGCTAGGCAAGAACACTGGAGTGAGTGGCCATTCCTTTCTCCAGGGGGTCTTCCCGACCTAGGGATTGAACCCGGGTCTCCTGCACTGCAGGCAGATGGTCTACCTTCTGAACCACCAGGGAAGCCCACTTGAGGTAGAGAGGAGGGCATTTGAGGAAGGAAGGGTAGTGTATAGAAAAGTGCATTTAGAAGTGAGTGTAATAAGTGCGGATCTGGACGGGATGGAGGGATGAAGATGGAGGAAGGTCGGGTTAGAAAAGTTATATACATTTATTCAGTCATTTATTTATTCAGCAAACATCTGTGTCACCAGTCATGTATCAGGTCCTGTGCACAAGGGACTTGGGGCCCCCTCTGATTACAGACTTGGAGCATGAAGGCCTGAATGCCAAGCAGAAGAGTCTGGGCTTAATGGAAAAGGAAAGAAGCCACTGAAGGTTATGGAGCAGGAGGGGCAGCATGGGGCAGGCAGGGTAAAGGCAGCAGGCTGGGGGACCCCTCTGCCGAGACTACTTCTGACTCCTTGGTTAGCATATGGATTCTCCGAGGCTCTAGAACCTATCAGATTCATGGGACTGGTAACCAAGGGACCCATTGCCTGGTGTGTGGCTCTCCCAGTAGTCAGTTTCTGCCTGGGCCCTACAGGAGGCCTGTCTACCCATTCCTTCTCACAGCAGCTCTGATACTGGCAAAAGGACTACCGGGGAAAGCTCTCACAAAACAACAAGTTCCAGAGAGGAAGGATGGGATGGGCATTTATAGATACTGTGACTCTGGAATTTTCTTGACCTCCATGTCTCTCATCTCCCATTCTATCCCTCATTCTTTGCCACTGCTCATCTATCTCACGCCCGCAAACCCACCTCCACCTCCTTTCCCGCAAGGCAGCAGCTGCCATTACCACCCCAAGCCTCTAGGGGGTGCAATTTGCCTTATAAGTTCCTGGTGGGGATTCTCCTCAGTGCACCTGGAATAAGGCTGTGGATTTTTCTAGAGGAGCTGTGGTGGTAATACAATGGTCAGGGGGGAAGGTATTGTTTTTAAGAGCATGTTGGAATTGTTGGAAACAGTGAAAAAATGCTAATAAACTGCAAAAGCAAAATACAGACTACTGTGCAACTATTAAAAGAAGTCATTCTCTATATACTGATATTAGAAGGGGCTCTAAGACATTAATCAGAAAACAAAAAAGAAAAAAATTTCAGAAAATGTGGACAGTATGATACCACTTGTGTTTAAATACAATATAAAACTAGAAAAAACTAAAAACCAAAACCAAAATGCTTGGAATGATTATCTCTGGGGAGGAGAAAATGATGGGGAAGAGTAAAGAAGTTATACTTGTTAAATACTTATGTTGTTAAATTAAACAATAATAAGAAAATAAAACTGGCTGCAGTTTGAGTCTGGTGTCCTGTCCTGGGAAGATGAACAAATTCCACTGAGAGGACTGTTCTCTTGTTTAGAAAAACAGCCTGAGGGGCTCCCTGGATTTGGTCTGGAAGGAGAAAAGCAAGTTAAAAGGAAAAAAGAAAAGCTGAATAATATAACAGGACTCTGAAAAGGTGTCCTGGCAGCTGCTGAGCAAGGTTTTGAAACAGATTTCTCAGGACAAGGAGAGGGCCCAGTATTTGATGGGCAGCTGGAGCCTGGGGAGAAAGATGAGCAAGAGGGCGGCCAGGATGGCAGAGAAGCTCTGAAGGATGATCATGGCCTGCATTTAATTGTTAACTGTTTCCTGGATGCACTGTGTTAGCTATATTTTCACTTGTGAAAACAAATTATTTATTTATTTATTGATGGCTGCACCTCATGGCCTGTGGGATCTTAGTTCCCTGACCAGGGATTGGACCTAGGCCCTCGGCAGTGGAAATGAAGTGTACTAACTACTGGACCGCCAGGGAATTCCTAAAACCATTTTTTAAAATTAGAAGTCTGTTATGTATGGCAGCCTTGGGTGAGTGAGATGGTCCCTGAGGGAGAGAGGTGGTGTTGGCGGGAAGTGAAGCGAGCGCAGCAGCTGCAGGAGCTCTGGGCAGTGACTGGGAGAGAGGTGGCTCAAAGGAGTGAGCGGCAGCATAAACTGACTTTGGAGTGGACGTGAGATAAACCCCCAAGGGCAGGGTGACCCTGGGAAGCCAGGAGAGGTCTGGGTTTATTAAGAAACTAAGGGAAAGTTTCTCCAAACAGGAGCCAACAAGATCTGCAGATATCCAGATAGGCTGACTAGGAAGGGGGAAAGGGGCTCAGCTTCTAGGGGAGAGGAGCCAGGTTCCAGGCTTCGGGAGCCTCACTCCTTTCTGCCCTCAGACACAGGAACTGATGCCTACTTCTAAGGCAGCTAGCTTCCTCTCAACCTGGTCCAGTGTTTGATGGGGCTTCCGACCCTCTCTCTGGGGTTCCTGCAGCTATGCCCCAGAACACTTGGAGCCTTCTGGACCCCAGAGATGCCTCTAGAGCTCTGGGCACCTGTAGAGAATTATCACCTCCCTCTTGGCCTTGCAGGAGAGACGGTACCTGTGACTTGGTGGCTAGAGTCTTGGAATTGTCTAGCCTGAGCTGTACCTCTTTGCAGACCCAGCCCAGCGCACCTTGCCTGTCCACGCCCAACATCTCCCTCACCCCCCAGACACACTCACCCAGCTTCACTTGGAGCGGGGATGGTTTGTAATTCATGGCTACTGACTCACCCTCCCGGGCGTCACAGTCTCCGTCTGAGATGGAGGCGGCGGCTGGGTCCTGGGGGAGAAAGCAGGGGGACAGGGACCTGTTAGGAGGTAAACACAGGGGGCTGTTCTCACCTGTCCTCTGTGGGTATTTCTCCCTGGCAGCGGATGGGGTTCAGGAAGGGAGGGATAGACCCGTCTACCACGGAAGGAAGATCGGGAGCTGGGTGGAAGAGCCCAGGATCTCGGCTCTATTTACACCCATCTGGGTGTCTGTCCTTTAAGTCCTGTGTCATCTGCCACCCCCAGGAAGCCTACTGTGATTCTTTAAACCCACAGGACCACATTCTCTTGCCTCCCATACTTGTTGCCATGCTCCTTAGGGTCCTGCCTTGTTTAGAAAGATCTTTCTAGGTTCCTGTGAGTTTAAGTCTGGATTAAGGTCTGAGCAGGTGCTCCCTGAGACGGTCCTTCGCCGTTTCCCCAGCTCTGGCTGATCCCTTCCGAGGATCCAGAGAATTGACTGGCTGAGCCAGGCTAGACTTTCAGGCTGTAGCCACGCAGTTCTAGTGAGAACTTCTCCATTTCACAGATGGATCCTAAAGAGGGTCTCCCGAGAGAACCTGAATGGTTGGCTTGGAATGGCAGGTGAGAAGACAAACAATGGCAAGTCAGCCGGTGGCCAGCTCGTCCTGTGTTGCCCAGGCAGGGCTGGACACTACAGATAACAAGACAGCATGCATTCTGTGCATTGTCCACGGTCTGGAACCATTTTGGTCTCTCTCACTGCCCTCTTTACCAACTTCTTCCCATTGCTATGGGTGTTATGCTGTCCCAAGTCCTACTTTAGCCTCACTATTCTCTCCAGAACACCCCCAAATCTCTGCTACAAGATCCAGGGCCTTATCCTACTCTGCCTCAGTCAGTTGGAAGGCGCTGGAGTCATTCACCCTCTCCCTGAGAAATTGATAACCAGCCAAGGACGTAGGATGCTGCCATCCTACCATCCACCTAGGGTCATAGAGTGGTAAGCCTAAGGTCAGAGGATCACAGAGAGGCTCCAGAGCTGTGCCTATTCTGCCTCTGGGGACATGGAGAGCAGACAGAGAGGCAGGGAGAATGCTGGAGGATGGGCCCTGTGGGGCCAGGCCCAGGGATCTGAGTGGCTTCTGGTGACCATTAAAGGAAGGCTATGCAGCCATTATGGCGGTTTAGTTTCCCTTTAGAATGAAGCGGGGGGGATGAAAACATGCTTGCCACTAAAGGAAAAGGGAAAAGTCTAGAATGTTTTGGAGGGAAATCCTGGCCTTATCTGTGTTTCTTTAGGCTATCCAGAGTGCAAGGCCTGGGTGAGCTGTGTTGCCACAGTGGTTTGTGAGTTCCTGAGGGCAGAACCCAGGCCTGTGTCCTCTTCTCTGATTCCCAGCCTTAGCTGTCACTGAGGGGAATGGGACAGAAGGGTAGAACAGGTGGGGGGTACTGGGGGCTCAGTGCATGCATCCCAGGCAACCTCCCAAGCCACTGGTCTTTGCAAGTCCTTCATCCTCTGCCTCCCTGGCTTGGCTCCTCCTTGGGAGGCTGATCTCTGGCAGCACCTGTCCCCTGCTGCCCTGGAGAAGGAGGCCTCTAGTGACCCATCCATGTCTCTCTGTGGTCAAAACAGTGCTGCCTGCAGGGGACATGGAGACCAGCCGATGAGCACTAGGCTGCAGGGACGCTCACTGCCAAGGCTGCCTGAGCGAGGGCTTCTCAAAGGCAGAACCCACAAATGTGCCCGTGGGGCCCTCCCAGGGAAGTACTGGCAGATTTCCAATTTCCCTTCCTCTCTCTGTGGTGTTTGTCACATGTCACACACACCATGTCCATTTGGAAAGGGTTTCTCCCCTGGATTCCAGGACACCGTGCCTCCTGGCTCATCTTGCCTCTTTGACCATTACCTCTGCCTTCTCCCACAGTTAACTTCAAGAACTCAAGTCCTTGGGCGTTTGTGGCTAACTTTTCCCTCCTTGATGCAGATGAGTCCATCAGAGTGTCTTCTCTCAGGCTGGAGGTCCTGGCAACACTGGAGGGGGCCAGTGCAGGAAGGTTGGGGCCTGAGTGGGAAGCTGTTGAGTGACTCTGGTCACAGGACCCACATGTATTCCCTAAGGCCACTGGGATTCCTGAGTGACAGTGCCAGTCCCTTTAGGTCAAGAGCCAGCATGTAAAGCCCTAGACTGCGAGGTCCCATTCAGCATCTCCCCATCACTGTCCTTGATGGAAGGCCATCTTTGAGGCAGGAACAAAGATTCTGGCACTGTGCCTGCAAACTGAAGCCTTCACTGTGGGCTTCCTGTATGTCTTTCCTGGGAAGTGCAGCCAATGCCCCATGACCACCACATGGAAATGTAATCAGGGAGATTAGATGTGAAATATTCATGAATACAAGTATCAGAGAGGAATCCAGGCAGAAGGAAGCATCTGGCTCGAAGAAATCAGGGAAAATTTAAAATGCCCCCCAAGGACATCTGACAGGAGTTAGCTAGATCCAGAAACTAGAGTGGTGATTAGCAAGGTTATTAATAAACACTCAGCAGAGACAGACACTGAAATTCATCTCTAACAGCAGCCCATGTTTCTACAACCCTGCATGCAAATTCTCCAAAGACTATGGAGATGATTAATAGCTCAATCTCACTGTTTCTGGGATGGAATAAATCAGCTAATGACCAGAGCAAAACCAATATAACTAGAGGAAGGCAGAAGTACCAGAAGAATCTTAAGAGTTAGTCTGGTCCAGTGATTTTCATTCAACCGTGTTTCCTGAACCCTGTGCCTTGGGCAGAGCTGAGTGCGAGAGGAGAGCAACAGGAGGGGGTCTGGCTTCTCTGAAACCGGAATAGATCTGTTTTTATGTATTTATTTGGCTGTGTCAGGTCTTAGCTGTGGCACACAGGATTTCCACTGTGTCATGTGGGATCTTGCAATGCGGTGTGTGTGCTCTCTGGTTGTGGTGCGTAGGTACGTTGTGGCACACGGGGCTTAGCTACTCTGCAACATAGGGGATCCTAGTTCCCAGACCAGGTGTCAAACCCGCGTCCCCTGCATTCCAAGGTGGATTCCCAACTACTGGACCACCACGGAAATCCCCAGAATAGATCCATTTTTATTTCACTTACATAGGAGCCTTTCTGCAAGATTTTGGTTGAAGAAAGGGTTTTATTGCCTTAAAAGAAAGGTGAGGGAGGGAGTTTAAAACACATTGATTTAGCCCAATCTTTTAAAAATGCTTTACTATAGAACTTGTTAAATTTACATGAAAACAGAGAAAACAGTATAGTGAGATCCTGGGTACCTACCAAACAAATTATTAGCTTCAACAAATTACCACTTAGACTATTCTTTAAAAAAAAAAATCTTGGATCCTCCATTTATAACACTAGCTATGTGATCTGGGCTTTAGTTTCTACATCTGTAAAGTGGGGCTTACACTAATACCTATGTCAAAGGTTTCTGTGAGGATAAGGTGAGACTATATAATCTGGTGCTTAATATGCAAGCATTTAGAGTAGTATTTAGTATATATACTACATCCAGCACACTCTATGTGTGGTATAGCTATGAGGCTTTTATTAGCACAGGCTCTGTGGGACACACAGCCATGAACAGTGTACCCTGGCAGTGACCAATCCACAGCACCAGCCCTGTCACCACCCGGGTTGGGGCCTGGCTTATGTGGGGAGATATCTGTGGAAGAGATGCTTGCTCAACAGGGTGAGGAGGGGCCTGATCAGGGAGCATTCTGTCTCCTCTCTCTCCTCACTTCCTTACACTGCATTTCCCTCACTTAGTTAACAGCAGTCAGCCTGGGACTCATCAAGATATATAGAAATGGACCCATCCTTAAGGAGCTCCCAGTAATTATTAGTAAATGTAACAAGAGCCATAAAAGTAGAGGGAAAGGGACAAAGGGAGGGTGATCAGAGAAAACGTCCCAGAAGAAGACTCTTGAAAAGATCTCCAAACATCAGTTTCCCAGTTATCTTAAGAGGAAGGATGTTCAGAGAACATCTGCAGAGGCTCAGATGCCTGAAACTAGCATTGCATATTCAAGAAACGGTCAATATTTTGCTACAGTTGAAACCTAGAAGGTATGATGATGAAGAGTGACAGGAAATAAAGTTGTGGGGCCAGCAGGGCTCAGATCATGGTGGAAGATGGGCCTTGATTTTGTTCTTTGCTCAGAAGATGATGGCAGAGGAGCCAGTGAAGCCTTGAGTAGGGGAGTAACATGATCAGATTCGAGATGGAGAAGAACACTCTAAAAGTCATGTAGAAGATTGGTGGGAAGGAAATGAGACTGGGATTTAGGGACCTGTTGCAACAGTGCCAGCAAGAGATGACAGAGGCCTGAACTAAGCAGAAGATAAAAAGTCATAAAGGAGGATGTTAAAGAGAGTAGAGTGGCAGACCTTAGGGATAAAATGTAGAAGGAGTCCAGACACTCCTAGTTTTCTGTGTGGGGTAACTGGGAAAGGGGTGCTTGAAGTAATTATTAAAACAGACAGTGCAGGAGAAGGCATAACTATGGTCAGGGAAAACCAGATGAGCTCAGTTTGGGACAGGTTAAGCTCTGAAGTGTCTTTCGGACACTAAATGACATCATTAGTAGGAACTGAGGTTCAGGATCTCAAGAAAGAGCTGTGGACTGATGGTAATTGAAGCCCACAGAGGAGAATAAACCTTTCAGGGAGAACAAGCACAGTGAAACAGACAGGAGCCAAGAATAGTATCCTGGAGAGCATCCAACCTTAGGAAATGAGTGGAAGAAGAAGGCTGACTGGAGCAGAAAGGCAAGATGTAGAAAAAGATCCAGGAAGATATTCAAGCAGTTTCCAGGTGAAACAAATCAATAATGTCAAACTAATACATGAGTCCATAAGATAAAGATAATATTTAGAAATGAGGAAGTCGTAGGTGACCTCAGCAAACAGAGGTTTGGTTGAATAGTAAGGACAGAGCCCAGATTACAAGGGATGTAGGAGGGGATAGGAGATGAGGAAGTAGAAACAGTGAACACAGGCTGTTCTCTCAAGGAGCGACACTGAGAAGAGAGAGTGAGAATGAATGACAGTCAGAGGAAGTTTTGGAGTCAAAGGATTCTTTGGAGGGAGGGAACACATGACCACTGTTTCATACTGAGGGGAAGAAAATTGAGTAGAAAGGGAGATGTTCAATGGACTATGGTCTTTGAGGAGTCAAGAGAAGATAGAACCAGAATCAGATGAGAGGAGGAATGCTCCTTACTGAGATGGAAGGGAGGTGAAGATGGGTGGAGGATGCAGATAACATAGAGACAGGAAGGTAGGTGGAAGGTTAAGGGAGTTCATTCCTAAAAGTCTAGTTAAGTTAAAAAAAAAGGGGGAGATGCTAAGGGGTTGAGGAAAAGAGGGACTCTTGGTGGCCGGACAGGAGTGGAAGGAGATCAGACTGGCAGGGGTTTCAGCTACAAATTCTCAACTTTCACCCGCTCTTGATCTTGCCTTCAGGATGAAAGGCACTCTCCGTGGTGCTGAACAATTTTGCCTTTGTCTTATGGACTGAACACAGATGATTCAAGGTAACAACATGATTCAATTTTCGCTTTCCCACAGGAAAGGTAACCTCTGTCCTCACCTTCAAGCACTAATTTTCAGGAAGATGGAAAATGAAATGGATTTAGAATGAGGTATGAAGAGGCAAAGTGCTTGTATCAACATTATCTAACCTCTCTTTGCCTAACACACATGAATTTCCCTCTAGTTTTAGGAGGGAGCTGGTGGAAGCAGTTCTGAGTTATGAAATGCTGAAAGGCTACCTCTGGAATAGTCATGTCTGTACCCTGTTCAGTTCCCCTGGGAGAAAGCAGAACAGCCTTAGAGCAGGAACAGGAACAGGGCTAGGAGGACAGGTAGTACTGAGAAGGAAAGGAAAACAGGGGGTGATCTGGAGCTCAGGCCACTCTCTGATGGGCAGAGAGACAGCAAGATAGGGTATCAAAGAACAACTCTGTTTCTGTCACAAGTGGTTCAGCTCAGAAACTTCCTGAGGCTGTGGCTCCCTGAAGAGTTATGCTACTCCCCCAAAACATCCCTTGGGAGTGGGTGGTAATAAGCATGTTTAGATGTCAATATTTTAGAGGGAGATCCAAAAGAATGCAATTCTATGCCTTTCTGTCCAATGCCCATGGTTTGGCAGAGACCTAATGTCCAGTCCAAGAATATTCAGTAGCAGTTTAGGCACTGGTTAGACCTCTTGGCTTCCTTGCAGATGGCTGTCCATTCAGCCTCTAAGGCATTCCCATCCCTCTCTGGCTCAACATGAGAATCATTTGGCCAGTGACAGTTCCTACTCCAGAGAAGGATCTGAGGTCCTGTGAGTACCATGGTTGGGGAGCTCCCACTTTATCCCCTATCTTCCTCTTTGCTAGCATTTCTGCCAGGCAACTGGCCAGGACTTCTATCCTTTCAGGACATATTAAGACCCTTAGGGGCCCCACTTATAGGGAAGGACAAAGACCTCTGTTAGGTGTAAGGTCTTTTGGGGGATATCTGGAAGGCGGGGTGGTGAAGAACAGAAAAGCGAGGGAAGTCTAGAAGCCTGAATTCGGGAAAGGGGTCAGAGGACCCTGCCTAGTTCAGAGAGGCCTCTCTAATCAGTCTAAATCTCTTCACTCTTTAGGTTTTTCTCTATAAGAAGACTCAGTTCAAACAAAGTCAATACTGAGTGGCACTCCTTTCCAGCTCTGGACTGGGTGCTGGTAGTAGGGAAGAAAACACACCTTCTCCACACACACCACAATTCTTCAGAGCATTATGGGATGAAGCAAAGCTCCCTAGAAGGAGGCAGAAAGGATTCTCGTGGCTGGGCTAGAGTTCAAGCACTCAAGGGGGTCTTGTGTATAGCTGAAGATTTTCTGTTTCTTTAAACAGCTCCTAGGATGGAATTCATCCCCCAAAAGAAGCACCACCCACCAAGCTTTAGTAGCTTTGTGGTGACTGTCATTGGGGAATCAAAATGCAGAAACCCATGGCTAGAAACAACTTTAGCCATGGCGAGTTTAATAGATTTTTCTATTATAAAGTGATACATGCTAAAATTAAAAAAATCACATTTAGTTTTACCGCTTTGAGGTGATCTTTGTTAATGTTCTAGTGTATCTGAGTCTTTTATGTATACTACAGTAGCAACACTAGGGGCTTTCCCTCTCTAGAAGCTGGTGTTTCGCCTGTCCTCACGGTCACAGGTGTGGGCCTCTAGGTAGGTACATTGTTGGGTCTATGTGGTCCCGTCCTTGCTTAGACCAGGAGGAGCCCATCAGAGCATCCCCCAGAACTGGGAAGTGGGGCTTCTACGAGGAAACGTGAAGTGGTAGCAGAGAAGGTCACTGGCAGGGAGACAAGAATAAAGCTGATGTTCAGAAAGAAGAAACACAAGAGCCAGAAAGTCTTCCCTAGGTCTCAGGTTCTGGTTCTAGAACTTGTCCTGTCCCTCTAAGGTTTGATTACATGCCTGTCCTCTTGTATTGGACTTCCCTGTTGGCTCAGATGGTAAAACATCTGCCTACAATGCGGCAGACCCAGGTTCAATCCCTGGGTCGGGAAGATCTCCTGGAGAAGGAAATGGCAACCCACTCTGGTATTCTTGCCTGGAAAATCCCATGGACAGAGAAGCCTGGTAGGGCTACAGTCCATGGGGTCACAAAGAGTTGGACATGACTGAGTGACTTCACTTTTCCTTTCCTCTTGTATTAGGAGAAAATCTAGTGTCCTTACAGTCTAGTCACCTTTTTAGCTTAAACTAGCTCGAGTTGGATTTTGTTACTATAACAGAAAGTATCTGCTAATAATTATTCATAGAACAACATTTAAAGAAAAACATACTGTATCTTATATTTTATATTTAAAAAGTTAGTATTAGGGCATATTCAATTCTCCATATTTTTACATAGTTTTCTTAACCATCAGCTTAATGGCTACATGATATCTATAAAGGGGACATACAATAACTTTTTAACCCTTCACTTATTTTGGACATTTAGGTGGTTTGCAATATTACACTATTATAAATCAAAAAGTGCAAACGCTTTTAAGATTCTTGATACATACCGCCAAACTGCTTTCCCAGAAGATTCTTCCAATTTACAATGCCTCTAGTCACAACCAATAGCTATAGCTGGTTTTTTAGTATTTTATTTTTTACTGTGTACCAGGGTATTTTAGGTCATCACATCTATCTACTGGTTTCCAAGAGAGCTCTTCTCCAGTTCTATTTGCTTGGTTCCCCCTGGGGAATCTTCTTTCAAAGGATATAATTTCCTCTGGGCATCATCTGCCAGACAAAATATTCCTGACTTGAAGCCACTGATTAAGAACAAAAGGCAAGAAGACTGTTGCACTGCAGCTTGGGCAAGGCTCTGGTAGCGCATGGAGCACTAGCACTGTCAGGTAGCGGGCTGCCATGCTCCAGCTGGCCCCTGGCCCGTGCATATCAGCTGCAGGCACTGGGACTGAAGCTGCAGATCCAGGAGGCAAACCTCACTGAGGAGGTCTCCCTTGCTTTCAGATTTAGGGTGAGACAATGAACCAAAATGGCTCTGGAGTTATTCCAGAAAGACAGGCAGCTCCCACTCCCTTACCTATTATTTAGTTTTCAAAAATAGCTGCTCAGAAACAGGGAGAGAAAAGGATGGTGAAAGATACGAAGCTAGCACTGGGATGGCAAAGAACTGGATTCATTTAAAAAGAAAATTGCATTTATTTCTTTGGCAAGGCTGGGTCTTCATTGCTGCGGAGGCTTTTCTCTGGCTGCAGTGCGCAGGCTTCCTATTACAATGACTTCTTTTGTTGCTGAGCACATGGTTCCCTGGCATTTGGGCCTCAGTAGTCACAGCAAGAGGGCTCAGTAGTTGTGGTTTGCAGGCTCTACAGTATGGCCTCAGTAGTTGTGGTGCATGGGCTTAGTTGCTCTGAGGCATGTGGGATCTCCCCAGACCAGGGATTAAACTGTGTCTCCTACATTGGCAGGTGGGTTCTTTACTACTGAGCCACCAGGGAAGCCCCAGATTCATCTGGGGGAGACAAGGGATGTGTGAATTTTTAAAATGATTTAGAATCCTGCTTTGCCTTCTCTGTGGTTAGGGCTGCTTATCCTACATTGATGTTCTGTCATTCCTATTCACCTGGAAATCCTATGAACAAAAAGCCTTTGTTTGGGAGATAGGGCAAATGCCTAACTCAGGGACAACTAGATAGCAATAGTGGCTTGGGGGAAGCCTCTGCAAAAAGGCCTTGGGGATGAGCCTCCTGACCCAGGAGACAGGGGCAGGGCCAGAAATTGAGAAACATTGGTTCCTCCGGGAGGCTTGACTTGGCCTAGTCCTTGAACTTCATCCCTATCCCCAAGCTCATCCTCTGAGCCAGATGTTAAGCAGGCTCCTGTCTTACCTTGGACCGGGCAGAGACACAGGTCTTAGCCTCTACAGTCTGGTGAACCAAAATGTTTTTGAGTCCCACATCCTGCTCCTCTGTCACCTGCTCCTATTTCAACCTCTTTAGGGAGAGGCCATCTCACTTAATGGAGAAAGGAGTAAAGGTGTAAAATTCTTTTAAAAAGTAGATCAACAATGGTTGAAGTGATAAATTTTATGTTATATTTATTTTACCACAATGCGAAAAAATGGGGGGAAAAAGAGATTAACTGGTAGGGCCTGAGGCAGAAGAAGATGGTATGAGGGTGGACAGTGGAGAGGAGGCAGTCCCTCCTCTTATTTAATTCAGTTTCGGCCAACACAGACTTTGGAGACAAGACTTTGCATAGAAATGATTCCAAAATCAAGGGAGTTAAAGGGGACAAGGGATCTGCAGTTCTAAGGGCCTTCTACTTGGACAGGGTTGAAAGGAGGCAAAGAAGGGGGTTGGATACTCAGGGATAATGGGGCTTTAAGGAGTGTGGTCCAGAGGACCCTTTGGTTTCTTTCCAGGATATGGATCCTAGTTCCCCAGTGTAAAGAAGGCGGCACAGAATACCAAGCAGAGATGCTGTCAAAGAACTGAAAGATGGTGTTTGCTTGGGAGAGTCCTTGAGACTGGTCCCTTATCCCTGCACATGGTAGGGAGCTGAAGCAAGAGAAATGTCAACAAACATTGACATTTGGCCTACGCCAGACTACTTGTGGATGGAGCTTCATCTGGATCTTGGCTCCAAATCTCACTTGAGGATGTTTGATAAGCTTCAGTTACTCAGCAACTTACCTAAGCCTGCACTGCCTCATGACTCTTCTGGACTCCTGGATTTCCCAAGAAGGCAGTTATCTGAAAGTCTATGGGATGTCTTCCCAGGGCTGCCATCTCTGACCCCTTTTCTCTGGCCTTGGAAGAGTAAAGAGCTACTTGTCTGTGGTGGACAATGGACTTGGAGGGCTGGTATGAAGTAGCTTCTCCCCTCTGTGGCATTTCCTGCCTCTGCCTTTCCTCTCCCTTACAGACTCATCTAACTCACCAGCCTCCATTATGCCTGGCAAGCACCACTTTTTGCCCATAAAGACAACTGGCATTTCTCTGGCCAGAGCAGTCCCCTGTTCTTTCCTTTTTCGGTCATCCCAATAGTTAGGCATTGGTGAGCTTGAGAGTGAAGTGTTAGTCACTCTGTAATGTCCAGCTCTTTGAGACTCCATGGACTGTAGCCCGTCAGGCTCTTCTGTCCCTGGGATTCTCTAGGCAAGAATACTGGAGTGGGCAGCCATTTTCCTTCTCCAGGGGGTCTTGCAGACCTAGGGATCAAATTTACATTGTAGGCAGATTCTTTACTGTCTGAGCCACCAGGGAAGATTAATGCTTGCAACTTGTTTAAAAAAAAAAACAACAAACAAATTGATGTTCACTGAACAACAACAAGGCGGCAGGCAGGACAAAATGCATTTTGAGGAGGGAAAAAGACCCAGACCTGGTTCTTGCCAAGAAGTGAAAGTGAAGTGAAGTGAAGTTGCTCAGTCGTGTCCAACTCTTTGCGACCCCATGGACTGTAGCCTACCAGGCTCCTCAGTTCACGGAATTTTCCGGGCAAGAGTACTGGAGTGGGTTGCCATTTCCTTCTCCAGGGGATCTTCCCAACCCAGGGATTGAACCCGGGTCTCCCACATTGCCAGCAGATGCTTTACGGTCTGAGCCACCAGGGAAGCCAAGAAGACTTTAGTCTAAAGATGGGGAATTGACAGGCACACAAATTAGCTTGTTCAAGGCAGAGAGAGGAACATGAGAGGCAGGAACGCATGAAGGGTGGGGGTAGCACAGAGAAGGTGATGGCAGTGGAGGTTGTTTATCCTCCCAGACAAAGAGGGTCAGGCTCTTCTTTGATCGGGGGGCTTCCCTTGTGACTCAGCTGGTAAAGAATCTGTCTGAAATGGAGGAGACCTGGGTTCGATCCCTAGGTTGGGAAGATCCCCTGGGGAAGGGAAAGGCTACCCACTCCAGTAGTCTGGCCTAGAGCATTCCATGGACTATATAGCCCATGGGGTGGCAAAGAGTCAGACACGACTGAGCAATGTGCACTTTTACTTTGATCAAAACAGAGGATCAGCTCTTAGGTCAATGGGTACTTTGGCAAGAAGACTCAAAGCAATGATTGGTGAGGTTTAGCCCTAGGGCTAGGACTTTATTCTCACTACTTTTTAATGCTGCTGCTACTACAACCCCTACTCTGTCATGGGGCACCCAGTCCACCCTGTTTCTGTGGGTCAAGTACAGAGATGCAAGGGGCTCAGTACATCAGGGTCTTTTCCTTTACCACGATATACACAGACAACTCTCCCATAAGGAAGGTTCAAAAGGCTGTGGGTGGGCGGCAGGAAAGTGTTTCCATTGGGAAGGCAAATATGAATTCACAGTCCTAAGATAGGGATATGGTAGCTCTGGTGAAATAAACCCTTACTGGCCCCAGCAGTCACTCTCACCAGGCCTGTTTTGTGCCGCAGGGAGGTCAATGCTAAGGTCACTTGGGGGCTCAGGGCCCAGCCCAGGAGAGGAGGAGGTCAGAGAAGGGAGGGAGAGACTCGTGAACCCTATCTGAGTTTCCCTAGAGAAGTCAGATGGTGGTGGAAGAGTAGGGGGAGGGGAGGTTCTACACTAGCCCAAGCTCAAGGCAAGATCTCAGTTGTGAAGATAGCCATTTGCTGGTTATTTGTCTCTAGAGGGAAACAATACTCCTCTGCAAAGCTAGATGATCGTGGAGTCCCTGCTGGAAGGGCTTCCCGGGCCGTCCTGTCACTCCCTGGCTGGTGCAGTAATGCTGAATGGATAACTCAAGGCTACCACCTCAATGCTGAGGCATCCACAGGTAGGGAGCCTGAAACAACAAATAATCAACACTTACTTAAAGAGCTCCCTAGAGCTCTGCAGCCCATCTCTCTGAGGAATGTCTTCTTTGCTCTGATTACATCTGAGCAGGCTTCATCTCTTCTAGACCATTCTGACACACCTCTACAGCTTATATCCTTCCACACCACTGAGCATATCTATGTACCTTTAGGGTGGTACTTTTTAAACAGTAATGGGCATACAAATCACCTGGGAATATTGTTTAAATATAGATTCTGATTCAGTAGGTCTGGAAAGAGAAAGTGTCAGAGTCTCAGTTGTGTCCAACACTTTGCAATCCTATGGACTGTGGCCTGCCAGGCTCCTCTGTCCATGGGATTCTCAGGCTAGAATACTAGAGTGGGTTGCTCTGCCCTCTTCCAAGGGATCTTCCCAACCCAGGGACCGAACCCAGGTCTCCAGCATTGCAGGCGGATTCTTTACCATTTGAGCTACTAAGGGTCTCAGTAGGTCGGGAGTGGAACATGATTATGAATATCCACATTTCACAGAAGCTCCAAGGTGATATCAGTGTTCTCAGTTCAGGGACCACACTTTGAAGAGCAGGGCTCTGGGCCAGCCCCTCTACACTGACACCATGCCAGGGCAGCCCCTCAGAGTGCTCTCTGCCCCAGCCTGAATCTGGTTAATTCTTAGTGTGAAGAGAGGATGATGATTTGGTGGGGGAGGAGATTAGGGACTTACAGCAGCAGAGCTGCTGCTGTTGGAGGCAGCTCTGATAAGACCTCTGGCTGGGACCAGGCAGGGAGCTGCTCAGAACAGCTTAGCCCAGGTGTGGTTCTTCTGGAATTTATCAAATTTTTTAGCTACTACCTCTTGAACATCTGCTGTTTGAATAGTTATGGTGCTAGGTGCTTTATGTATGTTGTCTCATTTAATCCTCCTAAAAGACCAAGTAAAGTAAATATTCCCATTTTAGAAATGAAGAGCCAGGTTGTATAAAGCAATATGTTCAAATTCACACTTAGAAGGTGGAAGCACTAGGATTGGAATCTAATTTGCTCATTTTAAAATATCCCAGCCCCTCCTCAGAGACATCAGATGAAGTCATGAGATTAACAATACATTAGAACTTAGCTGAGGGATGGTTGTCTTGTAAAGCAGGCACTTCAAAGGCTGGCACTAGTTTAATCACATCTCTAGTGCTCTGCACACTTTCGGAGCTCCTCTTGAGAAAATCATGCATGCTTTCTGATCATTGGCCTCCTGCTCAATGAGTTCTCCATAGGAAGAAAGTATTAGAGACAGGAAGCTGTCAATAACTCAAGATGGAGAGAGAAAGAGAGACTGGCAGGAAGCAGCAAGCAGGAAAAATCCCTGGGAGCTGAGAGTGCTAAGCCCATGAAAGGAACGCAGAGGGCAGTACAAGAAAGGGAGACAAAAAGGTCTCAGCCGCTCATTCAGTTCAGGTCCCGCACTTTATATTACATTCTAGGCACTGTGCTGGGTGCTGCTGATACAAAGACGATATGGCTTTTGCCCATGAAGAGCTCACAGGCCAGTAAGTGAGATAAATGAATACGCAGATAACCGAAAGAAGTTTGTGTTGAGTGTTTTAGGGACATAAGACAGAAGTATCTATCCCACTCTTGGGAATTAGGGAAGACTTCTTCAAAGAAAGCTGAGGCATGAAGGATGAGTAGGAGGTAGATGCGAACCAGATGAAGAAAGGAACAGGAGAGGAGGGGAGTGGGATGAATTAGGAGATTGGGATTGACATACACACACTACTATGTACAAATCGCTAATAGATCACTAATGAGAACAGGAAGCTCTGCTCAGTGCTCTGCAGTGACCTAAATGGGAAGGAAATCCAAAAAGAGGGGATATATGGACACACATGACTGATCTGCTTTGCTGTATAGCAGAAACTAATACAATATTGTAAAGCAACTATATTCCAATAAAAATTAATTTAAAAAAGAAAGGAATAGAAAACAAAAAAAAAGGAGTGGGAAGAAGACACGCATGACTATATGGCAGGCAGAAGGAACGGCTCAATTTTGCTGGGATATTACATGTAGGGGTGAAGTGGGAGATGATGGGACTAGAATGGGACGAATGCTTAAAATCACGAAGGGCTTTGTATATCCTGTTCAGAGCTTTGGACTTTAACTGGAAATAATGGGGAGCAATTGAAGGATTTTAAGCCCATTGTCAGATTTATAGAAATATATCACTCTGGGAGTGGTGTGGGAGGATAGAAAGGAATGAGCAAACTAGAGGCAGGGCACCAGATAATAGGCACTGCAAGAGGTGATAAAAGCTGGCAAAAGGCAGTCAGTGGGGTTGGGGCAAAGGGGATGCAGAAGAAAAACACATCGAGGTCAAACTGTCAGGACTCAGTGGCTGATTGCATCTGAGTTTGAGGGAAAGACCTTGGCTAGGATGACTCCCAAGCTTTACCCTGACTCAGGTGCCTGAGAAATAAGAGTAAGTTTAATGATTTTGTTTTGTGCAGGGGTGTGTGTATGTGTGACTGTAAATATGAAGGTGGGAAGAAAGAACTTGGCCAACACCAAAGCTGAAGGGGGTGGAGTAGAAGAAGACTGACAGCTGTGGTCAGACAGACAGGGGACCAAGGGGAGGCTGATGTCATGGACGTCAGGGAAGGACAAGGTCTTGAGAAGGACAATGAGACTAAGGGATGGTTAAGACTGAGGGAAAGAGCCAACAGAGAAGCGTGAGCTATTCAAAGACATCCAGAAAAAGAGCTTAAGACATAGTGTTTGTTCTCTGGTTTGCTGACACTTTGGCAAAAACTTAACTTTGTTCTCAACAGTTATGGGTCTGATCTTTGGGAAGCGTGAGGCTCCCCACAGAGAGAAAACCTTCAGTAGAGAAGTCCAGCCATGGTCCGGAGATCAAGGCAGATTTGCTGTTTCTTGGAAGTGTAGGCACGAGTGGGCTGAAGGCAAGGTGTTCTAACTGGGGTCTGACCAACCTCAAAATAACAGCAAGCAGAGGGGTGTGTAGTTGCCCCAAGTCCTGGGATGCCCCCCCATGAGATGGCAAAAACAGCAAAGATCCTTGGGTTTCTAGTCCTTTGGCAGGAAGTCTGCACAGACCTCAGCCTAGGAATCTGGGGCAGAGGGATTCAAGGGGGACAGCTTGCATTGAGATTTTTCTAGAACCTGAATACCCACTCCATCAACTATGAACATCCAGTGGAAGCTCAGTCTCAGAACCTATACTCTGAGTGACTGGGATTATTTAGTGATCAGGATTTCATACCCTGAATACCTTCAATAATACGTTTTGGCAAAAGTAAGGTAAAACTAAAGAACTGCTTGACTTTATTTTTTTAATAGTTTTATTTCTAACATCCTATGCTGCTGCTGCTGCTGCTGCTGCTGCTGCTAAGTCGCTTCAATCGTATCCGACTCTGTGCGACCCCATAGACAGCAGGCTCCTCTGTCCATGGGATTTTCCAGGCAAGAACACTGGAGTGGGGTGGCATTGCCTTCTCTGCTAACATACTATAGCTTCTTTTTATTTCTTAAAAAAAAAAAAAAATTCTTTTTTTTTTTTTTGGCCACACTAAGTGGCTTGCAGGATTTTAGCTCCCCAACAAGGGATGGAATCCAGGTCATGGCAGTGAAAGCACCCAGTCCCAACCACTGGAACACCAGGAAACTCCTTGACTTACTAATAATTGCTAATCAGACACCCTTCTTATGCAGATAACATCACGCTTATGGCAGAAAGCAAAGAAGAGCTAAAGAGCCTCTTGATGAAATTGAAAGAGGAGAGTGAAAAAGTTGGCTTAAAGCTCAACATTCAGAAAACTAAGAAAATGGCATCCAGTCCCATCACTTCATGACAAACAGATGGGGAAACAATGGAAACAGTGACAGACTTTATTTTCTTGAGCTCCAGAATCACTCCAGATGGTGACTGCAGCCACAAAATTAAAAGATGCTTGCTCCTTGGAAGAAAATCTATGACAAACCTAGACAGTATATTAAAAAGCAGAAACATTACTTTGCCTACAAAGTTCCATCTAATCACAGTTATGATTTTTCCAGTAGTCATGTATAGATGTGAGAGTTGGACCATAAAGAAGGCTGAACACTGAAGAATTGATGCTTTTGAACTGTGGTGTTGGAGAAGACTCTTGAGAGTCCCTTGACTGCAAGGAGATCAAATCAGTCAATCCAAAAGGAAATCAATCCTGAATATTTATTAGAAGGATGGAGCTGAAACAGAAGCTCCAATACTTTGACTACCTGATGCAAACAGCCGACCCTAGCAAAGACCCTGATGCTGGAAAAGATTGAAGGCAGAAGGAGAAAGGGATGACAGAGGATGAGATGGTTGGATGGCATCACTGACTCAATGGACAAGAGTTTGAACAAGCTCCGGGAGATGGTGAAGGACAGGGAAGCTGGGTGTGCTGCAGTCCATGGGGTTGCAAAGAGTTGGACACGACTGAGCGACTGAACTGAACTGAACTGTGAAAAAAGTTAGCGAATAGTACAGAGTGGATGTAATAGACCCTAGTTTCTGTGTCTCCTGCAACTAAACACCAGAATCTGTGAGTGAGTGCCCAGGGCACTGAAGTACAGGAGAGCCATGCTTGTGCTAGGGCAGAGGACTGGCAAATCCAATGAGGTTGGACTGACTTCTCCCTGAACCTTGACTTTGGGGGCCTACTGTATTTTGAAAAAAAAAAAAAAAAAAAGTTTGGAAAATGAAGAGACTGTGTTTGGTTATTTACAAAAATAGATCTGTGAATGCTGCTAGAGTTGAAGGAATGTTTTATGCTATTTGATACATTTGAAACAACCCAACAAGCTAAAAATTTTTTGCTGTGAAAGGAATGTTTGTTCTGTAGGGTTAAATTTTGGTTACAATAAGAAAGGAAGCTCCAAATGTTCCTATATTCCCTGTCAGGGGAATAATGCTTTTCTCTTCACTCTACAACTTTATAGCAGTCAGAAAGTTAGTTACAAAGTTAGTCTCATCTGGCTTGTAAGCAGCCCAGAATAACCATTTTTCAGGAGTATTTTGGCTTCCATGTGTGCTGAGTTGTTTCAGTCTCCCCGGACTATTTGCAACCCCATGAGTGTAGCCCACCAGACTCCTGTGTCCATGGGATTCTCCAGGCAGGAATATTGGAGGGGTTGCCAAGCCCTCCTCCAGGGGATCTTCCTGACCCAGGGATAGAACCCTTATCTCTTACATCTCCTATACTGGCAGGCAGGTTCTTTACCACTAGTGCCACCTGGGAAGCCTTTTGGCTTCTATGGTGGTGGTGGTTTAGTCACTAAGTCGTGTCCCCACGGACTGTAGCCTGCCAGGCTCCTCTGTCCATAGGATTTCCCAGGCAAGAATACTGGAGTGGGTTGTCATTTCCTTCTCCAGGGAATCTTCCTGACAGAGGGATCAAACCTGGGTCTCCTGCACTGCAGGCCTATTCTTTACCAACTGAGCTACCAGGGCTTCTATATGGACACATAATTTCACAGGCAGTAGGAATCTGCCTTGTCATATTACGGCCTCTACTCTTTCCCCTACTCCCTTCTATCTTTTGCTCCATTGAAAACCAAAGCATTGGCTCCCTGGTGATTTTATCCTATTGCGATGTTTAAGAGAGTAATTCTCCACTTCTTGTTACATGTAGCTGGGACTAGGACAAGTTCTTTCTGTATAGGTAGGAAAACTGATGGTCTGTGGGAAGAATTGGAAACTCCTGGGTTGCAGAGTACAGTCGACCCTGGGCTGCTCTGGATTCTGAGATAATTGTGCCACCCACCCCCTTCTGGCCCAGTTCCAACCAGCTGCAAATTGTCTGGATTGAGCTGCTTCGACTAACTGATGTTATCGGCCTCACAGTGCCTGGAGCACACAGATAGGAACAGGCAATGGCGCCGTCTCACCGGACATAGTAATGTAATTTAGTTTCTGAAATCCAAGTATAAAATCTTGGAAGATGACTTTTTTTAAAATCTCCGTCCTCAAGAGGGGGGTGATGGTGTGGAATTCCCAGCAGAACCATCTAAATAGGGAAATGGCTTCTGTCATACAGTAATAAATAGTTCAAAGCCGTGCAGAAACACACAGAGGATTTGTAGGCAATGTAGGTGTTGAGTCTTTCTTGTTTCCTCTCTCCCACCTCCTCTGGGCTGTGAGGATCACTCTATTCGTGTGAACCCCAGGCGAGAGCCTCTCCTGAGTGTTCTTGTGAGTGTGCCCTGCTAGGGAGATGGAACCAGCCTCTTGTGGGGGAATGCCATAGCAGTTTGAGTGGATCTCAACTACCCTTCCCACTTTTTTTGGAAAGGAGTTATTCAGACCAGGATGAAGGCAAAGAAGCAGTTACTTGCCTTCCCTTCTGTTTCCCCAACCTCATCTCAGGCACTTTTCCCCAGGCTTACTACACTTGGCATCACAGGTCTTCTTTATTTCTAATGGAGCTCCAAGATCCCCACCCCCACCCCACCCCATCCTGCTCCTGCCCCCCTTCTGGCTAGATCTTGTCCTTCATGGCTCAGTTGACACATCACCCTTTAAAAGTAGCTCCCTGGGACTTCCTTGGTGGTCCAGTGGTTAAGAATCTCCCTGCCAATGCAGGGGACACAGGTTTGATCCCTGGTCTGGGAAGATCCCACAAGCCGTGGAGCAATTAAGCCTGTTCGCAACAACTATTGAGGCTGTGCTCTAAAGCCTGGGACCTGCAGTTACTGAAGGCTGAATGCCCTAGAGCCTGCCTCCACAACAAGAGAAGCCACTGCAGCGAGAAGCCCAGGCACCCCAACTAGAGAGTAGCCCCCACTTGCTGCAACTAGAGAAAGCTCATGCATAGCAAGGAAAACCCAGTGCAACTAAAAATTATTTTTTTTAAAGTAGCTTCCCATGAACACCAGGGAACCTACATTAGGTCCCTCTACAACATACTCTCTTAGTCCCTCCCCCATACATTTCCTTCATGCAGTTGTCCAATTTTACTCTAATGATTATTTGTATAATTTATTTGCTTAACAGATCTTTAGGAAAGCAGGGACCATGCCAGCCTCCACCATATCCTCCCAGTGCCTAGCATGCAGAATGAACAGACATAATCTGATAGCAGACAAGCAGGTTGCTTCTATTTGGTTTGAAGCTGCAGCAAGGATATTTCTGTAACAGAAAGGTGGCAAAGGGCTGGTGGCCTGCCAGGTGGTGCCAGGGCCTTGTCTAATAGTGCCTCAGACAGAGGTGGCATTCTGTGCTTTTTGTAGGACCACTTCATCTATGTAGGTGAAAGACCCCCCTTCAGGAAGTTATTTTGGCGAATAGCCAAAGTAGGAATCCCCCAAACCTTTACTCACTTGCTCACTTCAAGGCTTGACCTTGTTAAAAACTCACTTAAGGTTCATGGTCGAAGCAGCAGCTCAACTCTCAGTCACCTTCTCATGGAGACTGATCATTCCCAGCTGAGCAGACACAGCTTTCTACATGACTCAAGGGCCAGGCTCAGATTCTGCTTGCAGATAAGCACACCTATCACCATATGAGTAAGGCCCAACTCTTACCGTCAAGTGTCAGAGGAGTGGGAGGGAACCCGCCTGGCATCCCAACCATCAGAAAGCCCTTTGGAGGGAGGTGGCGGCGGGGGGCGGGGGGGGGGGGCGGGGGGGGCGCTGCTCTGCTCCTCCGTCTGTTCAGAGTGCTTTCTGACAACCTGGGGCTTACAGTCATGTGTACCAGGCATGAACCACCCAAGGCAGGGGAGCTCTTGGGAGTCAGACATCAGGGCAAGGAGATGGCAAAGAAAAACATGAGAAATCTCCCTGAACACAAACACAGCCTCTGGCTGCAGAGTAGGGCCTGTGGATTGCACTGACTTTGAGAGTCTAGACAGGTCTGTTTTTATTCAGGCCCTGAGATTCTAGGAAGAGCCTCCAGGGCAGAGAGTAAATGAGCTGTCCCAGGTCGATGCCAGATGGCAGCCCTGGGATCAGAATTCATGAGCCCTTCTTTCCAGCCAGCTGCTCCCTCCCCTGAGTCCTGAACTATTTCTTCTTCTGAATACTCAGGATTGTATTCAATTTAGTAAGGTTTGTGGTCACATAATCACTGCTCCTAAGGAAAACAATGACTACAGAGCATCAGATGTAAGGAAGGCAAACATGGGGCGCCTTTGCCCCTGAGAGAACAGCCAAAAGCAAGCCCTGGCTGAGGTTAGGCCTGTTCTACTTGAACAAAACCCAACACAAACAACTCTCTTGGGATCTGGCAGAGTCCTCATCTGCTCTCATTTCTTCTCCAGGCTTCCTTGTGTGTCAAAGGCCTGTGTTTAGCTCCATAGTAAGGGTCTCTCCTGGAAGCAGAATACACGGTTTCCAGGCAGAAGAGAGGGGCCAGGCTGGGGGACGGTCTGGATCCAGATCCTCTTTTTATCCATAAATCAGTTGCTTCATTGTTAATGCTCCCATCTCCAGGAGGACTAGCCCTAGTCCTTCCAGCCCAAACTCTGCCAGGTCCACCCAGGCCTCAGCGAACACTGGATGTTCCTTCCCCATCCCGGCCTCTCCCTGGTCCATTATGACTACCTGGTGCTAAGAGAGGGAGCCTGCAGCTCCCTGCAGTTCTCAGTCAGGTTTCACTAGTGAACCTAGTGGTTTCACTACTGCTACAGCACCTGCTTCCGTGACCAGCAAGTTCTCTGAGGATAAGGTATGTAATGGCCCTGGGGCTCAGACACTGCCTTCAGTCAGGGACCCAGGAGCCTATGAGATATAGAGGGAGCAATGGAGGAGAGCCTTGCACAAGGCCCAGAGCAGGGCTGGTGGTAGGGTTTGGATCCCGAGTGTTTTCACTCAGGCTAAGTGCAGGCAGACTGACTTTCCCTCCTGACCTGCCCAGGCAATTAAAGTGCACAGTTACCTCATTTGCCAGTATCTGATTCATTTACCCATATAAGAGGCCTGGAGGTGGAGGAGGAATTTCAACTAGAAAGTCCAGCCCCTAGTAGATGATTATGATTTCTCTGCCCTTCTAGACACCTCACACACATCCCTCCTTTAAATGACTTGAGGCATAAGGGAGGAGACCTCCCTATAGGGCTGATTTAACTCTCCTCTACCTAGAGGCCATGTGCATGTCTAGAGTTGGGGTGACAGGCTGTTTTGTTTCTGCTTCTACTTGCTACAGCTGCCCCCTCCACCTATGTCAATGCCCTTCCCTAAAAAGAGATGTCTTTAAATCCAGTGTCTTCCCACTGCCAGGGTGAAGATGCAGTGAGAGCTCATGAAAGGTTCCAGCTTCAGACCTTGAAACCTGTTCAGTGCTTCCCCTGTTTCCCCTGCCTCATACCCTCTACTCTCAGACTGAAGAGGGGAGCACAGGACTATTAGAGACAAAAGCTCTTTTAACACTTCTTGTTCTATTAGACTGTTACCACTCCCACACCCCCACTCACTCAGTGTCGTACAGCCCAGAGGTAACAGGGTAATATATCCTGATCAAGGACAGCTCAGGATATGACATGCTTGTCCTGAAGGCTTATGTCACTTTCACGGTGATGGAGACCTCAACAGAGAGCTCAGTCTGGCTAGATGTGTATGGGGGTGATGTGGGGTGGGGCAGGGGCTGGAGGAATTAAGGGGGAGTCCCTGGATCCATAGGACTAATATTGGAAAGAGAAGAGGCCAGACTCCTTTCACAGCTAGAGACATGTACAGGAAAGCTGCTCAGCATCAAATAAGTAAGTGCCTGAAGGACTCAGGCACCTAGACTTTTCAGACCTGGCAGGGACCAGGCTCTTTTAGGAGCTGTCCAGGGTCCTGAACTGCCTTCACCTGAAGACCTTGGTGACTTTGAACAAGAGCCCTGCCTGTCAGTTAATGCAAACCTTAAATGCTTCTGGCTGCTCTCTGCTTATCCCTGATACCAACTGCCTGCTTGGACCCATGGCCCACACAGCCTGAAGTAGTTCCAGCATGACTCTAATCACTCTCTATGGCTGCAGACTGGGCTTCACGCCAGCAGCCTGACTCCCTGGCCAGCTTTGCAACAAGGGGTGAGTTTGAGGATACTGGTGTGTGTGTGAGAAAATATCTCCCAGTCCCTGTGGAAGCACAGGACCAAATGAGCCTGGCTTAGGGACAAGGTGGCCAGAGGGAAGGGAGAAAGTTCTCCACGTGACACATCCCTAGACAGCTTGGCGGCTCCTCCCTCCACCTCAGTGGCTGCTGCACACACATGCTGACACACACACGCATATACACAAATCCCAGATTCTCTGTACTGTCACTGCAGAGCCTGTATGCTGCAGCAAAGGCAGTCTCCGTTGTCTGCGCTTGAGCAGAGTGCACCTGCCTTGTTCCCATCCTGGACGTTACAGAAATTTGGCAAATAACATCAAAAGTTAAATAAATAAAGTCCTTCTTTCTTTTTCGGAACTCAAGAGGAATTTGTAGTCATTGTACAAAGTCCAGATAAGCAGAAAAGAAAAAGAAAAAAAATCATCACCCTTAATCCAATCATCTGGAGCTATATCCAATGTAAACCTCCTGGCACACAGCCTGGATCCTTGTGTGTGTGTGTGTGCATGTATGTGTGTACACCCATGTGAGTGTCAGTAAGAGGCAGTAGAGTGCAGTGGTTAAAAGCATGAGTAATAGCTCTGTCATTTACTTATCTGTGTGGCCTTAATCAAATTTCTTATATCTCTGGGTCTGTTTTTCATCTTCAACATGGGAAAAGTAATGGTACCCATCTCACAGGGTTGTCGGAAGAATTAAATGGGATAAAGTGCTTAGCACAGGCCCTGACATATGGTAAGCAGTCAATAAAGGGTAGCTGTTATCATACATACATACACCCTCATAGAAATCATTCTGTAGTACTATTTAATGCCCTAGTTTTAAAACATAGATTCTTTTCCATCTCAGATAAAAGCTGAAGAGAAGATGAGTAAGTTCAGTTTTCTTCATTTCCTGTCTGGCCCAACTTTCTAGGCTCCTGTAGGGATAAGCTGGGTCCTGGGAAAGAGAATGGCCTTCAAGTTCAGGGAGGTAAATAGCAGTCATTGATCCAGGGCATCTAGCTTTCAGCCTGAGTCCTGCAGCCAGGAGACAGCAGGGGCTTCCTGCCATCAGAGGTCAAGGTCCTCTCCTCTTATTGAGCTTTAGGCCACAGCCCGCTGGCCCACTTGCTCTGGCCAGCACTTTCTACCCCTCTGCCCTGGAGTGTCCCACTCTCCTCTAGGGGCTCCTTCCTCTTGGCACCTACACAAGACTATTTGCCCGGTTGAGCCTGCTCCCTTGATGCCTGAGTCCTGGCTGAGCTCCCCCCACCTCTCCTGTTCTGATACTGACTTCCCAGTTAAAATCCAATCATCTTTTCTCAGGTGATCTTGGGCAGTGCTGACCAGATCTTTCTAGACATTCTGTTTTCCCTTGGCTTGTATAAAAATATTCTATCCCTATTTGTTTTGACCATCCTCCCCATGGCTCCTCCTCTCATGCTCCAGATATATATGACTTTCTCAGTAAGGCTGCTGTCTTTCTTTCCACATGGCCTCTCCTGGCATGTGGAAATACAATAGTAACATAAACTTATTATTTCAAGCAATCTCTCGATGGGTTTTATTCTCAAATTTATATCTCTGACTGCTCTCTTAAGCTCCAGACCCACATTTCCAACTGCCTACTAGATTCACTGATGTCATACCCCTCTCCCTAGGCTAGTTCTTCCTTTTAACTACCCTTATTTTGTTAATACATAACCACTTTCCCAGTTAAATAAGCTCAAAAAATCTTTTAGCTTTGAAATCGTTTTGTTTACAGAAAGTTATGAAGACAGTGCCGAGAAAATTCATATACCTTTCACCCAGGTTTTCCTAATGTTATCATCTTGTAGAACCATGGCACATTGATTAAATCAATACTGTTCACTAAACTGCAGACTCTGTGCGATCTCTCCAGTTTTTCCATTGATATCCCCTTTTCTGTCCCAGGATCCATGTTGCAATTCATTGACATGTCTCCATGGTCACCTGAGTTTCTCAGTCATTGCTTGACTTTCAGAAGTAGAAATGACTGAAAAGGTCAGGCATTTTCTAGAATGTTCCCTCAATTTCTATTTATCTGTCATTCTCTCATGATTAGACTGAGGCTATGGGGTTTCTTGGAAGAATACTATATAGGTGATGTGTCTTTCTCACCACAGGTTATCAGGGGAACATGACTTCATGCTGGTGATGTTAACTAATCACTTAGGGTAGTGTTTGCCAGATTTCTCCCCTATCAAGTTATAACTTTTCTCTTATTCTGACTATATTCTATTAGTTAAAAACAAGTCACTAACTTCAGGCCACACTCAAGGGCAGGGGAATTAAGTTTTACTTCTTAGAGGGAGGAGGATCAAAGAATTTATGAACATAAAACTACCATAGTAAACAATACAAATTTTGGGAGAGATTCCGATAGACTACGCAAATATCTTGCTTCTCCTTAAAGTTTCACCCACTAGTTTTTAGCAATCAGTGGATCTTGCCAGCAGCAATATGTATTATGATGTTCTAATGGCTATTTTAAAATTTCCCTCATTCTTTCTATAAATAAATGTAAACTTTAAATTTTAATAAGCTTTTTTTTACATAAAAATTGGAATTCTTCTGAAAGGAAAGACTTGTCCCTTCTTCTAAGTTTACTTGTTTATATATTATGTCATTTATTTTTTTCAGTATGGATTTATGTATATTAATATCCCTGGGGCCGGTTATAATCCAATGCAATTGTTATTTATTTTGTTGCTCAAATTATTCCAGTTTTGGCCACTGGGAGCTCTTTCAAGTAGGCTCCTGTCTTTTTGACCTGTCTATGGGATCATTTTGACCCACTTCTTTTTCCTTTATCTTTCTGGCAAGTTAATCATGAACCTATGGTAGCACTTTCTTCAAAATATCTAACACTTATCTTTTTTTAATAAAAGCATTCTCTCAGCCAACATCTTGCTTCAGGTCCTTATCATCTTATTCCAGGCCCACTACACTGGTGACCCACTCATCACCGCAATGTGTCTCTTCTTCTTCCAACTTACCCTGTGCATTGCTCTTAAATTACTCTTCTGGGAATTAAACACTGCTCTGATTACAGCATTTCCTTGTGCAAGACCCTACAATGGCTCCCACCACTTAAAAACTCCTTGACCTGACATTCAATAGTTGTAACAACGTTTTACCAATCTGGCTGCTTCTCCAATTGCTCATCTTTCCAAATCCTTTGTTCTCTTTGTTCCAGCTGTCAGCCCTATATGCAGATGACTTCCTATTTCTGCCTCTGGTCCTAACTAGTGTATCATTTTAAGCCATTAAAAAAAAAACTTTATTGGTTTCTTTAACTTACAAAAGTAATACACGTTGATGGGGGAAATTAAAACAATACAGAAGAGGTTAAGATAGAAAATGAGTCTCTACTCTCCTCTGCCCTCCCCCTTCCTTAGGCTGGTTAAGAATAAAGTGACCTTTTGAGATTGTTCAGTATCTCTCCTACATCTCCCTATCACACTTCTTTTTCCTTTATCTTTCTATCACAGCAAACAGATTTAGAGACATGCTTATGACTTCAGAGTTTATAATACAAATCAGAAAAGGTTAAATTCAGAAAAAAACACATATTTTCATATGTATATTGCACTTATGCTTTCAAAGCCTTTCCATTTAATATTATCTCACTTAATCTCTGATAGTCCTAAGAGATAGAAATAGCATCTTTATATTGTTATTATTAATATTAATTTTTTTAGGTTCACAGTAAAATTGAGGGAAAGGCACAGAGATTTTCTATATACCCCCCTACTTCCACATATACATAGCCTCCCCCATTGTCAACACTCCCACCAGTGTGATACAGGTTTACCACTTTTATTGTGCTTCACAGATACTGCATTTTTTACAAATTGAAGGTTTGTGGTGAACCTGCATCAAGCAAGACTATTGGAACCATTTTTTCAACAGCATTTGCTAACTTCATGTCTCTGGGTCACATTTTAGTAGTTCTTGCAGTATTTCAAACATTTTCATTATTATTATATTTATTATGGTGATCTGTGATTAGTGATCTTTGATCACTGATTGTTTGGGGGCACCAAAAACTATATGCATGTAAGATGATGAACTTAACAAGTGTAGTGTGTACTCTGCCTGCTCCACCAACTGGCCATTCCCCTGTCTCTCTCTCTTTCCTTGGGCCTCCCTACTCTCTGAGACACAATATTGAAATTAGGCCAATTAATAGCCCTACAACAGCCTCTAAGTGTTCAAGTAGAAGGAAGGATCAGATCTCTCTCAGTTTCAGTGAAAAGCTGGAAAAGGTTAAGCTTAGTGAAGAAGGCTGTCAAAAGCTGAGATAGGCTGGAAACAGCCTCTTGCCCCAAACAGTTAGGCAAGTGAATGCAAAGACAAAGTTCTTGAAGGAAATCAAAAGTACTAGTGAACGCAGGAATGATAAGAAAATGAAACAGCCTTATTGATAATATAGAGAAAGCTTTAGTGGTATGGATAGAAGATTAAACCAACCACAATATTCCCTTAAGCCAAATCCTAGGCCAGAGCAAGGCTCTAACTCTTCAATTCTGTGAAGTCTGAGAAAGGTAAGGAAGCTGCAGAAGAAACATTTGAAGCTAGCAGAGTTTTTGGTTCATGAAGTTTAAGAGAAGCTGTCTCCAGAACATAGAAGTGCAAGCTGAAGCAGCAAGTGCTAACATAGAAGCTGCAGCAAGTCACCCAGAAGATACAGCTAAGATAATGAATGAAGGTGGCTACACTAAAGAACAGAATGTTCAATGGAGTAGATGTAACAGTCTTATACTGGAAGAAGATGCCATCTAGGACTGTCATAGCTAAAGAGGAAAAGTCAATGCTTGGCTTCAAAACTTGATAGAGGACAGGCTGACTCTCTTGTTATGGGGTAATGCATCCAGTGACTTTAAGTTGAAGCCAGTGATCACTTACCATTCTAAAAATCCTAGGGTCCTGAAGAATTATGCTAAATCTACTCTGCTTGTGCTCTATAAATGGAACAACAAAGCCTGGGTGACAGCACAACTGTTACAGCCCACTGTTGAGACCTACTACTTAGGAAAAAAGATTCCTTTCAAAATATTCATGTTCATTGACATTGTACCTAGTCACCCAAGAGCTCTGATGGAGATGTACAATGAGTTTAATGTTGTTTTCATGCCTGCTAACACAACATCTATTCTGCAGTCTATGGATCAAGGAGTAATTCTGACTTTCAAGTTTTACTACTTAAATATATTTTGTAAGGCTATTGCTGACATAGAGAGTGATTCCACTGGTGAATCTGGACAAAGTTAGTTGAAAATCTTTTAGAAAGGATTTTCATTCTAGATACCATTAAGAACATTTGTGATTCATGGGGAAAATATCAATATTAACAGGAGTTTGGAAAAAGCTGATTCCAGCTCTCACAGATGACTTTCAAGGGTTCAAGATTTCAGTGAAGAATAACTGCAGATGTGGAAGAAATAATAAGAGAAATAAAATTAGAAGTGGAACTTGAAGATGGGACTGAATTGCTGCAATCTCATCATAAAGCTTTAATGGATGAGAAGTTGCATCTTATGGATGAACAAAGAAAAGTGGTTTCTTGAGATGAAATCTACTCCTGGTGAAGATGCTGTGAAGATTGTTGACATGATAACAAAGGACTTAGAATATTGCATAAATTTAGTTGATAAAGCAGTGGCAGGACTTGAGAAGACTGACTCCAGTTTTCAAAGAGGCTTTATGTGGGTAAAATGTTATCAAATAACATCGAATGCTACAGAAAAATTGTTCACGAAAGGAAGAGCCAAACAATGTGGCAAATTCTTTGTTGTCTTATTTTGAGAAACTTCTACAACCACCCCCCTCAATGAACACATTTTTTAATTAAGGTATATCTATTGACTTCCCTGGTCGCTCAGATGGTAAAGCGTCTGGCTACAATGCAGGAGACCTGGGTTCAATCCCTGGGTCAGGAAGATCCCCTGGAGAAGGAAATGGCAACCCACTCCAGTATTCTTGCCTGGAAAATCCCATGGATGGAAGAGCCTGGTAGGCTACAGTCCATGGGGTCGCAAAGAGTTGGACACGACTGAGCGCCTTTCTTTCTTTTCTTTTCTTATTGTCTTTTTAGACATAATGCTATTGCACACTTGATAGAGCAGATGCATGTGCTCAGTTGCTCAAATCCACAGTTCACAATAGGGCTCGTTCTTGGTGTTGTACACTCTGTGGGTTTGAACAAATGTAAAATGACATGTATCCATCACTATGGTATCAAACACAGTATTTTCACTGCCCTAAAAATTCAGCATCTATTGTTCATTCCAATTTGATAGAGAAAAGAGCTGACACTCTGTAAAGCTAAGCAGCTTCCCTGAAGTCCTCTAGCTAGGGCTTGGTCCTAAGTCTCCTGACCCTCTCCTACTTTACCACATAAAAGGACCACACTGAGAACCACAACAGGATGAGCAGCGGCACTAAGGGGAGAAAGGCCAGGAGCCAAAGAGAACCACTCAGAAAACTGACACATCAGTGATCATATCTTTACCTTGGGGAATGTGAGAATAATTTTGTCTCCATGTTTTTCTTTTATGGTGAAGTGAGAATGCACATATCTAAACAGGAGACAAGAGGAATGTATCTGATCAATATGGATGGCTTTCCATTCTCAAAGAAATGCTCTGCCTCCTGAAATCTTCAGGGTTCTGCAAAATTTGAGAAGGAAGTAAGAAGAATTGGGTCAAATGTAGCCAAAAGAAAGCTGGAGGTGCCCAGCAGGGGCTAGATTGGCCAGACAAGTGGCATATAAGTATCTGGCTGCATCTCCATAGTCAATTCATCTCACCGATTTGTTGCATGTCTGCTTGGAAAATGTGGGAATTATGAGGCAAGAGCTAATCTCTGGGTAGGCAATGACACAGTAGAAAGAAAATTATTTTTGCCAGTTGTTTCCTAAAATGGGGAAAAATGGTTTAGAGAAAACCTAACACTGATTTTCCATCAATTGGTTACAACAAATTCAAATACATAGAAGAATGTGAAAGTTCCCTTGTAAGTCAGAACTGTTAACAGTTTGTTACATATTTTTAGACTTTTAAAATGTATATATAAATTTAAACATAGATTAATCAGATCATCCATATTCCAAATGTATGGGAGAATGTTAACTATTATGTTAGATGTATTTTACCAAAATAAGAAATATATATCTTGAAAATCTTCCCATGCTAATCTGGATTAGATCTTCAGTTCAGTCACTCAGTTGTGTCCAACTCTTTGTGACCCCATGAACTGCAGCACGCCAGGCCTCCCTGTCCATCACCAACTCCTGGAGCTTACCCAAACTCATGTCCATCGAGTCAGTGATGCCATCCAACCATCTCATCCTCTGTCGTCCCCTTCTCCTGACCTCAATCTTTCTCAACATCAGAGTCCTTTCAAATGAGTCAGTTCTTCGCATCAGGTGCCCAAAATATTGGAGTTTCAGCTTCAACATCAGTCCTTCCAACGAACACCCAGGACTGATTTCCTTTAGGATGTACTGATTGGATCTCCTTGCAGTCCAAGGGACTCTCAAGAGTCTTCTCCAACACCACAGTTCAAAAGCATCAATTATTTGGTGCTCAGCTTTCTTTATGGTAACCCACTCCAGTGTTCTTGCCTGGAGAATCCCAGGGACGGGAGCCTGGTGGGCTGCCGTCTCTAGGGTCGCACAGAGTCGGACAAGACTGAAGCGACTTAGCAGCAGCTTTCTTTATAGTCCAACTCTCACATCCATACATGACTACTGGAAAAACCATAGCCTTGACTAGATGAACCTTTGTTGACAAAGTAATGTCTCTGTTTTTTAATATGCTATCTAGGTTGGTCATAACTTTCCTTCCAAGGAATAAGCGTCTTTTAATTTCACAGCTGTAATCACCATCTGCAGTGATTTTGGAGCCCCCAAACTAAAGTCAGCCACTGTTCTCACTGTTTCCCCATCTATTTCCCATGAAGTGATGGGACCAGATGCCATGATCTTCGTTTTCTGAATGTTGAGCTTTAAGCCAACTTTTTCACTCTCCTCTTTCACTTTCATCAAGAGGCTCTTTAGTTCTTCACTTTATGTCATAAGGGTGGTGTCATCTGCATATCTGAGGTTATTGATATTTCTCCCAGCAAACTTGAGTCCAGCTTGGGCTTCCTCCAGCCCAGCGTTTCTCATGATGTACTCTGCATATAAGTTAAATAAGCAGGGTGACAATATATAGCCTCGACGTATTCCTTTCTCAATTTGGAACCAGTCTGTTGTTCCATGTCCAGTTCTAACTGTTGCTTCCTGGCCTGCATACAGGTTTCTCAAGAGGCAGGTCAGGCGGTCTGGTATTCCCATCTCTTTCAGAATTTTCCACAGTTTATTGTGATCCACACAGTCAAAGGCTTCGGCATAGCCAATAAAGCAGAAATAGATGTTTTCTGGAACTCTCTTGCTTTTCTGATGATCCAGCGGATGTTGGCAATATGATCTCTGGTTCCTCTGCCTTTTCTAAAACCAGCTTGAACATCAGGAAGTTCATGATTCACATATTGCTGAAGCCTGGCTTGGAGAATTTTGAGCATTACTTTACTAGTGTGTGAGATGAATGCAATTGTGTGGTAGTTTGAGCATTCTTTGGCATTGCCTTTCTTTGGGATTGGAATGAAAACTGACCTTTTCCAGTCCTGTGGCCACTGCTGAGTTTTCCAAATTTGCTGGCATACTGAGTGCAGCACTTTCACAGCATCATCTTTTAGGATTTGAAATAGCTCAGCTGGAATTACATTACCTCCACTAGCTTTGTTCGTAGAGATGCTTCCTAAGGCCCAGTTGACTTCACATTCCAGGATGTCAGGCTCTAGGTGAGTGATCACACCATCGTGATTATCTGGGTTGTGAAGATCTTTTTTGTATAGTTCTTCTGTGTACTCTTGCCACCTCTTCTTAATATCTCCTGCTTCTGTTAGGTCCATACCATTTCTGTCCTTTATTGAGCCCATCTTTGCATGAAATGTTCCCTTGGTATCTCTAATTTTCTTGAAGAGATCTCTAGTCTTCCCCATTCTGTTGTTTTCCTCTATTTCTTTGCATTGGTCACTGAGGAAGGCTTTCTTACCTCTCTTTGCTATTCTTTGGAACTCTGCATTCACATGGATTAGATCTTCCTTTCTTGTAAAAGGCTGGCCTGCATGTATGCTGTGGGATGATGTACCATGATTTATTTAATCAACCCCCACTGATGGAGATTTATGTTGTTTGCTTTCTTTTCTTTCCCTCTTCATTATTATAATGTTGCAGCTATTTATAACTACTATACTGTTATAATATTACATAATATTAGATATATATTTATTGATAACTATTATAATATCTTTATACACTTGTCTATTTCTTCAGTTTAATACATTCTTAGAAGTATGACTGCTGAGGGGGTCAGTGGGTGTGCACACATTGTATTGCCAGTTTCTTTCCACAGAGGCTGTGATAATGTATGTCCTCATCAAAAGGGGTTTGGGGGGATACTCAGGTTTTGAAATCAGAAGATCTGGATTATATGGGTATAAGGCCAGCTGGTTGTATGACCTTTGGCAAATTATCTTTCTTAATATCCCTTTACTTTCCAGGGCCAGTGTTAGAATTAAATGAAATAATGTATATAAAGCGCTTTGCAGCATGCCTGACACCTATAGCAAATGGTAGCCCTTTGTTGCTCTGTCTTCATTTACTTTGTTTCCATCTGGTCTAAAGGATTCATCAAGGAGCTTGGGATATTAAGCAACTTGAGTTTTTCTAATCAACAGCAAGAGATATTGCCCTCTCATTGAGTCTGAATTTCCCAGGAAAGCTTTGCAGCCAATTTGCAGAGCTCTATCTTTAGTGACTAAATCACAAAAAGACAAACTCTCCGCCTCTCAATGATCTTTCCTAGGATCTTAATCAGGCCATGCTTGCTCCCTAGGACACTGTGATCAGACCATTTCCATGGCTGACCCCTCAGCTCTTCAAAACAGGCCACTACATTAAGCCCTGGAGGCTACAAAGGGCTCATGGAAAACAGGTAAGAGACAGACCTTAAGACACATGCTCTCCGGGACACTGGGGAGTCCAGCTTGAATCCCCTTCCCTGTGCCCGTCCAGAGTCTGACCCCAAAGCACCAGGTCTGGAACTGGATTTCAGTTTCTTGGGGTTTTTAAGTTCCAAAAGTATGGGTTTAGGGTTGAAATTAACTAGTTACCCTGTGACAGAAGGTGCTCAGTGACAACACTCCAAACTCCCAAAAGGGGGCAGTGTCGTGCTATGGTTAGGAGCATGGGGTTTGACTACACACCTGGGCTTGAAACAGGGCTTTGTCACTCATTACTGTGTGACCTGGTCTCGTTTGCCTCCTCTGAAGAGTAAGGGTGTACCTTCTTCACACTGTTGAAAGGATGAAATTAAACTTCTCTCTGGTGGCAGACACACGGTAGTCATAGAAAGTAGGACACACATCTGTAGGGAGTATGGTTGAATATGATAGTCAGATAGGACATGGGGTTACCAAGTAGAGGAGACAAGAAGATTGAACCCATTCAGTTTATTTATTCATTCGTTTGTTCATTCATTCATTCAACAGGTATCTAGTGAGTGTTTACTCTGTAAGAAAACTTGTGAGGCACGGGAGACAAAATGGGAAATGAAAATAGATATGGTCTCTGCCTTCACATAACCTGGTTTTCAGAAGGATCCATGAGAATACAATAATCATACAAATATATGTAAAATTACAAATGTAAAAAGTGAAAAAGTACTTCCCTCAGGGTACAGTGGTTAAGAATCTGCCTGCCAACAATGCAAGGGACATGGGTCTGATCCCTGGTCTGGAAGATTCTACATGTCATGGGGCAACTAAGTCCATGTGCCGCAACTAGTGAAGCCTGTGCACTCTAGAGCCTGTGTTCTGCAAGAAGAGAAGTCACCACAGTGAGAAGCCCCTGTACCGCAACTAGAGAGCAGCCTCCGCTCCTTGCAAGCAGAGAGAAAGCCTACACGCAGCAATGAAGACCCAGGGCAGCCAAAACTTTAAAAATAAATAAATTTTTTAAAGTGAAGCAAGAAGAAGGCCACTGACCAAGTCTAGAAGCTCAAGAGGAGCTCCCTGTGATGAAAGTATAGCCGAGCTGAGATCTGAAGGATGTGTCAGAGCAACCAAAACAAGGTAGAAGGTGCACAGAAGGCATTTCAGGCAGAAGAACAACAGGAACAAAGGGCCGACAGCAGAAGGGCGCCTCGGACGCCAGGGAAGTGGAGGAAAAGCCAGTGAGGCTGGGTGTGGTGATGGGCTGAATGTGGTATGAGATAAGCTGGAGACTCTCATGGTCTGTGTGCAGTTTGGAAGAGAATTTCCAGACACGAGGCAGAATGAGAAGAGAATAAAGTTTCTTAGAACAGGAGACGGTGTTAGAAAAGCAGGCCAGCTCAAGGGAGAGCTGGTGTTGAACAGGGGTCCTTAGTTCACTTTTATACTCAGGGTACAAGGAGCAGGATAGGGGTCTTGTGGGTCATTTGCTGATTGGATGAGGCCCGTATACTGGGCGAGGGAAGCAAATACCTTCTCCCTGTGTGGACTAGGAGGGGAGAGAGGTTACACTGCTCAGGAGGACCTGAAATCCATCAGTAGTTACAACATGGGGGAGAGAAGGATGATAAGGGTCTGGTTTTTCCGTTCCTGCATTTCAAGACCCTCCTTGGTTTTATCTGCTCTTTTGTCCTTGGGTCTCCACAGAGACCAGACCATACAAGGGCCTGTAGGCCACGTTAAGGGTTTGAGTATTTATAGCAAGCACAAGGGGGAAGCCATTGAGCTGTAAGGTGCTGTACTGGGTATCCTTGCTACCTGGCAATGCTTTCCTCTGATATCTCCTTTCACTGGGATGGAAAGGATAGTGCTCCCCACAATTCTTGCTGTAGCTGTCTCTGTCAAGAGAGTGACTACACCTAGATCCTCACTGCCCAGGGAAGAACTAGACATAGGAAGAATGTGAATAGGGGCATCCAAGGCTGCGAGGCTCATCAGAAATTCTGTACTTGGTAGATGAGCTGTCACTACAAAGCTAATGTTTTCTGGCTACTGTGTAGCCAGCCTCCACTTCTCAGCGTTCCTGCACTATTGGATACTCCTTTCTTTGTTTGTTTTTAATTTTTTTTTTTTTGGCTATACCGTGTGGCATGTGGGATCTTAGTTCCCAGACCAGGGATCCAACCCGGGCCCCATGCATTGGAAGTGAAGAGTCTTAACCACTGGACCACCAGGGAAGTCCCTATCAGATGTTCCTTTGCATTGGACAAAACGACTAAGGGACTAGTAGCTGTTAGGCTTGGGTGGTGGAAGTGCAGCAGCACTCCTGTGGGTGGGAGCAGGGCCCCGGGTGGGTTCAGTTTGCAGGAAGTGGCTCTCAAGCTCTGTGTGCCCTCCTGGTTAGCTGGCTCGCAGTACCCGTGGCGCTTTCACTGCTTGTTTGGGGCGCATGCACACTTGGAAGTGCGTATCTTTACAGTCTCTCCTCTGTGAAGATGGGCACCGGGCAGTAAAGATCCTGGGCCGTGCAGGAACGCTAAAATCCCAGAAGGTGGGGGCTATGTTCTAGCCCTCAGAGGCTTTTGAACTTGGTTGGAAAGAGAAAGGGGCCTGCCTATCCATCCCCTCCTCCTGTCTCTCCCGGACTCTCTGGGCCCACAGTCCAGCTAAACAGGAAACCAGGCTTGGGTCCCTGCCAGGGCCCAGGCTGGGGCAGGAAGCTCAGGAAACCACTGAGAAAGACCCTCTTTAGCATAAAAGAAGGCTGCTCAGAAATGCTTGGGAAGGTAAAATAAACCCAGCCCCTGCTGATCAGTCTCCCAGAGGAGGAGGGGACTGGAGCTGCTGCTACTCACCAGCACAGTCGAGTGTGGCCCTCACAGGATTCACAGAGGGCACACCTAGGGGCTTCGTGAGGAGAGACAGTGCTCTCTCAGTGAGGACAGACTCCAAGGAAGGGCCCTCCCTCAGAACCCAGGTCCACAATGAAGCGGGCTAGGCACATGTGGTCTAAAGACATCCTGGGGCCATCTTGGGTTGATAAGGAAGGAAATGATGGTATAGGATAAGGGCAGTGGTAGAAAAAGGACCTAAAGAAGAAAGGGCTAGGGAGAGCTGTGATATGTCTGGGGACAAAGGCAGAGAATTGACAGGGGTTCTCTGTTGTTCAAATGTGAAGAAAGCACCTGATGAAATAATGGACTGAGTCACACACAGACAACAGATGTGTGGTGGCCACGGTGGGGGAAGGTGGGTGAGGGATGGATTGGGAGTTCAGGACTAGCAGATGCAAACTATGACGTATAGGATGGATAAACAACAAGGTCCTACTGCACAGCACAGGAAACTACGTTCGTTATCCTGTGATAAACCATAATGGAAAGGAATACGAAAAAGAATGTGTGCGTGTGTATATATATATATATATATGACTGAATCACTTTGCTGTGCAGCAGACCTTAACACAACATTGTAAATCAACCATATGTGCTTAGCTGCTTATTCGTGTCCGACTCTTTGAGACCCTGTGGACTGTAGCTCTCTGTCCATGGGATTCTCCAAGCAAGAACATTGGAGTGGGTTGCCATGTCCTTCTCCAGGGGAATCTTCCCAACCCAGGAATCAAACTGGGGTTCTCTGCATTGCAGGTGGATTCTTTACCATCTGAGGCACAGGAGAAATCAACTATTCTTGAATTAAAACAAATTTTTTTTAAAAAAAGGAAAGAATGGACTGAGGTGATAGCCATCAATGGCTGCTAAAAACATTAGGTGAAAGGCTAAAGAGGAACCTTTGTGATGGACACATCAGGCTAACTACACCACTAATCAATTCAAACAACACAAAACGTGGGACAGCCATGTGTCCAGTGCCTCCTGATATGATGCAATGGGAAATATGGAGCACCACCTTGGAAGTATCCTTCACAAAAAAGTTGAATTAGAATCTGATCGGACCTTGAGGTTTAGTTACCACTCTGCAGAAATACCGGAGACAGAGGACTACAGATGAAATAATAATTGAAGGTAATCTAGTGGGTGGGTACAGACGAAACAAGACTAGCCCTAGGTTGATAATGATTTAACTCGAGCGGTTCACTTTACCTTTTTCTCCACTTTATGTTTGAAATTTTCCATGACAAAATGATTTAACATTTTTGAGAACGTCTGCAGACTAGAAACTGCCTCCTTCTCCAGCCCACTGACCTGTGAGGAGAGTAGTTGCAACGGGGACTTTTTCAAATGTTTCCTGAACCCTGAGAGTTGGCCTTTGAGAACTGAAATGAAAGCAGGATGTCATCCACTAGTGTCAGTAGTGGGGTTCTCCAGGAAGGCCCCCTCCACCAACAGGACTATGCAACAGCCAGGGCTCGGAAGGCCAGGGGCAGAGCCTCCTCCAGCCCAAGCCCACTCAATAGAACCTGCTCTGGGAACCAATGGGAGCACAGAGCACTTCCATCTCTCAGCTCAGTTCAGTTCAGTCCCTCAGTCGCGTCCGACTCTTTGAGACCCCATGGACTGCAGCACTCCAGGCTTCCGTGTCCATCACCAACTCCCGAAGCTTACTCAAACTTATGTCCATCGAATCTTCCATCTCTAGCCTGGCCTAATCAGGGCCCTACCAAGGAGGCCAAGGACTCTCCTCATTTGGTGGTAAGAATAATAAACCATCTCCTCACCCTCTCCTGTAAAAATTCTCTTGGGAAGCACTGGCAAAAAAATGGAAATCACCAGCCTTTTAATCACCATCAACCTTTAGATCAGAAATGATGCAGTAATTTGCAGTTCATTTTCATATACATGATCTTATGTTTATTTTATAAATAGTTTAAAAGATTAGGAGCTTGGCCAAAGGTCATAACAAAAGGGCTGGAGCTGGAATATGCCCAGCCAACTACCTACCAGGGCTGTGCACAGCATGGGCAGGCCCATGCCCCTCACTAGCTCTCCCTGATCTCTGTGCACAGCTCCTGTCCCGAGGCCCATGCCCCTCATTGCTGACGGGTTCTTCTTGGTGCCAATGTTTTCTATCTTGAATATCATCCCCCAGCCTGGTCTCCTTCCCTGACTCCATGTAATAATGTTCCCTCCTCTTCCCCAAACTACTTACCAGCCACCACCACCTTCCTACATCGTGATCCCCATTATCCTCTAAGTTTATGACCTCCTCTGAGCCAGGGCTGGAAGCAGCAGACCTGCTGAGATCAGAGAGGACTTTCTGGAAGCTGAAATCCTCAGGGAACCCCTTTGGGATTTGCAGTAGGCCCAGTGCAGGTCCTTCTCACCAGCTGCTGCAATTAACATGTCAACGTGACTGCTGGCTTTCCCACCAGAGGCACACCTGCCCCTGGGCAGAACAGTTTGTAGCATTTGGTTTTTGTGCTAAGGAGAATGTGAACCTCATGCCTGACAGACAAAGAACTGGACAACAAGGTTGACACTCTTCCCTTCCTCTAAGAGCTCATCACCCTCTGATATATACTCCTGATATATACTTTTTCATCTCCAAGAGGATGCATGCAAGTCATCCAATGGTGGAAGACCCAGGTAGGAGTTCTTCATCAGCAGAACTAAGTTTTTTTGCTCACTAAATATTACACATCACAACTCTATTCATAGCTTTTCCAGCCTCACAACAAAGTGGGCAGCACAATCATCAGCTGTGCCACCAACAGGGAAGTGGGCAGCGCGATCATCAGCTGTGCCACCAACAGGGAAGTGGGCAGCGCGATCATCAGCTGTGCCATCAACAGGGGAGTGGCTGGATTGACTCCTCCATGTTTCACTTTTTTTCAAATAAGTGCCCTTTAAATCTTTTTTTTTTTTTTTTTTAAAGATTTAATTAATTTGTCTTTGGCTGTGCTGGGTCTTTGTTGCTGTGTGGGCATTTTTTCTCTACCCTCCAGTTGCAATGCTCGGGCTTCTCATTGTGGGGGCTTCTCTTGTTGCACAGCATGGGCTCCAGGTGCTCCAGGTTCAGTAGCTATGGCTCACGGGTTCTAGAGCATGCACTCAATAGTTGCGGTGCACGGGCTAGTTGCTCCATGGCATGTGAGATCTTCTCGGACCAGGGATCTTCCCATGTCTCCTTCACTGGCAGGCAGATTCTTTACCACTGAGTCACCAAGGAAGCCCCTAAATCTTTTTTTATTTTATTTTAAATCCACTTATTTGGCTGTGGTGGGTCTTAGTCGTGGCATGTGGGCTTTTCTCTAGCTGTGAAGCTGCATGGGCTCAAATGGGCTCAACAGGATGAGCAGCACAGCCCCATGGCACATGGGATCTTAAGTTCCTGGACCACGAATCAAACCTGCGGCTCCTGTACTGCAAGGCAGCTTCTTAACCACTGGACCACCAGGGAAGGCCTATAAGTCACTCTTTGTCAGAGTACTCAAGCTCCTTCTCATCCTGTGGTCTGAGCTCAAACATCACTTTCTCACGGGAGCCTCTCCCGACACCCCCAATCAAAGGTGGGAAGCTTTATTTTTCTCTCATGCTACCTTGTTCCTATCTGTTCTCTCTCTTGTAATAATTTGTCACTGTAATTTTGTTTGTGCATCTTATCTGTTTGACATCTCTCTTTCCCACTGGATTGCCAGTTCATAAAGGCAAGGCCCATGATTGCTTTATTTACCATATTATTCCTTGGGTCTGGTATAGTGTTTTGAGGTGCTCAAAAGCTATTTTTTGAATCACAAATGAGTGTCCCAATTCATGTATCCCCCTGAATCTCTCATAATTCCCTACATGTTCCATATACTCTGCTAATGAAGTCCCACCTAGTCATCCGCCTCTGGGTCTCTCCTGCTCCCTTCTTTAGAATCACCTCGCAACCTCCCCACTCTTACTCATTTTTAAAGGATGCAGCTATAGTCTTCTATAGTTTTGTTTCATGAGAGCAAGTTTCTTCTTTGCCAAACTGTGAGCTTTGGGAGTAGAAGCTATCCGTCCAGGAGTTAAAAATGGGTGGCGGGGGTGGGGGGGGGGGGGGAGTTGGGTGATGAGACTCACAATGCGTCATAAGTGGACACTGCAAATCAGGATGTTATATGTATCAAGTTACATGGTAGAGGTTAGAAGCTCTGGGGATTGGTTGAGAACTCAGTACAACAGTCAGGGAAGGCTTCCTGGGGAAGAAGAGTTTATATGGATTTCCGAAGCATGGGAAAAAATGGAATAGGCTTAGAAGGAGAGGAGAGAGAATATTTAATAGGAGAGGAGGCCTTAAGATGCCAATAGATGAGAGGAGGTGAAGGGAGGGCCTTGCTGGACCTACTGGGAAGAAAGTTGGCATGAATGGTAGAAAGTATGGCTAGCTGGAAGGAAAAAGAGTATAGATGCCTTAAAAACCAGCAGAGAAATAAGTTGATACAGAAGAACTTAAGCTCAGATTGTGAGGGAAATAACATGGGCCTGAGAGTCAGGATGCCTGAATTCTATTCTCAGCCATGCCAACCTCTAGCTGGGCAATGGCCAAGTCTATTTATCTTTGTGGAATTCTGCTGGCATATCTGTAACATAGGCACAAATTATTTTCCCAATCTATTGTACAAGGTGGGGTTCAGGTGTTTTGGAAACATCTTTGCATCTACCTTAACAAGGAATCCAAGATAAGGATAAGACAATTGTACCCATAATCTTCACACAAAGACAATGGATTAAGGCCACAGGATAGGTAGAATGGAGAATTCGTATCTTATTGAAGGAGAAGAAAGAATACCCGGAAAACATGGCATTTTTGATTGACCTTGAAAGATAGGAAAGATTAAAAACACTTAATAACAGACAACTAGGAAAGTGCTGCTCATACTAAGCTCCACAGTGAATTTTGGGGGGCATGTTTATATCACACACAAATAGAGTCATGTTTAGTGCTGGAATGTTGTTCCTAGCTCCTACTCTACAGAGAGTGTGGCATTTTGCAAAGAGCAATGTGTCTTCTAGGTGCCTGGCTTCTGGCCCCATTTAGGAACTGCTGCCACAGGAAACACAAGGCAATGGAATCCAGAGGCAGAAGCATGTCCACACTGCCACCCAAAGGCCCTGGTTCCTCCCTGTGAAGCCACAGGTAATATGAAGTCTATCCATCTTTCCTTCCTTAACTCTAGTCCTTTAGGCATTTGAAAACCTTAAAATGCTTTAATGCTTTTTCTGAGACTGTTGCTTTTTCTGCTTTGTTTTTACTGGCTGAACAGCCTCAGTTCTTCCAACTATTCCCACAGGACACGGTTTTGACTCCTTTCATTTCCAGTCCTTTCTTCTTTTGAAGGAGAACATCAGCTGCAGATGCAGCATTTGGACGGCGCTGACCAGTGCAGAGTAGGACTCTCGCCTCCCAGGACCTGAACTCCACAATTCTATAAACACAGCCTAATAGCACACTAGCTTGTCTGGTGGCTGTGTCACACAGTGGACTTCCATTAAGCATCTGTCCACATAGCACTAGCTCTCTTTGAGGGTCTACCCTAGTCTACCCACTCACACACCCTCACCTAGGTTCCTATTTAAATTCCACGGTGCTGAATTCAACCAGCTCCATCTCTGAGCATGAGTCATGTTACACACAGGCAGCATAGTTTCTACTAAGTATGAAACCACTACCTTACTAGCCCCTGTGGACTTTTATCTATATTAGCAGCAGCCTGGCCTAAGATTTCATTGCAGGTTCTTGCCTTGGTTCTACATTACTAGGCAAAGGGCTACCCTATTTCAGATGTGTCCTAAGCTCAATATAACAATAGGTACAGGGACTTCCCTGGCAGTCCAGTGGTTAAGATACTGCACTTCCACTGCAAGGGGCCCAGGTTTGATCCCTGGTCAGGGAAATAAGATCCCACATGTCATGTGGTGGGGCCAAAACAAAAAAATAGGTACAGCCATTAAATATGATCATAAAACTTCCACTGACAATAAAGAGAAGTACAGTACCAGTGTTATGAATGGTGGCAGCCCCACAGTTATCTATACTTGGTCAGATCACATGAAGAGGTCTGTGTCTATGGCCAGGAGTGGGAAACTCAAAAGCGCCCACTGGAGCAGCTAGGATGTCTAGAGATTTGGAAACCAGAGTCCAGGAAAATGGTAGAAGGAAGAAACAAAGCCTGTTTAGCTTGGGTAACAGAATGCTAAGGCTGTATAGCCCACAGTAGAGCCTTTCCCCTCCCATAACTGCTGGCTTAAGGATTTCCTCTTGGAGCCTACTTCTTCTTCTTGCTCCTTTGGCTGTGGGCTTATAGTTTCATCTTTAGTGTGGCCAACCGCTTATGAGATATTTATGAGATCTCTCTCTGAATCTGCCTCTCTTCCCCTCTTCTCTGCTCAGCAGAGTCAAGGTTATTCCATCTTACATGGCCTATTTATTTCCAAAGGATTGTTACCTTTATTATCAAGTCAATACTTCAGAAACCCATGCTGAAGATCAGGGTAGGAAAGATCAGTTTTCCCCATTCATCTCTTAAGGAGCCATATCCTAAGACTCCAGCCCTCAGTAAAACAGACTGCTAAGCCTGCTACCATCTCCAGGAGAATTCCTTTCCTGCATTGCTTGCCTAGGATGGCTATGACGATGCAAGGTTATGGCAAGCAGAACACTAGAACTGGCATCCCCTCACTGAAGACTATGGCAGACATGAGAGCTCAACCAGGTCACTGTTTCTCTTTGAACCAGGACTTAGTCTCAGAATTCACCTTAACACATGCTCCAGGCAGCCGGGACTAATCAGTGGGCACTGGAATAAGGGGTGAACAGAACTGAGGCATGCAGCAGCCACACCACAATTAAAAGTAAAATACTAAATGGGTAAAGTGTACAGTACAGGAATTATATCTCAGTGAAGCTGTCAAAAAAAGAAAAGTTAATGGTGAAAATTTGCTGGTTTCACCAAAGCAGCATTTAGGAGAGGGACTTGAAGGAAAGCAACCCCCACCCCCCGCCTTAGCATTATCTAGAGAAAAAACTAGGCATTTGATATTTGCTTCCATACCTGACCAAAGTTCACTAAGAACTTCCTACCGATTGCAACCAGTTCCGATCCTCACATAAAGCAGCAACATCCTATTAGAAACTAGCAGGAGGCAGAATGGTATGGCTTATAAAACAGGCTCAGAAGAGCTTGGCAGAATAGAAACCTAGACTCGATCAGAACAGAAACTAATTTCTTTTTAAAAAAATTATTTATTTGTTCTATGCCAGGTCTTAGCTGTGGTATGTGGGATCTAGTTCCCTGCAGGGATTGAACCTGGGTCCCCTGCATTGAGAGCACAGAGTCTTAGCACAGTCACTTAGCACAGTGACTGCCAGGGAAGTCACAAGACTAATTTCTAAGTCAGAGTTTCCTAAGAGTATTCCACAAAACACAACGGTTCTGTAAGATGTTAATAGATATAACAAGGAAAAAGTTGCAAAGTTACATAAGCTTGAGAAACACTGGGTTAAACAAAGCTGGAAAGGTTTCTTTATTGCAGGGCTTCGCAGAGTCTTTAAAATGCTAGCAAACATTGTGATAGGATAGAGTGTATAGGTTCCCAAAGGAATTTGTCTATAGACTCTTTTATCCCCCCATAAAGTATCTCAAAGGACCAATATTCCTAAGAATGTACTATAGGAAATGCTGATCTGAGCCAGGCTTGCCTGAGAGCTTCATTAATTCCTTTGTAAGGATAAAACTGGAAATTAATATGGGAACTATAAATCATTTATAGTTTACACATAATTATGTTTAAGTTAACTACATTGTAAAATATATATGGTTCTCACACCACAGTTTGGTGCAATTAATTCAATCAATCTTCGTTAAAGTACCTCTTCAGGTACTGCTCCAAATAGATAGATGGGGTGGACTCTGGTTATGACATCCAAGAGTCTGGTGATGAAAACAGGAAAAACCAGGCCAGGAACCACAGTAGCTGGGCTCATTTGTGCCTGGGTGTAGCCTCTTGTCATACTTAATACTTCTTAGGGCTAGAAAGGTCATTCAGAGAACACTCTTTATAGCCACTGATGTGTGTGTGCTTAGTCACTCAGTCGTGTCTGACTCTTTGTGACCCCAGGGACTGTAGCCCACCAGACTCCTCTGTCCATGGAATTTTCCAGGCAAGAATGCTGGAGTGGGTTGCCATTTCCTCCTCTAGGGGATCTTCCTGACCCAGGGCTGGAACCCATATCTCCTTCATTGGCAAGAGGATTCTTTAACACTGAACCACCTGGGAAGCCCCCTTTATAGCCATTAGTCCCCTCTTACTTGTATACACACTCACATACATTATTATCATTATAGAAACTTAAAATTCACCCTCAAGAGACACAGCCATCTGATCCTTAATTTGACATCTCTGAATAACAACAAACACAAGTATATATTTGCTTGAACTGGTTCCTAATAGTGTAAAGTGTAGAGGGATCTTCTACGGCCCCCACCTACCCATTCCTCAGGCCAGACCTTCTGGGCCTTCTTCCTAGACAACTTCCCCACTCCAGAGTCCCTCCCTAAAAGCAGGAGCTCACTCTGCTGCTCCAGGGTGAGGCCTCTGGGTCATGTGCCAGTTTCTGAACTGCAGAACCAAGCCAGATCCAGAGCTGCTCCCAGCTCTGCCTCCTTCCTTCCTTCCCTTCTCCCGCCCAGACAGCCAGATTCCCACCAGAGTTTCCTTAGGAAACAATGACTTGAGAGTCTGCTGAGCCACGCCTCTTGCTTCCTTCAACTAGCACCTCTGGGTATTAGCCCTAAGCCTGATTCTCTGCTTCCTGCCTCCTCTGGGGCTTCCTGCACCAGTTCTTCTGGGTTCTGCTGGAAGACAGGAAGCAGCTAAGCCAAGATGCTGAGTCTCAGGACTTCCCTGGTGGTCCAGTGGCTGAGGCTCTGTGCTCCCAATGCAGGGATTCTGGGTTCTACCCTTGGTCAGGGATCTAGATCCCACATACCACAACTAAGAGTTCACACGCCATAACTAAAGATCCCATGTGCCGCATCTAAGACCCAGCACAGCCTAAATAAATGCATATTTTTAAAAAGAAGAAGCAGCTGAATCTCCCATGTCCGCTTTCCAGACAAAGGGCTCCATCTGCCCTGTAAAAGAGGGCGGAGGGTCCCTGAAGCTGATCAGGTTCAAGTGAGGCTCTGCTCACTCTGAGCCATAGTCAGTCGAGGGCAGCAGGCAGCTGGGGGTTGGAGATGACTCAGCTTGTCTCCCAGCCACCATGGAACCAGGTAACCTCCTGGCACCACATGCCCATCTGCAGAGGCTACACTAGGGTGTTTTGAGAAGCCAGCTCACCCTGGAGCGATCTGAACCCAGAAGCCTGCTACCCTGCCTGGAAGACGGCAGCCTGGGTGCTGCTCCTACACCAGGTGCAGCTTTCCAGGCTGGTCTCAGAGAAGAAAGGTTATGACAGCCAAGGAACATCTGTATATATGTTCCTTTCCATTTTGACTCTTGCAAGTGAAGCAATAACTCATACAACTATTCTAGAAGAAATCAGTGAACCAATCAGTAAGAAAACCAGAGGTTTGACCAGAATGATGGTAGAAGGCAAGGCCAGGCCAGAAACTGCAACATCAAACACTCTCACAACCAACAGAGAATTTTATTTTTCCTATATCAGAGTGCTGCTGGGAAGAAAAAAATCGACCATGGCTCCTCACTGCCACCAATTCACTTGCATCCATCAAAGCAGGTTACAGAGGAAAAGCGTTCACTGGCAGGTGAGTGCATTTCTCCATATCGTTTTGAGGCTATGGGGCCAGTGTCACTCTGCTCTTCAGGTTTTCAGGACTCCTGGGTCCCCCATCACCCCAAGATTGCAGCTTCAGCAGCAAAGCAGAGGGAAAAACAAAGCAGTCTTCCCCCATACAAGTGTTCCTGATGCCAAGAGGTACACAGACCCTTCAAATTTCCCTGGGCAGTGATGGTACCTCTTTGCCATCCAGATATCCATGCCAGAAACCTGGGAGTCATCCTTGACTCCCCACCTCTCCACTCTACCTCCAAATAGGTACTGTATCTGTATATATGTTCCTTCCTCTCCTGCTTTAGTGAAGGCATTCATCATTTCTTGCCTAGATTATTATTGTGTGTGTTAGTCACTCAGTTGTATCTGACTCTTTGCAACCCCATGGACTGCAGCCCACCAGGCTCCTCTGTCCATGGACTTATCCAGGTAAGAATACTGGAGTGGGTAGCCATTCCCTTCTCTAGGGGATCTTCCCAATCCAGGGATTGAACCTCGATCTCCTGCATTGCAGGTAGATTTTTTACTGTCTGAGCCACCAGGGAAGCCCAGATTATTATTGTACCCACCTTCATATTAGCTTCCCAACCTCCAGTCTCACCTTTTCCAGTCTCTCAACCACTGCTGGAGTGACAGTCCTAAATTCAAATTTGGTCACGTTATTTCCTTAACTATAAGCCTTCAATTATTCTAACGCATCCTTTTGATCCTTCCTTTATGCTCTTTACCTGGAACTCTTGTCCTCACCTCCTCATATTGACAAATATGCCAATATTGACAATATTGCCAAGTTTCTGGTCCTCTTCTAAGAGCCCATTCGGCAATGTCTCCTCTGTGAAGCCTTCTTTGACCACTAGATGAGAGGCCTTGGTGGACCTGGTTCTTACTTCTTACAGGGCTCATTACCCCGAGTGCCTCGATCTGTCTTGACTGTGTATATCCATCTCTGGAGCAAGAGGGTGTGCTACTGAGCCCAGCACAACATTTAGCAGAAAGCAGGTTGTTAGTGTTTGTTGCGGAGAAGTCAATGGCAACCCACTCCAGTACTCTTGCCTGGAGAATCCCAGGGACGGATGAGCCTGGTAGGCTTCCATCTATGGGGTCGCACAGAGTGGGACACAACTGAAGCGACTTAGCAGCAGCAGCAGCAGCAGCAGCAGTGTTTGTTGACTGAGGAGATGAGCAATAAGGGAGGAGCTGGAGGTCTGAGCAAACCTGATCCTCACTTTGCAATATAGGAAGAGAGAGAAGGGTGTGCCTCTTTCAGAGCCTGAGAAATGCTACTGGGTCATGAACTATGTGGACCACTAGGAGAATCCACTCTTAAACTGAAGAGTCATCTTCCTATGGATATAAGGAGGTGACCTAAGGTGCCCCAACCACAGAATATATGTAGGTCGATTTCCATAGCGGCTTCTTGCTAGCTTTACAATGTTCCCTCTGCCACTTTCAGGAGCTGCTGTGGCCCACCCATTAAATTAATGTCCTGACCATCCCCACCCCAGAGTGCCAGGAGTCAGGAGGAGTCTGAAACTCTTTTCCAATCTCACGTGGTCAAAGGGTCAGAACCTTAGCATTCCCCCTGGGAGGTATCCCTCTTTTCCAGGAATGCCCTCCATTGATCTCCACCCTTTCCTAACAAGTATCTAAAACCTTCCTGTAGCCATATGAGCCCAGCTTTCTCCTGGCCTCCCCCTAGAGAGATCTCACTTGTCTTTATCTGTAAAGTACCTGGAACTGAGCATATGCTCATGAACTAAACAAATGTGTTCATGGATAACCTGGGTTTCAGTGAGACTAGGCTAGTATTTCTCTCAAGTGCACAGAGACCCCATCTGGTACCATATGCCACCCCCACCCCACTTTTTTTGCACCAAATCCCTTCCTCTCCAATTACAGTCAAAGAGAAGACATAAGCTGTGAGGCTGTACCAATCAGCCCAGCAGACAGACAATAGGGCCAGAGAGCCTATCCCTGCTGCTAATACAAACAATAGCCAAAATTCAACCCACCTGCTCAACAGTGAACTGTGGACAGCTGGGAGCCTCTCTAGATCACTGCAGTGTGTGGCTTGGCCACAGAACTGACATACAATGTGTGCCTGTCCCTGGCAGTTTCTCAGGGAAAATCTGTGCTCAGAAACACTCAGGAGTGTCTAGGAGATAGACATAGCAGGAGAGGAACCCAGGGACTAGGTCTCCAAGAGGAGCTCTCATTCCTTTCATAAAGAGACAGAGCTTGCGGAGCTCTCAGGGCTGGGCCCAGGCCTGGTTCAGCTGCAGAGACGCAGCCATACCAGTTTGGTGTGATGAGGAAAGGAGGGAGGGGACTCCCTTCAGGCAAATTCCCACCCGGGACAGGAGGCTCCTGCAGCTGTGGCAACAGCAGCACCAACAACAGAACAGGGACCTCTTCCTCTTCCTCCCACAGGGAACTAATGCTTAAATTAGCACCTTGGAAACACCCAGATCTGCGGGCTGCGCTTTTTCTCCCAGCTCCTGCCACTCCCCTAGGCCTCCTATTCAAGTGAAATTTTCTCTTTCAAGTAAAATAAAAAAGATGTTTTCCATCTAGAGTTCATCTTTCCAAGTAAGGAATAGCCCCTGGATTCTTCCAGCCACTCCAGGGTGGGATAGGGTTATTTGCTGATCAACCCTATGTGACAGGCTACTGTCAGTAAGTACAGTTTGGTCCTGAAGGGGCAATGATACTGACACCAGTATTGCCCTGTTTCCCTCAGGATTTAAGGAAACAGCCCCCACTCTGCCTTCAGAGGGCCTCATCCTGAGGGGGGTGAGCATGAACAGTAACTTCTGTGGAAATGTGAACTCCAGAAGTCAGGGCTATATCTGTATTGCTAACCACTGTGTCCCTAGTACCTAGCGCAGTACCTGGAATAGAGCTAGTGCTCACCAAGTATTTGGTGAATGAATTTGCTGGAACAATGACATCAGGATGCTATGATATTCTTTGGAAGAGCAAGGAAGTATTATTCAAAGAAACAGTTTGTCTTCACTTCATAAATAGGAAAACTGAGTCCAGAGAAGAGAGATTTCCTAGAGGTCTCAATAAATAATGGCAAAATATGAACTAGGTCACAGCTGAGTCTTAGACCCTGGTTTTCACGGTCTACCCAAACACCCCTAAAGAGCTACTCTGCTCTTTTCTGCAGTATGCCACCTTGATTCCTTATGCCCCAAAATGAAGACTCCTGGGGAAACTCCACACAAGATTTTATTGGTCTCAATAGCACAAAGAGCACTTAAGGAGTTCTGTGAGTGTGTGCACGCGTGCTAAGTTGCTTCAGTTGTGTCCAACTCTTTGCAACCCCATGGACTGTAGCCCATCAGGTTCCTCTGTTCATGGGGGTTCTCCAGGCAAGAACACTGAAGTAGGTTGCCATGCCCTTCTCCAGGGATCAAACCCACATCTCATGTCTTCTGGATTAGCAGGCAGGTTCAATACCCCTAGCGCCACCTGGGAAGCTCAAGGAGTTCTAGGAATCCTCAACTTTGACGTTGGAACAGAGATGGGGAGGTAGAGACATGCAGGGCAATGGCTATGACCCCTGAATGGGGGATGACTGTATTGCTGTTTCCGTAAGATTCAGCCTCAACAAAGTATCCTCTTGTGCAGAAGTGCTCCTTTAGCCTTAAAGAAAAGAGTCTAAAGTCAGTCAGAGCTTTTCTGATAACTGCCTCCTTGCCAGAAGCACTTCTACTCTGGAGCCACACAGACCAGAAATAGTTCAGAAGTCTTCTGAGGACACTACTCACTCAAACAAACCATTGTTGATAACTTCATTCAATAACAGAGGCATCAGGGATGACTGGGGAGCCTGGTGACCCTCTCCTTCTCCCCGCTCCCTGGAAATCAGCTATTGCCTCCCATCTTAGTAACCCCAGATAGGAGGCAAGAACCAACTCGTGCTCTCTTCTGATGCCTTGGATCTCTTCCTCTGCTCCTTCATCTGCCCTCCTTTTGATTCTTGCTTAGATAAGAACTGGAAGGGCAGTCTAGCTTGATAAGCTAGGTTGGCTGGAAGGATAATCCAGAAAGGAACATTCTCTTAGCCAGCCTGAAGTTCTTCAGGTTCATGGGACAGACTTCTTATCAGGATTTTCTGGCCCTCAAACAATCCAATAATGGCATCAGGCTAGGAAAAAAGTCCATCAGCATCTCTCTCCCCCGTTTAATACTGTACACTTCTGTAGAACTTCTCTGGGCTCCTAGAACTAAGTCATCAGGAAAGGAGGAAAAAGCGACACGTCTCCTGCCAGGTGGCCTCTAATGATTCCCTCTACCATCTCCAAAAGGTGTGGCTTAGAGTAGGTCATGGGTCCCTGTCAAGGTCTGTCTTGGCTGCTGTAATGGACACATTACTTGCTCAAAATGCCACAAAGCACATCTGTCAGCCAGGGCCGGGGTGGGGGTGGGGGGCAAAGGTAGAATCTGTTCCTCACGTTCACTTAACACAGAGGGGAGAAGGTTAGGAACCCCAGAGCTTCAAGACTTGGAGAGCTCTGTTCAGCTCCAGCTGAGCTCAGAGAATACCGCACCCACACCTTCAGATTCTCGGCCTGCCTTGCCTCCTTCCAGCTCCCACCCGGACTCCAAGTGGGAAAGAAGGAAAAGCAAAGCGAACAGAGCCGAGGCACTCCCCTCCTTCTCCCTCTCCCTATATCAGTGGAAGAGACGCCGCCGCTAGGCCTCAGCGTGTCTCCCCGGGCAAATGTACAAGCCAGTCAGGTATACACGGGGAGCCGACCCCAGTGGGAATGGTCTCTCCCAGGCCAGCCTCCGTGCACGGCCCTCCCCCTTCCATCCCCTCCGCGCCGGCAGCGATGACATCATTCTTCCCTGACTCCCGGACCGCGGGCAGGATCGGAGCCCAGCAAGGGCTCCCAGCACGCAGGCCTAGGATGCTCGGGGCTCTTCCGAACCGGTGGGCACAGGAGGCTCCTGTGCGGCCCCGCCCCCTCTCCAGCCGGTTCCGAGCTCTCTCATCTGAGCCCTGGATTCTCCATCTCGCCGCCGTGCTCTCCTCTTCCCGGCTCCTGCATCCCCAGCCTAGATTGCGTGCACTCTCCTCCGGAGAAGAACCGAATCCCCGGGTCCTGCATGGACACCGTCCCGCTACCGGTCCTCGGCCCGGGCCCCGCGTTCCCACCCATTGCCAGTGAACTGTCGGGCAGGCCCCTCCTCGTCTACAAACCTATTCGCGTCCGTCAGACTGACTGCTCCTGGCCCCCTCCCCCGCTCTGAGCATCATAGGCCTCTAGGTCTAAACGCCTCTCTACCTCCCATCCTCGCCCCCTGGGCCTGCCTCCGGCGGTGCCCCATGACAGTTCCCTTCCTTTCCCCACTATGGGCCTCCACTAACGTTGTGCACCACTGTGCCCCCGCTCGGTTCCATCCGACGGCGCTGCCCCGTAGCTCCCTCGGCCTGCCTCCGCTGACAGTGCTCTCCGCCCTTACAGGCCTCTTTGCTGTCATCCCACATATTCTCCCACGGTTTTCTCGTCCTACAAGTACCCCTCCCCCGGCGATGCGTTTTCTTGGCTCTCTACCCCATCCGAGGCGTCCGCACAGTCCCCAAGGCTTGACTCCCTCCCTCCCCCTCCGGCAGCGCCCCCTCCCGGCCCTGGCCTGCCCGCCGCCCGCCCCCTCACCAGCGGCTGCATCTCCGAGTGCGCGGTGGGCACCTGGAACCGGTCGATCTCCTCCATCATGGTGCCGGCGGGCGAGCGGGCCGGGGGCCGGGCGCGGCCGGGGACGCCGACGGGGACCGCGCCGGGCGGCGGCCCCAGGTGCCGGGTGGGTGGTGCAGACTAGGCCGCCCCGGACCAGTCGGGCAGATGGAGGGTTGGGCGCGGGGCAGGAGATCTGCAGGCGGGCTGAGGCCGGCGTGGCTCCGTCGGCTTGCCTAGCGCTACAGCGTCAGTGGCCGGGCAAAGCCGCAGGTCTTGCCTCGCCTCCTCCTCCGCCGCCGCCTCCTGTCAGCAGCTCAGCCACTGCGGTGACTCGGCAACTCCACTTCCGGGTCCGGGACACCGCCTGAATCCTGCATTATTCATGAGGAGGCGGTGTCTGGAGACCGAGTCCCTCCCGCATGCAGGAGTTCTAGTGGCGCGGCGGCCGGTCGTCTTGCCTGAGGGGGCGGGGCCTAGTGGAGCCGGTGGTTCCCCGCGCGCCTAGCCCCGCCTTCCCCTCGAGCCGGGAGGGGCATCAGAGGCGCCTGCGCCTTGGCTGCTGGTTAGTTGCCGGGTAACCGCGTCGAGGGAGGAGACGATTCCCTTCTGCAAGGGCGCGGAGGACCCACAACGTCGGCTGTCCCCAAAGAACCTCTGAGACTGGGAATTGAAGTGGAAGAGAATCTGGATTTTCTGTGCATTATTGAGGGGACGGACAAACTTCTTGTCCTCAGGCAGAGGAGCGTTTTGTAGGCGCTCCAAGTGTTGAGATGCTTCCTGCCTCTTCAAAGATGCCCCACAAACAACCGCCTCCTCGTAAGCAGGTAAAACACCTCGACCTGCTCTGTCTTGATGACCTCTGACCTTCGCTGCCAGTGACCACCGATCATACCTCTGCTACTGACGCTTCATCTTCCTTTCCCTGTTGACTTTCTCCCTGTGACTCCTGGCCTGTGTTCCCAGTGACCTCTGACCGGGTCCTGCTCTCTCCCACTAATCCTAGCCTCCTCTCCCACACTGCCCCAAACTGCTGTTTCCTACCACTCTTTCACTTGTCCTCCTCTCACCATTACATTCCCTCACTCCATGACCCACCCTGACCAGCCCATCCTCCTTAAGCTCCCACCCCATCTCTTACCAATATGTTCCTCATTGCCGTCACAGTCTTGTCCCAAAGAATTTATTTTTCCCGTCTTTTTCTGAGTGCCCAGTGCTGGGCTAGGTGGAGACACAGGCCTTTGGGAGCTCACAGAAGAAGTGCAGGAGAACTGTACAGAGACACAGATTATATGGGGTTGTATGCTTCAGGTCTTCTGTTTTGGGAGACTTGTGAGGAGAGAGCACTCAGACAAAGAGGAAAGAAGCTCTTTTCCCATCTCCTTTCACACACTGCACACTCCAAACTGGCCCATCCAGACTGCCCTTGTTGCCACCTGGACAGATGTCATCTCTTCTCACAGGAAACCTAAGAGTCACCCTTCTTAACCCACCCAGCTCACCCTGGGAGGAGAAGCAAGGCCCAGCTTCTTGAGGAGCTCTCTGTGACAAAGCCACTCAGTTCTTCAAGGATCACTTTTTCCAAACTCTTTACGAATTATCGGGCTTCCCTGATAGCTCAGTCAGTAAAGAATCCACCTGCAATGCGGGAAACCTGGGTTTGATCCCTAGGTTGGGAAGATCACCTGGAGAAGGGAAAGGCTACCCACTCCAGTATTCTGGCCTGGAGAATTTTATGGACTCTATATATAGTCCATGGAGTTGCAAAGAGTCAGACAGGACTGAGTGACTTTCACTTCACTTTCACTTTATGAATTATCATCTTACAATTAATATGCAGTTTCTTGCTTTGTGAAGCAGGGCTCCTATTTATTTATTCTTAAATAATATCTCAGGCCTAGGTATTTTGAGATTTGGAGACCGTATCTGTGTGCCTGCTGTTTATGACTTTACATATTTGGGTCTGGCTTCCTCTATATTGGGTTTCCCAGGTGGCATAGTGGTAAAGAATCTGCCTGCAAACGCAGGAGATGCAGGAAACTCAGGTTTGATCGCTGGGTCGGGAATATCCCCTGGAGTAGGAAGTGGCAACCTGTTCCAGTATTCTTGCCCAGATAATTCCATGGATGGAGGAACCTGGCAGGCTACAGTCCATGGAGTGGCGTCTAAGCGGCTAAGCACGCACCCCTCCATATTGCTTGCCCGGTCTCCTTTGCTTCTTTCACCTGGCCTTCCATAGCAGGTGCGCCCACCATTCTTAGATCTCTGCAACCATGGAAAGGCTGCTTTTCCCGTATGGCCTTGCCCTAGTTTTATGTCAGGGTTGAACTGTGTTTTGAAACTCGTACTGTCCTTGGGGCTGCTGACTCATAATATACATGCAGTTTGTTTTAAATTTGGCATTGCTGAGGACTGGTTCACATACAACAAAATGGACCATTTTAGTTGTATATGTTGACAGGTTTTACAAAGTTATACAGTTGTGAACCACTACCACAATAAAGATATAACACACTTCCTCTACTCCCCAGTTACCTTGTACCTCATCCCAGTCCATTCTCCCCAACTTCCTAGCCCCAAGTAATTACTAGTCTGCTTCTGTCAACTACAGATTGGATTTTTCTAGGGGTTTGAACAAGCTTGGGAATCAGTTTCTCCAGTCCATTAGGGGAGACATTAGCGGTTTTAGGTAAACTGAGAGTGGAGAGAGGTGACAGCAAACAGAAGATAGAAACGTGGGTCAACTGGCCTTGCATACACCAATGCTGCTGCTTTGGAAGGAAGGGTTGTTTTAGAACAGGGTAAATATACTTGTGTGGGATGTGAGCAGAAGCTGGGTTGTGCTAGGTTATATTCATCACTCTTTTGTCTCCATGAGGCCTATAACCTGGGTCAGTTATGAACTGGGTGTGGGACAACCTAGAGAACCTTGAGAAGTCCCTGTCCTCTGGAAACTCAGGCCTGTGGGGGAGACAGAACAGGGGCATATAAAGATAAGGGAGGATGCAATCCCTGGGGTTAAAAGGGAGAGAGGTATGTAGGTTGGAGCAGCAGAGAAGCTTCAGAAGGAGGCAGCTATGACTTGGAGGCTTGCAGTGGAGAAGGAATGTCAGGATTGGATTTGTCAGGGGATGGAAAAGAATTTAAACTCCATTGTTTGTATCAGTGATCAAGTCTTCTATCGGCTCCCTCTTGCTCTCAGAATAAAGTCCCAAAAGTCCAATCAATGTCTTTGTATGGCCTAGAAGGCCTTGGCAGGTCTAACCTTTGCTACCCACCTGATTTCAGATCTCATCATTGCTCTGTGAAGATTCCTCAGTTCCACCACACCGGAACTGCCCTCACTTCCTAGAAAATGACATCCATGCTGTTGTTCTCCTCTAAGCCTTTGACACTGCTATTTCCTCTGACTTCTTGGTACAGTCTTTTTGTCTGCTGCCACCTGCCCCATCCCAACCTGCCCCAAATCTCTCCTTAATCTCCTGTTCATACATCACATCTCAGTTTGCCCAGCATATTCTCCTATCAAGGGTTAAGGTCCCTTTCTGGAGGCAGGATGTAGTGATATCCCCACTAGACTATAAATGTCAAGACTCTGATGTCAAGGATCATGTCTGTCTCATTCATTGTTGATTCCCCTGAACCTAGCACAATGCCTGGAATATATTAAATCCTGAAAATGGGTGGAATATGAATTCTGAATGCTTCCAATTGTTGTTTGGAAATTTTGATCTGGGTGAGTTTGAAGGATAGAAAAGCGTGAGCCTTGGATGAGGAGACTGGTGGGGAGTGATAACAAGGAATTGTAACTGTAGAAGCACACTTTCTTGGGTTTATATTTATATCTGCTTTGGTAGTAAGGCTGTGAATGGTTCAGATTTGAAATATATGTACCCATGCTTCAAGAGCTGGGCATTGGAAATTGAGGACAAAAATGCTGATGATATAAATATTCTCATTCAACAATTATTTATTGAGCGCCTACTATATGCCAGGTATTGTTCTAGGTATTGATGATATTTGTTGTTGTTGTTTAGTCACTAAATTGTGTCGGATTCTTTTGGATCCCCATGGACTATAGTATCAGGCTTCTCTGTGCATGGATTTCCCAGCCAAGAATACTGGAATGGGTTGCCATTTCAGGGGGTTCCTTCTTCAGGGGATCTTCCCGACCCAGGGATTGAACCTGTGTCTCCTGCATTGGCAAGCAGGTTCTTTACCACTGAGCCACCAGGGAAGCCCATTGGTGATATAGCAACAAATAAAACAAACACAAAACCCTACTCTCAGGGAGCTTATCTTTTAGTTGGAGATATATTGTCAATAAACAAATAAATAAAATATATTGTTTGCCAGATGATGGGTGTCCTAAAGAAAAATAAGGCAGGGAAAGGAACAGGAAGTTCAGGGAACCAGAATATTATAGTTTCAACATAGCGGTTTGGCAGGGGAGACGGGGGGGAAGCAGTGGCTCATAGAGGTGACATTTGAGAAAGACCTGAAGGCAGTGAAGGAATTAACTGTGTGATATTCTGGGGGGGAAGGCATTCCTGACAGAGGGCATAGTAAGTGTAAAGTTCCTGAGATGGGAGCTTGCTCACACATGTTCTGGATCAGCGAGGAAGGGAGGAGGAAAGTGGCAGGAAATACGGTCAGAGACATGTTCCCCTCTATTCCAGAGGGTTAATCAAATAACCATGGCATATTAAACTGATCATGATGAAGCTCCATGAATCATAATTTGTAATTAAAATTCATGAACGTCAGGCACCATAAACCAGGACCAGCTCAAAACATCACTGGTAATACCCAATAACAGAGTGTCCTTCCTGAAAATTTCGAGAATTCCAACTGGCTGCATGTGTGTATGCAAGAGGAATTTTGCATCGTTGCCAAACATTGCCTGGCAGCCAGACTCCTCAGCAGAGAACTGAATTAGAGTCTTCTGTGAACTCCAGTTAAAGGCTAATTTTAGTTTATGACTAACAAGTTTTAGTACTCTTTTATAACTCAGTTACCATAAAAAAAAAATCAAAAGTCTGGAATTTTGCATCATTTGCCTGTAGGAACCAAAGAAAAGTCTTGTCTTTTTGCATCACTTTGTGTGATCTCTTCAAAAGCCCCTCTGGGACAATACTTTAAGAAATACTGATCTTGATGAGGTGTAACGAGGGTAGGGGTAAGTGGGCAAGAGTTGCAAGGCCAGAAGACAGTCTTAGATGATTCAGAGATTTTGAGTCTGATGACTAGGCCTGGGATCCACAGAAGAAAGGACAGGAGGAGGTGAGCAGAATCGAAGACAAGTTGATACACTTCTCTTTGTCCTAAGTTAGATCCTCCCTCTTGTGACCCTTCTCAGTGTCATCCTTGTTTCCTCACATCCTTACACTCTCACCCTCATCTCTTCTTCAAGCCCTCGATCTGAGACTTTGCCCCTTTACTTCCTAAATCTCTTGAATCAGATCACTTTGTTCCTATTCATGGCCACCCCGTTAGCCCTGTCTACCATCATCTCTCACCTCGACAGCTGTAAAAGCTTCATCAAGCTTTATCACTGGTACTCCCCTCATCTACCCAGGTCCCTTCCAATCCATTCTCTATACCATACCAAGGGATCAACTGTCAATCTGATTATGCCACCCCCCACTCAAAACCCTTCAGTGACTTCCTACTTCTTTTAGGAGAGGAACCAGTTGTTTATCTTATTTATTATTATTATTATTCATTTGGCTGCCCTGGGTCTTAGTTGCAGCATGTGGGATCTAGTTCCTTGACCAGGGATTGAACCCTGCCCCCCTGCATTGGGAGCTTGGAGTCTTAGCCACTGGACCATGAGGGAAGTCCCAAAGAGGGACCAATTTTTTAAAAAAACCCTCAGGTAAAACAAACAAACAAAAAACCCTCAGGTGCCCATATGGGCTGAGGTCTGCTTGGGTGTCTAAGCCTTCACTTGTACCACTGTTCCCCAGTCATTGCTATACTTCGGTTCTTTGTTGTCCCTTCTTTGTGGAACATTCTCCATGCCCTCTCTCCCTCACCGCTGCACTCACTCACAAGACTCTGGTCCAAACAGCAGCCCCCACAACCACCTTAATGGCCTGTGTCTTGTTAATGAAGAGAGTGAAGTTTTCTCTATATTTATAGTTTCATTGTCCGTGATCTTCTCTTCTAAAGCATGCATCGCAGGGTGTAATTATTCACTTGTTTGTGTAATTATTTTATTAGTGTATGTCCCTCCCATTAGACTGTGAAGTCTTGAGAGCAGGGCCTGTGGATGTTTTTCATCACAGCTGTATTCTCAGCTCCTAGCACAGTGGCCATTGCTCTTGATGAATGATTGTTACAAGAACTATGGGAAGCAGCTGAGGAAGTAGCACTGGCGCAGTGGAAACCTGTGGTTGGTGATCCTAACACTGATTCTGAGGAAATCAGGAAAGATTTCTAGAAGGAACACCATGATTCAAGGTTTGGACAAAGGTCCAACATGCAGGATAAGAACTGACCAGAGAGATTAGAAGACTAAGGTCTTGGAAACAATTTTAGAGATAAAAAGCAGACTGAATTGAGCTAAGAAGGCATAAAGACCATGTAGACAGGATTTCTTTTTTTCAGATGAAATTAAGGCTTGAATATGTTAAATGCTAAGGTGAGGCATTTGCCTGGCAGAAACAGAGAGAAGTTGAAGATGAAAGAGATAAAATGAAGACTAGAACCAAGTGTCTGAGGATGTGGAAGTGGGTCAGTTGTGGCCAAGGGGTGGAACACTTTATAACAGAAAAGGAGAAAGGAGGAAGGGATGGATGTAGATGAGGATAATTCAGAGGCTTAGTGACAGGAAGTTGAAAGAATTTTCTTTTCTCTTTCCCTAGTAGTGTTACAGAATTCCTTCTGGAAGTGATAACTAGAAAATAAATTTTGCCAGTGGTTGTTCCATTTTGTTATGATTACAGTCATGCTATTTTCGGAGTTATGGTCTGAGGTTTTTCATGCACAATTATCAGATTACAAAACAGCTGGGAGCATTTGAGGCCAGAGCTTGGTCTCCACCCCCATCCTCTACCCCTCACCTCGTTTACCGCACATTGCTAGTATTCAGTACTTGCCAGGTAGTCGAATAATAATAGTAGAGGTGTCTTGTGCTTATCCCTGGGCTTTGCAGCCTGCAAGCAGATGCTGAAGAATAATTTTGGTTCTCTGGCTCCAGCTGTGAACAAGCCATATGAAATTGTTTTCTGCCAGCTAGAAATTGGTATGGAGTGTTCAATTTTCCCAATTGCTGAGACTGAGTGGTATGGAAGAAGTGATCAAAGAACACGGCTGTTGATCAAACTGGTTTCCCTGCTTTGTGTCTCACAATACTTTGTCCTATTCAAAGAGTCTCTGGATTCTGGTAGTGTGTTTATGTCTTCCGTTTAGCTCATTTCCTAGATTTGAGAACCCTTGGAGTGGGACCAACTCAACTTTTATTCTTATTTAGCTGCCATCCTAGCATCTGGTACATAGTAGATGCTTAATAAATACTGGATGAATAAATAATAACTGAATGAATTACTGGGTGAGTAAATAATGACTGATGGAAAGGTGTGTGCATACATGCTAAGTTGCTTCAGTCATGTCCGACTCTTTGTGACCCTATGGACTGTAGCCTGCCAGGTTTCTCTGTGGGATTCTCCAGGCAAGAATACTGGAGTGGGTTGCCAAGCCCTCTTCCAGGGGATCTTCCTAACCCAGGGATTGAACCCACATCTCTTACCTCTCCTGCATTGGCAGGGAGGTTCTTTATCACTAGTGCCACCCTGGAAGTCTGATGGAAAGGTATGTACTGCAATACCCTGAACGCTAACTTTTCCTTGTAGGCCTGCAGAAGAAGCAACTCGTGCCTCCTTTGTTTTAGTCAAAGCACCCAATTCTGTTAATTTTTTTAGGGACCCCACTCCTGATATTAACCTTCTTTTCCTATTTCTATTCCTATCAGACATCCATTTTCTCAGTTACTTATTTTTTCCATGTGTCATACATTCAGCCTCAAATCTTGCTTTGGAACAAATTGGAATACAAATGGATAAGACAAATCTGCTAATCCCTGGACAGACACTTGGATCCAGGTCCCTGCATCTTTGTTAATGATTCTGTTCCCTCTGCCTGGAATGCCTGAGCCTATCCAACTTCTGCCCTTTATGAGCCTGGAAAACCGTAAGGCACAATATATGTGCCTTTAGCTAAGTTCTGTAAGTGGCGAAGAATAGAGGCTCACTTATGTTACTTCAAATACAAGGTGGGATGGTGAAGAGGAAGGTGTATATTTTAGGGGTTTGTGGGTAGATATTATAAATACATAAATAGCCTAGAATTAGACTCAGAAACCTCTTTGTTCTGAAACAGATGTTGGTACTAATTTCTTTCTCCATGTCTCTCATAGCTTCTCTACTTTTCTTCTTCTTCTTAATATTTATTTATTTGCCTGCACTGGGTCTTAGCTGAGGCACGTGGAATCCTCGTTGTATCATTCAGGATCTTTTGTTGTCACTCAAGGTCTCAGTAGTTGTGGCACATGGGCTTTAGTTGCTCCGTAACATGTGGGATCTTAGTTCCCTGCCCAGGGATTGAACCCACATCCCCTGCATTGCAAGGCAGGTTCTTAACCACTGGAGCACCAGGGAAGTCCCTTCTCTACTTTTCTTAGCAACTATATTTCATTCCCTATTTTCATTTCTCAAGCAGTCAACTTTTCTATGGTTTCAGCTCCCTCGTTACTTACTGTGTTTTCAGCTCATCATGGCTATTCTGGCCTCTTCTGTCTCATAAAACGTCTCCATCAGTATCCACATCCCTCCACCAGTTCTCTCTGTGGTCCCAATTCAAACCCTTGGAGAAAAAATCTGATTGTCTCCAGCTTACCTGTTCACGCTAGGCTGTATCAAGGAGGGATAAGGTCCTATGACTCTCTAAGGAGTCAAAGCTGTGAAGCAGGGCAATTTCCCTTAGAAGGAGGTATGGTCTTTCCTTGGCTCCTCCTGTGCAGCATATAACCTGCTTTATTGAGAGTAACTTCTACATTGCTTCTGATAAGTCTTTCTCATACATTGTTCGGAAAGGGCCTCAGATATTTTCCAACGTTGTTGCTTCCATTCAGGGCTGATATTTACATTACAAAAGGTTCTGTCCTTTACAAAAGCCTTTTACTTTAAGAGGTTTTTTTTTTTTAACAGCACATTTCTACAATGAATTTTTAAATGCATCACCCTCTATGCATAACTTTTAAAGACCTTGACATAGGAAATATATTGTGGCCATGATGGAGCATTTCATACTGGACTCACCATCTCACTATGAACAGCCCATAATCCTGGACACAATATGTGAAGCAGCTGGTTTCGGTACTCGCCCAATCCTAAGGGAAGGAGAACACCCAAACATGAGTTACATGTTTATCTTTGCTTTCTGCATTGGGTCAGTTTCTTCTCTTTTTAAACTCTTTTTTCAAATGTATAATTAATTAACTAATACTTATTCATTTTTTTGGCTGCCCTGGGTCTTAGTTGTGGCATATGCCCTCTTTTAGTTGTGGCATGCAGGATCTCTAGTTGTGGCACATGAACTCTGAGTTGCATTGTGCCTGACCAGGGACTGAACCTGGGCCTCCTGCACTGGGAACATGGAGCCTTAGCCACTGGACTACCAGGGAAGTTCTTGGGTCAATTTATTGATCATGGCTCAGGGAGAGAGATCCAAAGGAGAGCACTGTGATACCAGTGATATCCAATGTTGGAATTAGTAGGCAATGGCTTGAAAGCAGTTGTTAAAATACATTTATGGACTAAAAAAAAGTATTCACTTAAAGGATGGGGAATCTAAGCCTCCAAAATGGAAACAATAGAAAAATAAATATCAGAAATGAAAAATTTATTGGCTAGTCCTAATAGTAAATGTGAAGATGGACCACTGAAATTATCCAGTCTGAAAAACAGAGAAAAAACAAGATTAGAAACAATAAAGAGCCTTAGTGACCTGTGGGAATATGTCATATTTGTATCTGTAACTTGCAAGTAGCTGGAATCCCAGAAGGCAGAAGAGGAGAGGGAAAGTAGTTAAAAAAAAAAAATTGTCAAAAATCTCTTAAATTTGGTGGGAAACATATTAGCAGAGGTTCAATGAGCCCAAAGCAGGATAAATCAAGGAAAACCAAAGGTAGGTTGCACACAATCAAAAAACTGAATGCCAAGGATAAAAATAAAATCTTGAAAGTAACCAGAGAAAAATGACACAATACACAGAATGGAATAATAGGGTCATGACTGACTTCCCACTGTAAACAAAAGCAGTCAGAAGACAATGGAATGTCATAGTTAATGTACTGAAGGAAAATTACCATCAAGCCAGAATTCTGTGTCCAACAAAAATATCCCTCAAAGGAAGACTTTTCTATAAATACATTTTCAGATAAACTAAAACTGACAAAATTTGCCATCAGCAGACCTTCACTACAAGAAGTACAGAAAGCAGGACTTCCCTGGTGGTCCAGAGGTTAAGAATTTGCCTTGCAGTGGAAGGGATATGGGTCTGATCTCTGGTTGGGGAAGAATCCCCTCTTCTCCCACCTCTGCCTGGAAACAACTAAGACCTGACATAACCAAATTAATCTTAAAGAAAAAAAAAGAAGTATGGAAAGAAGTTCTTTAAGCAGAGGGAAAATGACACCTGATGGAAGCACTGTCTGTGGGAAGGCCCCAAAAGTACTAGTAATAGTAATGGGCAGAAAGATAAAATACTAGATATTTGGCTTCTATTAATTTTCTAAAGAGGCATATGACTGTTTAAAACAAAAATAACACCACTGTAAGCTAAAGCTTATAATGTATATAGAAATAAAATATGTGACAACAACCTCAAAGATGAGGTTGTGGTGGTAAATAGAATTAAGGTGTGATGGACTTGGAAGAAACACAAGCTGGAATCAATATTGCTGGGAGAAATATCAATAACCTCAGATATGCAGATGACACCACCCTTAGGACAGAAAGTGAAGAGAAACTAAAATGCCTCTTATTGAAAGTGAAAGTGGAGAGTGAAAAAGTTGGCTTAGAGCTCAACATTCAGAAAGTGAAGATCATGGCATCCGGTCCCATCACTTCATGGGAAATAGATGGGGAAACAGTGGAAACAGTGTCAGACTTTATGTTTTTGGGCTCCAAAATCACTGCAGATGGTGACTGCAGCCATGAAATTAAAAGATGCTTCCTCCTTGGAAGAAAAGTTATGACCAACCTAGATAGCATATTCAAAAGCAGAGATATTACTTTGCCGACTACGGTCCGTCTAGTCAAGGCTCTGGTTTTTTCAGTAGTCGTGTATGGATGTGAGAGTTGGACTGTGAAGAAAGCTGAGCGCCGAAGAATTGATGCTTTTGAAGTGTGGTGTTGGAGAAGACTCTTGAGAGTTCCTTGGACTGCAAGGAGATCCGACCAGTCCATTATGAAGAAGATCAACCCTGGGATTTCTTTGGAAGCAGAGATGCTAAAGCTGAAACTCCAGTACTTTGGCCGCCTCATGCGAAGAGTTGACTCATTGGAAAAGACTCTGATGCTGGGAGGGATTGTGGGCAGGAGGAGAAGGGGACGACAGAGGATGAGATGGTTGGATGGCATCACTGACTCAATGGACGTGAGTCTGAGTGAACTCCGGGAGATGGTGATGGACAGGGAGGCCTGGCATGCTGCGATTCATGAGGTTGCAAAGAGTCGGACATGACTGAGCGACTGAACTGAACTGAACTGAAGGTTATTAGTTTGTTAAATATGAAGTGGTGTGTTATTTATTCTTAATAGACTATGATTGGTTTAAGGTACATACCATAAACCTTAGAGGAACCACTAGAAAGTAATACAAAAGGGCACAGCTAAAAATCCAACAGAGAAAATAAAATGAAATACTAAAAACCTCAACTAACATAAAAGAAGGGAGAAGATGAACAGAGGAAAAAGTAGATGAAAAATAGAAAACAAAGGGGAGTATGGTAAAGACAACCACACCAATACTTTCAATTGAAAGGCGGAGATTATCAAGCTAGGGGGGGAAATAAGCAAGACCCAACTTTATGCTGCTTGTAGGAAGTATAGTTTAAGTGTAAAGACATAGAAAGTTTGAAAAATAAAAGTGTGGTGAAACATACCATGCAAGTAGCAAGCATAAGAAAGCTGTATGACTATAGTATTATCAGAGCTAAGTAGGCTTCAAGACAAAGAGTATTTCCAAAGAAAAATATGGACATTTCATAATGATAAAAGATCAATTCAAGAGGTGATATGAAATCTCAAATGTGTATGTACCTACTAATAGCACTTCCAATTACATCAACCAAAAACTGACCAGAGCTGAACGGAGAAATATAAAAGGATACAATGATAGCTGGAGATTTTAACACTTTTCGCTCATTTGAAATGTGTAGATCTGTTAACCCAACTTGACTTAATTAACATTTATAGAACCCAAGAACGGCAGAATGTTAAAAAAAATAGACCATACACTGGGACGTACAGTGAGTCTCTGTACATTTCAAAATATTAATACCTTACAGGTTTTCATTCAATTCAAAATCAACATCAATCCATGACAGAAAGAATCTCAGGATACTAGGAATAGTTTGACCAAAATGAAATTAATCATAAATAGCAAATCCCCATATTTAGGAATTGACAAATGCACTTCTAAATGTAAAAAAAAAAAAAAAAGGAAATTAAAAAATGCTTTTAATTGGATGGGCTTCCCAGATGGCTCACTGGTAAAGAATCCGCCTGCCAATGCAGTAGATGCAGGTTCAATCCCTGGGTTGGGAAGATCCCCTGGAGAAGGAAATGACAACCCACTCCAGTATTCTTGCCTGGGAAATCCCATGGACAGAGGAGCATGGCAGGCTACAGTCCATGGTATTGCAAAGAGTCAGACATGACTGAAGCCACTTAGCACACACTGGGCATTTATCTGCACTTAGACTTGTTTTGGGGCTTCTCAGGTGGCACTAGTGCAAAAGAGTTGGACACGACATAGCGACTAAATAACAACGATGAAAATAAAACATCACAAACTGTGGGGTCATGCTGAAGTTGGACTTAATAAAAATGTGTAGTTTTAAATACCTATTTCAGAAAAGAAAAAAGATTTAAAATCAATGTTCTAAGTTTCTACCTTAAGAAAATAGAAAAAGATGAGCAAATTAAATCCAGAATAACAGAAGCAAAATCTATTTCATCGATTCCCTTTCTTTTACTAATTTATTCATTTATCTTATTGTTTCATAGAAACACTGAGAAGAACAATAGAGAAAATTAACAAAGTCAGAAGTTGGTTCATTGAAAAGGTTGATAAAATTGATAAAACTTAGCAAGCTTGGCTCATCAAGAAAAAAAGAAAACACAATAGCCAATAACAGGAATGAAAAATGTCATATCACTACAGATTGTACAGACATTAAAAAGGGGAATAAATGGATATTATCAACAACTTTATGGCAATAAATTCAACAGTGTAAATGGAATGGACAAATTTATTGAAAAAAACAGTTTGCCTTAACACAAAAAGAAATGGAAAATATGAAGGCCATATCTACTTAAAGAAATTGAATTCATGATTTAAAATGTTCCCACAAAGAAACTCTAGGCCAAATGGGTTCACTGATGAATAGATATGTCAGGAATAAATATAACACCAATCTTATACAAAGTCTTAGAGGAAACAGAGAAGGGTATAAGTTCCAACTGATTTGATGTGAGTATAATTCTGATATCGAAATCAAAACTATTATAAGAAAAGAGGATAGGCCAACATCCTTCATGAATACAAATGCAAAAAAATCTGACAAAATATTAGCAAATCTGTTCCAGCAATATGTTAAAAAAATAATAGACCAAGTGAAGTTTATTTCAATAAGACAAAGTTAGCTCAACATTAAAAACCCAGTCAATATATTTCTTCACATTAACAGAAAAAAGGGGAGGGAAACCATATGACAACATCATAATAGATTCAGAAAAGAAGTTGACAAGATTCAACTCTTCTCATTGTCAGTCAGTCGTGTCCAACTCTCTGCAACCCCATGGACTGCAGCACACGAGGCCTCCCTGTCCATCACCAAGCCCTGGAGTTCACTCAAACTCATGGCCATTGAGTTGGTGATGCCATCCAACCATCTCATCCTCTATTGTCCCCTTCTCCTCCTGCCTTCCATCTTTCCCAGCATCAGGGTCTTTTCAAATGAGTCAGCTCTTCGCATGAGGTGGCCAAAGTATTGGAGTTTCAGCTTCAACATCAGTCCTTTCAATGAACATTCAGGACTGATTTCCTTTAGGATGGACTGGTTAGATCTTCTTGCAGTCCAAGGGACTCAAGAGTCTTCTCCAACACCACAATTCAAAAGCATCTCTTCTTTGGTGCTCAGCTTTCTTTATAGTCTAACTCTCACATCCATACATGACTACTCAAAAAACCAGAGCCTTGACTAGATGGACCTTTGTTGGGAAAGTAATGTCTCTGCTTTTTAATATGCTGTCTAGGTTGGTCATAACTTTCCTTCTAAGGAGTAGGTGTCTTTTAATTTCATGGCTGTAGTCACCATCTGCAGTGATTGTGGAGCCCCCAAACTAAAGTCAGCCACTGTTTTCACTGTTTCCCCATCTATTTCCCATGAAGTGATGGGACCAGATGCCATGATCTTCGTTTTCTGAATGTTGAGCTTTAAGCCAACTTTTTCACTCTCCTCTTTCACTTTCATCAAGAGGCTCTTTGGCTCCTCTTCACTTTCTGCCCTAAAGGTGGTGTCATCTGCATATCTGAGGTTATTGAGATTTCTTCCAGCAATCTTGATTCCAGCTTGTGCTTCTTCCAGCCCAGCGTTTCTCATGATGTACTCTGCATATAAGTTAAATAAGCAGGGTGACAATATATAGCCTTGATGTACTCCTTTTCCTATTTGGAACCAGTCTGTTGTTCCACGTCCAGTTCTAATTGTTGCTTCCTAACCAGCATACAGGTTTCTCAGGAGGCAGGTCAGGTGGTCTGATATTCCCATTTCTTGAAGAATTTTCCACAGTTTATTGTGATCCACACAGTCAAAGGCTTCGGCATAGTCAATAAAGCAAAAGTAGATGTTTTTCTGGAACTCTCTTGCTTTTCTGATGATCCAGTGGATGTTGGCAATTTGATCTCTGGTTCCTCTGCCTTTTCTAAAACCAGTTTGAACATCTGGAAGTTCACGGTTCACGTATTGTTGAAGCCTGGCTTGGAGAATTTTGAGCATTACTTTACTAGCATGTGAGATGAGTGCAATTGTGGGGTAGTTTGAGCATTCTTTGGCATTGCCTTTCTTTGGGATTGGAATGAACACTGACCTTTTCCAGTCCTGTGGCTACTGCTGAGTTTTTCAAATTTGCTGACATATTGAGTGCAGCACTTTCACAGCATCATCTTTCAAGATTTGAAATAGCTCAGCTGGAATTCCATCACCTCTACTAGCTTTGTTCGTAGTGATGCTTCCTAAGGCCCACTTGACTTCACATTCCAGGATGTCTGGCTCTAGGTGAGTGATCACACCATTGTGATTATCTGGGTCATGAAGACCTTTTCTGTACAGTTCTTCGGTATATTCTTGCCACCTCTTAATATCTTCTGCTTCTGTTAGGTGCATACCATTTCTGCCATTAATTGTGCCCATCTTTGCATGAAATGTTCCCTTGGTATCTCTAATTTTCTTGACAAGATTCAACATCCACCCACAAAAGATGAGAATAAGGGCCAAATGAGATGATGCACTCCAAAGTGTTCAGTAAACTGAAAGATGCTGTATAAACGGAAAGTTTTTTTAGTTTCATCCCTCTGCTGTACACCCTGAGATTTATAGCTTCCTTTCTGACAAGGATTTCATGGGACCTGGACAACACACTTTCCAACTATTCAATAAATGCCCTCAGAATGAGAGTCAATCGGCATGCACAGCAGAGCATGGTAGAATAATAAAGTAATAACACTGCCTCTGGTACTTGAGTGCTTACTGAGTGCTGGGCTCTGAGTAAGGTTCTTATCATGTATTGTTGTATTTTATCCTCACAGCAAATCTAAGGAAAGTACTAATATTTTTCTCTGCCTTATAAGTGAGAGAATGAGGATTAGGACATAAATACCTTGCTCAAGGTCGCACATGTAGTTGGTGACAGAATCAGGAATCCAGCCAGGCTTACACTAGAGCTTCAGGTTTTAAACCCTACCCTGCCTTGCTGTCTCTAGCCTAATTTGGGAAGAGGCCCGTAGCTTTGGCTTCTTCCCTCTTGGTCTTCCAGGGAAGTGTGACTTTGGTCTCATGTTCCTTTTTCTGCATTCTGAGCATTATGTTAACACTGCATTAATTGGAAAAAAAAAAAAAACTACCGTCTTTAACTGTATTAACTTTAAAAATTCTTAATTAGCATTTTAAATTATAAAAGTAATGCACATTTACATTTAAAATATTAAAACCATGAGAATGAGTATAAGGTAAACCACATTTTTTCCCTTCCTTACAACTCCCCAGTCACATTCCCTGGACCAAACCACTCTCAATGGAATCTACATTATTCTTCCAGAAATTTCGTGTGTGCACACATTCTTAAAGTAAGATGATGGGTCATCTGTATATGTAACTTGCTTGTTTAACAATAAAAAAAGCTTGGAGGCTTTGCATAACAATACATAAAAGTTACCTCATTCTTTTAAAAATATACATAATATCCCATTGAATGGCTATACCTTAATGTATTTCACTAGGCCCCTATGGATGAATATTTAGTTTTTTTCCCCCATTTTTGAAATATTACCAAAAGGCTGCAGTGAGCAATTTTGTACATACATCTTATGCATATGTATTATGCATAAGTATACATATGCATATAGTATGCATATATATACAGTATATATATAAATACTATCATATTTATATAGGAAAAATTCTAAAAAGCAGAGTTGCTGAGTTGAGAAGTATATGCATTTGAAATTTTGGCAGGTATTGCCAATTAACCCTGCATAAGTTGGCATGCCCACAATAGTGTATGATAGTACCTGTTAGCCTTTATCTTTGTTGTTGTTTAGTCGCTAAGTCATGTCGTATTCTTTGTGACCCCAATGGAAGCACACCAGGGTTCCCTGTCCTTCACCAACTCCTGGAGTTTGCTCAAACTTGCCCATTGAGTCGGTGATGCCATCCAACCATCTCATCCTCTGTTGCCTCCTTCTCCTCCTGCCCTCCATCTTTCCCAGCATCAGGCTCTTTTTCCAGTGGGTCGGCTTTCTGCATCAGGTGGTCAAAGTATTGGAGCTTCAGCATCAGGATTTCCAATGAATAATTCAGGGTTGATTTCTTTTAGGACTGACTGATTTGATCTCCTTGCTATCCAAGGAACTCTCACCTAGTGTTTCAAAATTTTGAAATCACCTTCAACCATACTTATTGAGCACCTTCTGGGTACTTTAGACACTGCGCTAGGCTCAGGGATTTGAAATGCAGTCAGTGAAGCTGGAGGAAGATTTGTTGGTAAATTACTGTTCCTTTGGGACTAAGAGCTTTTACCCTTTTAGAAACGGAAACTGCAAGCTGGTGAGGTATTTAGTTTCAATTTAGCTTAATGGAAACCTGTTAGGGAGTTTTAAAATAAGGACCAAGACAACTGAAATGGTGAACAAAATCTCCTGGGGCCCCAGGAAGGAGGATGCAGTGTCTGTGGGTTTGCACGCTTCAGACAGCTGCTCTTTCCAGAAAAGAACACATTTCACCAAGGAACTCTTGGGTGGGCATGTGAGCTGCTGAAGACTTGTAGTCATCCCTGGGGCAAGTGCTTCCTAGTAAGCAAAGGAACAGACAGATCCTGCATGGCTAGGCAGAGCAGGATGTATAAGTGGGAATAATAATACTACCAACAGTCCTTTATTGGGCACAGACTCTGGCCAGGCACTGCAATTTATATTTTATGTACATTGACTCATTGAATCCTTATAACTATGGGCTATGGTTGCCTTCAGAGGGCATTGGTATGATGCCCATTTAAGAGATAAGGATACTGAGAAGACAAGTAACTTGCCTAGCAGATGGCAGAGAAGGGACTCGAACCAGGTATGGTTGACTTCAAAGGCCATATTTGGGCCCCATGGGTATATCTGATCACATACTTGTTTTTAAAATAATATCTTCATAATAGGGAGCAGTTTAAGAAGTTTTGATCTCCTGACTTACCCCTGAAATATATTCAGGGACAGCTGGATTGCTTACACTGTGCAGTATGTCGTGTATCAAAACAAGTCTGCATGCATGCTAACTTGCTTCAGTCATATGCAATTCTTTGTGACCCTCTGCTCCTCTGTCCATAGGATTCTCCAGGCAAGAATACTGGAGTGGGTTGCCATGCCCTCCTCCAGGGGATCTTCCTGACCCAGAGCTAGAATGCCTCTTATGTCTCCTGCATTGGCAGGGGGGTTCTTTACCACTAGTGCCACCTGAGAAGCCCCAAAACAAGTCTAAGTGCAGATAAATGCCCAGTGTATGCTAAGTGGCTTCAGTCATGTCTGACTCTTTGCAATACCATGGACTGTAGCCTGCCATGCTCCTCTGTCCATGGAATTCTCCAGGCAAGAATACTGGAGTGGATTGCCATGCCCTCCTCCAGGAGATCTTCCCTACCCAGGAGAAGAACCTGTGTCAGATCTCCTGCACTGGCAGGCAAGTTACCACTAGCGCCACCTGGGAAGCCCCAAGTGCCCAGTAGGTGGCAATAATAATCATCTGTTACACTGAATTTTCTTTTTCAAAGCACGCTTCCGTGGCTGTGGCAGGAAAAGAGTTGGAGATGTGATGGATGCCATGTTAGGGATTTGGGGATTCCACTCGTGGGTGACGGGGAGCCCTTAGAGGCTTTAAAGTAGAAGAGTGATCAAATTTACATTTTAAGAAGATTACTTATAGTGATTAAGAGTTTGGGAACATGTTCATGTTCAGCTCTGGGTCAGTTGCTTCATCTTGCTATGCCTCAGGGTCCTCATCTGTAAAACTCCTGTTTTACAGATTTTAATGATGTTATAATCCTTCCCCATAGGATGGTTATGAAGATTAAATGAGATCATGTACATAAATTGCTTAGTAAATGGTTGGCTCAGGGTCAGTGCTCAATAGCTGAAAATGGTGATAGATATAATTCTGAGAGTGGAGAGAAAGTGGAGTTAGGGTAATCAAATGCAGTTTGGCTAGAGGGAGTAAGGATTTGAATTAAAGGGGGATATGAATGGAGAGGATAATTATAAAAGATATTAAAGTGATAGAATTGTTAGACTTAGAAATAAGATGCCAGTAAAAGGATGAGGGAAAGACAGGTAACTGATGGCTCCCAGTTTCCAACCTGGGTGCTTGAATGGTCGTACACTTGAGTGAGATAGGAAATACCAGAGGAGATGGAAGTTTGGAGTGGAAAAAAAAGATGATGGTTGGGGTATAAAAAGAACACAATGAGGTTGATTTTTAAGATAATGACTATGAGTACTCTGTCACAAATTTGAAAATCTAAGCTTTGTCATTTGAGCTTCAAGACAAAGAAGAAGATGAATCCGTGGGTGGGCATAAGAGCACCCAGGAGAATGTGTAGAAACAGAAGACTAGGGGGTCAAGCAGCCATTCCCAGAGGGGTCAAGGATATTGAGAAAGAACTATTGGGGGTGGAGAAGTTTCTAGATGGAGCGAGGGAGCCCTCAGCAATGTCTGGTCCTGTAAGAGAACTGAGAACTAGGCAGTGGAGTCATTACCAGTTACTGCCCTCAGGATGCTCACACTAATATCTCTTAACAGTGAAAATAGGAAAGTGCTTTACTATGAAGGAATTCGCTGGGACATCTGTTATCCCATTGATCATCAGGGTTACTCTGATCGCCCTGGTGGCCTGCGGGGGCACCACTCCCTCATGGGCTCCTCCCTTGACTGCACAGAATGACTGAAACGCCGCATCCAAGAGTAGAGGGTCTTCTTTGGGCAGTGTTTTAGAATGGGGGATCTCCCTTGCTGGAATCTCCTAGCTGCCTCTGGTGTGCACTGTACTATTATGCTTCTTTTCATAATTCTGTCCCCTTTTGCAGAACAAAACCTGGAGACAACAGAGTATCTATTTGAAGTTACATTTCGTCCTTCATTTCTCCACAGCCAATGCTAATGGTGGTGATATGAGGCAGGGCAGATCCTTGCCCAGAGTGTAGACAGAATAGAGGGAGGTAGGAGAAAGGTCCAGATTAGATGATGGAACTGGCAGGGGCTAGCTGGGTAGGGTTTTGTTAGGCCAAGATAGTGGGAGCCGAGATAGGGCTTTCTGGGTGGTGCAAGTGGTAAAGAACCCGCCTGTCGATGCCGGAGATGTAACGGATGCAGGTTTGATTCCTGGGTCCGGAAGATCCCCTGAAGAAGGAAATGGCAACCCATTCCAGTATTCTTGCCTGGGAAATCCTGTGGACAAAGGAGCCTAGCAGGCTACAGTCCATGGGGTCGCAGAGTCGGTCACAACTTAGCATGCGTGCACAGAGCGGGAACAGGGAGGGAGAAGGAGAAGGTGGCGTTCTTGGCAGAAGGAATGGTGAAAGCAAAGGTGCCGAAGCGGGAAAGCAGAGGCCACACTCAGGGAATGTGAGTACCTTGCTGGCGTGCATCTCAGAGTGGTGGGAGAGCAGGCTGGGCCAGAGACGCGCGGTTGCGTGATAGAGTTCCGAGGGCCAAACGAGGGACTTTGGGCTGTCTTCTTCTGTGGTTTGACAGCTTCTGGGAGGAACCCTCAAAAACCTTTCAGGAATTCAGGCTTGTCTGTCTCAGACTTCTCCTTCTGGAAGACCAACTGCCCAAGGTGGCGGCCTGACATTCAATCTCCTTTGTCATGGTTGGGAAGTCAGGGTTGTAGCTGATTTCATTGGCCTGTTTTGCATTTATTATAGTGTGGCTTTTACAGTGTGTTAATTGAAATATTTCCAACTGCCAAAAACAATTACACTCAAATTGCCTTGTCAGTTCTTTTATTGCCAGATAAATGTTTTACAGACATATTTACGGGGGGCAATGGTAACTGGATCTCGTTTCCTATTTAGGGCTGGCAGCCTGGGGTGGGGTTGGCTCTCCAGTGCTCTGTTGTGGGCCAGAAAACTGTTGGACATTGTGGCGCTTCCATCTCATTACCTTAGGGATCAGAGGATCTTCAAAGGAAAGCCGCTTTCTGGCTCATGTGGCTTAGCCTCAGAGGAGGGTTCCCATCCCTGGAAACCTAGACGACCTGGCAGAAATCTGAATCCTGCTGCTGCCCTCCTAGCAACAATCCCTGCCTAAGCCAGGACATGCACTTCTCACCCTCTGGAATCCCCTCCCCATCCACCATCAAAGCCTCTCCACAGCCCCTGCCATGGAAGAGTTGCGAGAGTCCTTCCGGTCTAACCCCCTCACTTTGCATTTGGGAAACTAGGACCCAGAGACCTGCTGTAAGATCACTCAGGTGGTCAGCGAGAGCTGGGAGCCAAGGTCTCTGCCTGGTCTCTGCCTTCACCAACATGTGCCCTTTGGTTTCTTGACTGCCTTGCCCCCTCCTTCAAGGCCTAGACCTGCTTCTTCCAAGCTTAACACTCCCCAACACACACATCTCCAGTCTCCACCGATCTCCTTTCTTGCTCCATCACCTGAAACAACTATTTGTTCAGTGTCTATACTGCAGGGTTTTGTTTTATTTCTTTGTTGGAGCATTTTATAGTTTCTGTTATTGTTCTGCTCTTGCCATTTCACATGCCGTTTTCCTCTTCTGGACAGCCTTTCTGAAAAACATTTTCTCCACTTGGATAACCCATACTTGTCTTTTGATATTGAGCTGAGATATAGCCACCTCAGTGAGGCTTTCTTGTGCACCCAAGCTGGGTAGGTGTTTCCATGCACGAGCACCCTGGGCATGTGTCTCTACTGCTGGCACAGAGCAGACGTTCAAGAGAACATGCTGAGTGAATGAGTGAGTAAATAATGAGCACTGATCACATGCTTCTGTCCTCCATGGACCTGAGAAACAGGGATAGGGACCTCATCTCTCTTCATCTTTGTCTCACTGCCTAGGTTAGTCCTTGACAAATGAGTAGGTGCTCAACAAATGTTTATCTAGTTGAATCCAGCCTGCCACTCTTGGGGCTTCCCTGGTGGTCCAGTGGTTAAGAATCCGCCTGCCAGTGCAGAGGACACGAATTCAATTCCTGGTCTGGGAAGATCCCACATGCCACACGGCAACTAAACCCGTGTGCCCCAATTACTGAGCCTGTGTGCCACAACTACTGAAACCTGTGTGCACCAAATCACATGTTCTCCAACTAGAAAAAGCCCACATGCAGCAACGAAGACCCAGCATAGCCAAAAATAAAAAAATAAATAAATAGATAATTTTTTTAAGAAGCATGCTACTCTTGGGAACATAAAATTTTAGCATGCTAGAACTGGAAGGTCATCATATCCAATCTTATGCATCTTACGGTAGATGAGAAAATAGGCTTCAAGAGGAGAAACATTTTCCCAGGGTCATGATTACTAAGGGGTTTGATGGCATTCATTCATATATTCAATACGTGTTTTGAACACCTGCTATATTCTGAGACAGCAGTGTACGAAGCAGAGTACCCAAACCTTCATCATAAACAACTGTTTATAAATGTATTCTGCCCTCAGAATCCCCTTAATGCCTGGCACAGAGATGAGCACTTAGTATATGCTTTTAAAAAATGTTTGTTGAGCTAACTGCAGGTAAGAAATGCCAGGCAGTAAGTTACCCAGGTGCTCTTCAGGGATCAGTCTCACTGATGCTGGAATCAGGTTGCCTCAGATATAGGGCCTCCTTGGCTGGGCACCTGTTGTCAATGAGAAGACTGTCTGTGAGATTTGAGGAAGCTCAGTGTCGCTTGTCTTTGAGGTCCTTGGGCAGAAGCCCCCCTGTAATTCTCTTTCTGATATTCCTATGGAGAGTCACTTATGACTTATCTTCTGTTTCTGTTCTTTTTTCAGAGCATCGCCATGGGCAGAGGAGCCAGAAAGAGAGTAAGTGCTGAGACCACGCAGCTTCTCAGCAAAAAGCTAATAGCATTTCTTCTGTTGAAATATTAGTTATAACTTTTTAAATAAAAGCAAAAAGAACGTTAAAATCATCCTTAAACCTATCACTCCGGGAAACCTCTTAGTTAACATGTAATGCTATATCTTCCAGATATTTCTATGCACATATAAAAATTACATGTATTTATTTGTAACTGGAGTCAAACTGTATGTTCTTTTACAATCTGCTTTTTACATACTATTTAGAGTACTTTCCATTGTCAATAAATATACTTTCATAGAATCACTTTAAATTAATGCACACTATTTTACCTTATGTTCATTAAGGCCATTCCATAATTTTGTTCAACCATGCCCCATTGTTGGACATTTAAATATTTCCTCTTTTTCACTATTATGAACAACCCTCCAACAAACATTCATGCATTTAAATCTTTAGGCCTATCCTTATTTTTTTCTTAATATAAATTCCTATAACATAGAAATTTGAGTCAAAGAGTACAAATAATATGTTGGCCAAAAAGATAGTTCAAGTTTTTCCTTAACATCTTATGGAAAAGCCCAAACAAACATTTTGGCCAACTCAATACTTATTAGGCTTTTGAAAAATATTTCCAAATTGCTTTTTAGAAAGGTTGTACTAATTTACAAGTGCCCATTTTCCCACAGCCTCGCCAACATTAGATATTGGTTTTGTCTGTTTGGCTTTCTTTGGTTTTAGTTTTAGACAGTTTTTTTGGTTTCATTTTGTTTTGTTTGCTTGCTTGCTTGTTTTTTGTGTTCAAAATGTACTGGTTAGGATGGTTTCCCATCCGTCTGGATTTAGGGTGCTTTTAGTGCTGTCTTTGTCTGAAGGCACATCCTTCTGTAAGCTTTGCAGTTCCTCCTGTAGGCTGGCTGAAGACAGTAGAGCAACACACGAAACTATTGTTTGTGCGTGTTGGCTAAAGACAGAGGTGATTTTATAGATTCCTGGGCATTTCACATCCATGAAGTAGGAATTGGGGCTCTACACCAGGCGCTTCTTCTTGTGTCTCCTCTTCTGGACAGGGATGAAGGAGATCCTCTGTGTGTTCTCATGGGGAAGCAGTCACTGCCCTTCACCAATTTAATAATGAAAAAAATTGCATTGTTTTATTTTGCATGTCTTTGATTGCTAGTGAGGGTGAATATTTTTTAATATGTCATGGGCCACTGTGGCAAGGTATTAAACTATCTATCAGGGAAGGGGAAAACTTCTAGTTATTGATTTTTTCTGCTTCAAGGCTTTGATAAGGACTATGAGGCTTCAAGTTACAAAGTACTGGGAGTATTTCTGTAACAATAACCTTAAGGTGGCAAACTAGAAGGTAAAATGTGAATGAGAGTTGAAGTAGCTTAAAGAATGGCTGGGGGCCTTTTCACAGCTCGTCCCGGCTATTAGCTTCCAGGCTGCATGGGAAGCGGTAAGAAGGAGCCGGTTCTGGTCTCGCTCCTGGGGCCAAGGACCCAGCACAGTATTCCAGCTAAGCCCAGACCCTCAGGCCTGAGGTGGCCATGATCTTCCAAGCAATGCGAACTCCGGTCTAAGCAATTCCTCTGGATCCTTGCATGAGTGCTGTCTTGTATGCTTTATGTTCTGTGTCTTGGGGCAGAGCTTGGCTTCTGGGAGGATGGTGAATGAGAGGGCTTCCTACAGTGCTGCTTGCTTGTCTAAGCAGATAAGGCTCTTGTTTCTCATGGGAGGTTTTTGTCCAGGATGAAGACTCAGGGACTGAAGTAGGGGAAGGGACAGATGAATGGGTGCAGTCCAAAGCCACAGTTAAACCCCCTGACCAACTGGACTTGACTGATGCGGTAAGTGAGCAGCATCTTACTCCCACCCCTTCCACCACCTCCAGCCTTGGAGATGGACTCTGCGCAGAACCTAGGTTGCCAGATGTCTGCTTACATCCCAGGGTACCTTCAGAGGGGGTGAGGGCCTCTACATTTGACCCTGTTGGTGTTTCTCTCCCTCAGGAGCTGAAGGAGGAGTTCACCCGGATTCTGACGGCCAACAACCCACATGCACCCCAGAACATTGTCAGGTACAGCTTCAAAGTAAGTCATCCTCTCTAGGGTAGAGGCCTCTGGTGCTCCTTGGCTTGGTGACTTGCTATGTTGCAAAAGCCCCTCAGCTCTTTTTTAAAAAGTTAATTTTGGCTGTGCCGGGTCTTTGTTGCTGCCCGCAGGCTTTCTCTAGTTGCAGCAAGGGAGAACTACTCTCGAGTTGCGGTGTGCGGGCTTCTCATTGCAGTGGCTTCTCTTGTTGCAGAGCACGGGATCTAGGGCAAAGGCTTCAGTAATTATGGCGCATGTGCTCAGTAGTTGTGGCTCACTGGCTTAGTTACTCCACAGCATGTGGGATCTTCCTGGGCAAGGGATCAAACCCATGTCCCCCTGCATTGGCAGGCACGTTCTTAACCACTGGACCACTAGGGAAGTCCTGCCTCTCAGTTCTTGCAGAGATCACCTTTAAAGTGAATTCGCTGGCTGAAACTGAGATTTTATGTGGAGTTTTCTAGAGATTTTTGAAATTTCTTTATGAATCTTCCTTCAGTCTCACTAATTACATTGTCTTAATTGCCCTGCAGAGCCACTCTTTTCAAGAATCCTGAAGTGAATAATTTGGTAGGAAAAGTACTTTTCCAATGTATGTAATGTGTTAGTCACTAACATCAATCATTGGGTCTCCAGAAGCCAGTGTGGCAGTGTCAGGCCCTATATTAGAACTTTTACATAGGATATCTCATTAATCCTCAGGTTTTTTGCTATAGGAACAATTTTTAACTTCATTTTATGGAAACCAAGAGTAAACAGATAAATTATAAAAGTCACATAGCCAGGATTCAAAGCAAAATTTGAACTAGTTTGATTGACTCTAAAGGAGAAGGCAATGGCACCCCACTCCAGTACTCTGGCCTGGAAAATCCCATGGATGGAGGAGCCTGGTAGGCTGCAGTCCATGGAGTTGTGAAGAGTCCGACACGACTGAGTGACTTCTCTTTCACTTTTCACTTTCATGCATTGGAGAAGGAAATGGCAACCCACTCCAGTGTTCTTGCCTGGAGAATCCCAGGGATGGGGAAGCCTGGTGGGCTGCCGTCTATGGGGTCGCACAGAGTTGGACACAACTGAAGTAAGTGACTTAGCAGCAGCAGCAGCAGCAAAGCAACATTACACTGCTTCTTAAAAAAAAATGGTATGTATACATACACACGTACAGATACAGAGTTTTGACTATATAAAAGAAATCTAGAAACCCATGGTACTAGCTTCAAAAGATTTTTTTGTTGTTGTTGCTTTTTGCTTCAAAAGATTTGAAAGAGCAATGAATATACAATGGAAACTAAACCTCCTTCTCCTGTCCTTTTCCTTGATGGCACACTATGAGCAATTTCTTTCTCTTTTTTAAAAACAGTTTTATTGAGATATAATATTTACATACTATAGAATAACCCCATTTAAAAGTGTACAATTCAATGGCTTTTTGTATATTTACAGATTATGCAACTATCACCACAAGCAACTCTAGAACATTTTCATTTTCCCCCAAAGAAACCCCATACCTCTTAGTTGCCACTCCCTAGTTTCCCATTTCTTCCAGCCTTAGGCAACCACTAATCCCTTTTTCAGCTTTAGAGATTTGCCTCTTCTGGACATTTCATACAAGAGAAATCAAATAATATGTCATCTTTTGCGACTGACTTCTTTCATTTAGCGTACTGTTTTCAAGGTTCCTTCATGCTGTAATATGTCCCAGTGCTTTATTTCTTTTTATTGACAAATAATATTCAATCGTATGACTATATCATATTTAATTTACTCAATTGAATGTCCATCAATTGATGGACTTTTGGATTGTTTCTGCTTCTTGGCTATTATGAACAATGCTGTTATGAACGTTCATATACCAGCTTTTGTGAATTTTTCTGTGAACACGCTGCTTTTTATTCAAGATTGAGTAGGCACCCCCTCCACAAAGAGGTGGGACAAATTCAGGTGTATTTCTTGAGAGGTCCCACTCATGAGTTGTGCTCATGGTGTCCCTCAGGCAGCCTGTTAAGAGGCAGGGGGTAGGTGGCAGAGAGAAGCTGCCTCATGTCCCTGAGCTTATGCTGGAGTGCAGCATGCTCTATGAGCTCCTGTTCTTTTGACCTCTGAAAGAGGATCTCTTTGGGACTCAGTGGGAGGCATGCTACAGGCAGAGGGTTGGTGTCAATGTACCTCTCTTGCCCTCTTGGAAGCCCAGTTATTAGAAGAGATTCCTGTGAGTCAGCTGCCAGCTGGGTAGCCGTGGGCTCCCAAGCAGGCTCACCTCCTCCAACTTTCTAACAGCCTCCCAGGCCTGCCTGGCATTCCTCCCACAGAGGTGGCCTCCAAGTCCTTCCCTGAGATCTAAGAGCTTTAGGTCTCCAAAGCTATTACTTTCCCTTGAAGTGCTGGCCAGGGGAGGCAGAGTGTTCAGATCTAAGCATGCCTCTCCTCCTTGCAGAAGCAATGGAATCTGAATTCCATCCCTAAATTGAAGAGGAAGGTCCTAGTCACTACTGGGGACAGGATGAGGTGACATCTTAAATGACAACTATATGGATAATTTATTCCCATGGACATCTCCATTGTCAAAATAATAGCTAATATTTTTACTGAGCACTTATTATGTGTCAGACACTCTGTTTTGAGTGCCTGATAGAGTGCTTTCATTATTTTCAATACTTAACTATCCTGCAAACTACTCATTCTCATTTTGCAGATGAAGAAATTAAGGCTTAGAGTGGCTAAGCCTAAGATCATGCAGGTAATAGGGAGCAAAATCAAGATTTGGATCCAATTCTGCCCATATCCACAGACCATGCTCTTGAGCACTGCACTGTCCCATCTCCCCATCCATCTGTGTTACTGAGAGAGGAAGAGCTTTATGGTGACTTTTAAAGGCAGAATGTCCCATTCTGTGTGCAGAAATAGTGATTCTTTCTGTTCTCCAGGGATAGGTGGGCCTGGTACCAGCCCATGGGTTGGTTTCCTCTGTGGTGAGTTCATCTCAGTGTGCCATACAAAGGTAACACTTTTCTGTATGACTTGAAAAGGGCTGGGGACTTCCCTTGTAGGTCCAGTGGTTAAGAATCTGCCTGCCAATGCAGGAGACACGAATTCAGTTCCGGGAGGATCGCATGTGCCTCAGAGCAACTAAGCCTGTGTGACATAAGTACTGAGCCCATGCTCTAGAGCCCACGAGCCACAACTGCTAAAGCCCATGATCCCACAGCCCGTGCTCCACAGTAAAAGAAGACATCCACACACCACAGGAGAAACCCATGAACCACCACTGGAGAACGCCCCCACGCAGGAACGAAGACCCAGCGCAGCCAAAAATCAGTGAGATAAGATACATAAAGGAATGAACCCCTGCTCTCAAACTTTAGGGCTAGGATGCTGACCACTAAGGAGGTAGCCTAGAGGATCCAGACTATAAGCTTTATAAAAGCAGGGACCGTATCTGCTTTTGCTAAGCTTTGTATCTCTAGAACCTAGAAAATACTTGGCACATTGTGTCTATTCAAAAATTATTTGTTGACGAATGAATGAACAAGGTTGCCTGTGCTTTAATAGTAGCCATGTTTCTCGTTTGCCATGTGACTTGACAGGTGCCAAGCAAGCCCCAATCTTTTCTACATTTTTGTGATCCTCTTAAGGGATGGGGGACATGGTGTCTCTGAGGATCTATCCAGCCCTGGCATCCACTAAATAGAGTGGAGAAAAGGCCAGGTCAGGTGTGTTTGTTGACTATGTGTGACCTCTCTGAGTTCTGGTAAGGGAGGCAAAATAGAATCTCTTGACATGGATGAAGGACTCAGTGACAGGTCAATTCAGAGTTACTCAGAGTTGGAAGAATGTATTTAAAAATATGTCTTTGACAGCACATGTAAAATAATGAAATTAGACCATTCTCGAATACCATATACAAAAATAAACGTAAAAAGGATTAAACACTTAAATGTAAGACTGGAAACTATAAAACTCCTAGAGGAAAGCATGGGCAGAGCACCCTGACATAAACTGTAGCAACATGTTTTGGATCTGTTTCTTAAAGCAAAGGAAATAAAAGCAAAAAGAAACAAATGGGACCTAATTAAACGGTTACCTAATTAAATGGTTACCTTTGCAGAGCAAAGATATCGGTTGATAAAACAAAAAGACAACCTACTAAATGGGAGAAAATACTTGCAAATGATATGACTGATAAGGAGTTAACTTCCAAAATATACAAACAGTTCATATAACTCAACATAAAAAACAACAACAACAACAAACAACCTGATGGGCAGAAGACCTGATTAGACATCTTTCCAAAGAGGACATGCAGATGGCCAGCATGCACATGAAAGGATACTCACCATCACTCAACATCAGGGCAATGCAAATCTAAACCACAATGAGATATCACCTCACACCTGTCAGAAAGGCTATCATCAAAAGACCACAAATAACAAATGTTGGTGAGGATGCATACACTGTTGATGGGAATGTAAACTGATGCAGACACTATGGAAAACAACATAAAGGTTTCTGAAAAAAACTAGAAATAGAACTACTATGTGACCCAGCAGTTCCACTCTGGGTATATATCTGAGAAAAACAGAAACATTACTTCAGAAAGATACATGCGCCCCAGTGTTCATAGCAGCACTATTTATAATTACCAAGATATGTAAGTAATCTATGTGTCCATCAACAGATGAATGGATAAAGATGTGGTGCATATATATATAATGGAAAACTACTCATAAAAATAAAATTTTGCCATTAGCAGCAACATGGATGGACTTGGAGGGTATTATACTAAATGAAATAACTCAGATAAAGACAAGTACTGTATATCACTTATATGTGGAATCTAAAAAACACAATGAACTAATGAATTAACAAAAAGAAGCAAACTCACAGATACAGAGAACAAACCTAGTAGTTTCTAGTGGGGAGAGGGAAGGTGAGAGGGTAGTATAGGAGCAGGGGTGTAAGAGGTATAAACTATTAGGTACTAAATATAAAATAAGCTACAAGGATATACTGTACAACACAGGAATATAGCCAATATTTTACAATAACTATTATTGGACAACAACAAAAATTGGAATATAACCTTTAAAATTGTGAATCATTATATTGCACACCTGGAACTTACATAATATTGTATTGGGTTGGCCAAAAGTTTATTGGGATTTTTCTGTGAGGTGTTATGAAAAAATCCAAACAAACTTTTTGGCCAACTCAATACAACAGCTATACTTTAATAAAATTTTAAAAGGAAAGCAAAAAAAGTCTTAACAAGAACTTAAAAACAACCACAACTTCATTTGTTTTCTCTTCTTGAAACTGGAATGCAGTGAAAACTTCAGGTTAACTGAGGATTTAGTAAGTGATAATTCTGTTAGCAGATGGACCATCTCAGGCCTTTCGAGTGAAGGCAGACTGTATTTTGATGCCAGCCCTTTGGGGACCCCTGGTCTGATACAGCCCCTTTCTTCCCAGGAAGGCACATACAAGCTCATTGGCTTTGTGGACCAGCTGGCAGTTCACTTCACCCAGGTCGGGAACCTGATTCCCAAAGACTCAGATGAAGGGCGGCGGCAGCACTACCGTGATGAGTTAGCAGCCGGTAAGCCCCTGGGTCAACCTGAGGCTGCAGCCCAGAGCCCGGTCCCCTTTCTCTGGTCACTGTAGGGAGGAGGTGGCTAAGCCAGAACACTGCAAAGCCTCTTCCTTTCTAACAGCTGGCTCTCCTGGGGAGGTCTGGGAGAACCCTGGGGCAGGTGAGGTCTGAAAGACAGAAACCAAGAAGGCCTTGCTCTGCCAGGGGATAGGGGAGTGTGTGGGACTTTGGGCTCAACAGCAATATCCCACCAAGGTTCTCAGGAGTCCACCAAGGTGGTGATTTCAGAAACAGAAATCCTGGAAGAAGAAGAAGAGCCCAAGGAAGCTGAAGCTGGGAGTCAAACAGATGTGCCTATAGTCGAGGTTCAGTATAATATTGCTGTCCATCCCACCCCTTCCCTGGAGGAGGGAATGGCAACCTACTCCAGTATTCTTGCCTGGAATATCCCATGGACAGAGGAGCCTGGCAGGCTTCAGTCCATGGGATCACAAAGAGTCAGACACGACTGAGCATGCACTTGCCCACCCCTTACGGTTCCAGCTTTGTCTGGAGGCTTTAAGGACACTCGAGGGGTGGGGACTGAAGGTGAGAAATGAAGAGGCCACAGGTGCCAAGACCTCTGGCATCATCCTTCCCTCACACTCCCATCCTACCCCCAGACACAACTTCTCCCCACTCCCCACCCCACACCACCTTCTTCTCACAGCTCAGTCCTGGTCCTATGGGCCTTTTCTTTTCCTCTCAGGCATCTGAGAAAGTGACTGAAGAAGAATTGATGACTCCTAAGCAGCCCAAGGAGCGAAAGCTCACCAACAAGTTCAACTTCAGTGAGAGGGCTTCACAGACCTTCAATAACCCTCTCCGGGTAAAGCAACCCTCCACCCAGCCCCTTTGCCTCAAAGCTCCACACTGTCCATAGTGGGGAAGAAGCAGGCCTGACCCCAACCCCTGCAGCCCTCAGCCTGGCAGGTGACAGGGCAGATGGAACCGTTTTGCTCTCCAAGGAGAGCTGGGAGCATGTGTTCATGTCCGTATGAGTCATCCAGGCAGGAGTTCAGAGGGAGTAACAAGGAAGCTGGATTCCTCTATCAAGAGACTGAAACCTGAATTGGGCCTCAAAGCTGAGGTCAGAGTTTGGGGAAGGTAGAGGAGATGAGAGTGTGCCGGGGAGATAAGACTAGAAGCCAGTTTGACTGAAGCTGATTGTCTCTTTGATACACTGGCTGGTATTTCCCTGGCTCATAAATATGGAGGAACCTGCTGCTACTTCTGCTAAGTCGCTTCAGTCGTGTCTAACTCTGTGCGACCCCATGGGCTGCAGCCTACCAGGCTCCTCTGTCCATGGGATTTTCCAGGCAAGAGTGCTGGAGTGGGTTTCCATTGCCTTCTCCTATAACTGCATAGTGATACACCAATTCAACTTACTGCTATGGGGGAAAAACACCATTTAATGAGAAATGAAGACAAAGCACAAACCCGACTAAGGGCACACACTCTGTGGACCATAGCACGGCTATGACCAGAGTAAGTGGGGGGACGGGGGAGGGGAGATGGATGGATAAACTACAGCCTCGGAGGCCGAGGAACCTGAGTATGGGCTGAAGGCACCTATCAGGGTTTCAGGTGAGAGACTCACATATGTAAGGCAGTGTTCTACACAAGTCAATCTGGGAGGAGGGCAGATATTTACAAAGGAAATACAAGCAAAAAGAAACAAATGGGACCTAGGTAAACTTAAAAGTTTTTGCACAGCAAAGAAAACCATTGATGAAATGAAAAGACAACCTATTGGATGGGAGAAAATATTTGCAGGGTGGGTTTTTGGCAGCTCCTAACCACCCTCTGTAGTAGACAAGTTTATTGGCATTTAGTATATTCACCTTGTTATTCAACCTTCACCACCATCTATTTCTAGAACCTTTTCATTTTCCCAAACTGAAACTGTACTGTTAAAGACTAAGTCCTCAACAATCCACCTTCCCCCAACCCCCGTCCTCTGGGGCTACTCCCATTCTACTTTCTGTCTCTATTCATGGGATCGCAAAGAGTCAGACACGACTGAGCGACTGAACTGAACTGAACTGAACTGAACTGAACCACCCTCTGTAGTCCCTGTGCTGACACTGAATAATCTGGATGAGACATGATGAGGGGCGGGGGGCAGGGAGGTGCACTCGCCTGGTGAAGCTAGAGACCCCAGCATATGGGAGAAATCATCTTGAGGTGAGGAAGCTTGGCCCAGTGGCTTGCCAGAGGTTGATTGGAGCGTCCGGAGGCTGGCCAAGGCCCGACTTCTTGTGGATCTGTCCATCCCCTACTTGGAGTTCTTCTTGATTGAAACTGTCATAGTCGGGCTTCAGTGGCCCTACTTTCTAGTTTAGGCTTCTTCTGAAGGAGGCTTGCATGAAAAATCTAGGCTTTCACTGCATCAGTTTGTCCTTTGCCCAGGCCACTCTTTACTTCCCCAGTGCTGTGTCCCACCCCTCCCTCAGTCCAAGAAAAATGCTTCTCATGTGGCTATACCACTGGGGAAAGAGGCTTTCTGTGGGTCACCTGTTGTCATTGTTCTCTAGGACCGAGAATGTCAGATGGAGCCTCCTCCTAGGACAAACTTTTCAGCCACAGCCAACCAGGTGAGGCCCTGGGCTAGTCTAAAAGCCATCACTCCCCACCCCACCCCCATCCCATATCAACAACAAGGGAGACTGGTGTGGTCATAGATTCCTCTGGAAGTCTGCTCTCCTCATCCACCTACTTCCTGGCTCCTTGTCCAATCTCTGAACTCCAGGCACATGAGACAGTAGGTCTCTACTCAGAGGGCTCAGAAACAGCCCAGGATAAAACTGTCCAATGGGGACATGGGTATGGTTTCTAGAAGTTCCTCCAAGACGGGAAAATGTACATTTCCCAGGAGTCTCTGCAGCCTGTGGCACCTCACAGCTGACTCTGCAGTGTTAGTACTCTGACCCTGCCCTTCCAACAGCCTTCAATGTTCCTGCAGACCCTCCTTCCCCCTCAAGTCCCATGAGATAACCACACTGATTTGGGCAGGATATGGTGCTAGATAACCTGAGCTCAGTCCCCAACTCTGCTGTTCACACTGTAAGATCCTAGGCAAACCATGTCACTCTTCATGCCTCAGTTTCTTTATTTATCAAATAAGGATGACAAACAGCTTCACAGGGTTGCTGGAGGGCTCTGAGTGAGATAACGGAAGTACAGTGCCGTGTGCAGGACCGGTCCCTGGGGGAATTACTAAAGAGAGGATGTGCCTCTCTGGCCTGCAGGTGGCAGTGACTACTCAGCTCTGGGGAGCACACAGAGCTACCTGGGGCATTTGCCCAGCCCCTGATCCATGTGGCTTCCTCTGCTACTATCCTTGGGCTTCTCTTGCTGTCAGATCCAGTTAGCAGGAATTCCCTTACTTTTGTTTATCTCTTTATGCTGAGAAAGTATGATCAGGGCTGTAGACAACAGGCCTGAGCCAATATGTTTATCCCATCTCTATAGTAGGGGGTCATTTTTTAAATTTCCTAGTTCAGAGTCTCATAAATCACTACGAAAAAGGTGATCTAGCTGATCACTGCCCATTTGTTCTGCCTGGCGGAAGTGGTAGGCTGGAACGATACTGATCTCCTGCTGATAACCGAGCCCCTGGGTTGCAGGGTGGAAAGCCCAGCTTTCAGGGGTGCCCTGAGAGTCCCTTCATTCCTGTCCTAGAGCTGACCATTAGCAGTGAGTGTCACTGAATGCATAATAGCAGTGGGCCAAGTAGAGGATGCTATGAAAGCATGTGACTGGGTTTAGGATCAACTCCTCAAGCCGTAAAGGCTGAAGAGGACCTGGCCAGGTGAAGATTTTGCCCTGAGATGATCCTTCTCACCTTGTCTTTGCCTAGTGGGAGATCTATGATGCCTACATGGAAGAGCTCGAGAAGCAGGAAAAGACTAAAGAGAAGGAGAAGACAAAGACCCCAGTGGCTAAAAAGATGGGGAAAATGGCCATGAGGAAGATGACTTCCATGGAGTCCCAGGTTTGGTGAGGGCTCCCATGGCTCTGTCACAGAGAATGACTGAGTCGGCTCTTGGCTCCTGGGTAGAAGGAAGCCTGGCTGTCTGGTAGGACTTCACAGGCACTTAAGGGCAGGGGGCATGCTAGTGATACTTATGAACAGCCCTTTCCTTGTAGGAAAGTGTGAGGAGAGCTATAACTGCCTCTGGCATTCCACACATTCCTCCCCCTCCCCCACCCCTCACAATTTCTTATAGGTCTGGAGGCTGGCAGGAATTCAGAATTGTTGGGCTAGGGAACAGCGGGAGACATGGATGTTATTAAAAGCTTGATATGCACCTTGGGAGAGCTGGGGAGGCTTCCCAGGGCAGAGTGGCATGTGAGGATAAGGCTCCACCTCCTTGGGCAAAAGCTCATGAGGTTTGGGAGGGAGATTTGCTTTTTGGGCTTCAGTCCTTGGGTTTACTTGCACTCAATTCTTCAGGTCCAGGAGGCAAGTCAGAGCTAATCACAGGTACCGGAGAGTCCAGGCCAATGAGTGGCCACCCTGGGCTGGATTTGCAATGAAGAGCTATGCAGGAGTCATAGTAGAGGTCATGGTTGGGAGCTCACTGTGGAAGTAGCCAGCATAGGTTGGGGTTCATCATGGAAGTTACAGTGAAAAGTCACTGCAGGGATGGTCACCACAGGGAGATGCTGAGGAGCCATGTGTGTCCCTTCAATAGAGAGACAGCTGGGTCAGGAGCCAGGGTCCTAATAAGGAGATCAGGATGAGTCTGACCTGCAATGGGGCAGGAAGGACAAGGACCACAGAAAGCTAAGGTCACGTTCAGCACCTTGGAGAGCTCCCACCAGCTCTCAGGGAAGTAGTTCTGCTCCACCCTGGAATCGAAACCAGAGCACACTCTCCCTTTCTCTGAAGTATGCCCACTTCCACTCAATTCCATGCCCAGGATAAAGTCACATTTTAGGGGAGGTTTGAGGGTTCCAGGCCCTGACTTAATAGGAGCTGTCCAGTTGAGTTTCATGTAATCAGAGCAAGTACTTGGTGATCATGACTGTGCTGGTATTGGAACCCTGAGGTGAAAGATAAGTCCTGGCCCTGCATTTGCCTTGTCTGGACCCTTAACCTCTCCTGCACCATTCCCTAGAGTTTAGGGGTTTCAAGGGGGTTACTGGCCTGGGTCAAGATTCACTTGAAGATCCATCAGGGTTTGGCTATGAGCTCTGTACTGGGAGCATGGTTAAAGAAACCTTAACTGCAGTCACCAGGACCCCTGAAGTATAAGAAAGATCCCTTTGATTAAGGCTGAAAATTGTCCTTAGGTCTCAACCCAACCAGAATTGGTGTCTAACACTCTCAGAGAGGCAGGACCGCACCAGGTTCTTCCAGCTTGGCTAACATGAAAAGCTGTGATGTAGGCAGATTCCAGTCCTCTGGACCAAGAAATGCAGTGAAGCAGGATACTGGGGGTATAACATAGCCAGTTAATACTTTAGTATTCTCGGTTGTCATAGAGCACAGCAAATTCCCACTGGCTATCTATCTTATATATGGTAGTGTATATGCTTCCATGAGTGGGAGGGAGGTTCAAGGAGGGGACATATATATATCTATCGGTTCAGTTGCTCAGTCGTGTCTGACTCTCTGCAACCCCATGAATCGCAACATTCCAGGCCTCCTTGTCCATCACCAACTCCCAGAGTTCACTCAAACTCATGTCCATTAAATCAGTGATGCCATCCAGCCATCTCATCCTCTGTCGTCCCCTTCTCTTCCTGCCCCCAATCCCTCCCAGCATCAGAGTCTTTTCCAGTGAGTCAACTCTTCACATGAGGTGGCCAAAGTACTGGAGTTTCAACTTTAGCATCATTCCTTCCAAAAGAACACCCAGGGCTGATCTCCTTTAGGATGGACTGGTTGGATCTCCTTGCAGTCCAAGGAACTCTCAAGAGTCTTCTCCAACACCACACTTCAAAAGTATCAATTCTTCAGTGCTCAGCTTTCTTCACAGTCCAACTCTCACATCCATACATGACCACTGGAAAAACCATAGCCTTGACTAGACGGACCTTTGTTGGCAAAGTAATGTCTCTGCTTTTGAATATGCTATGTAGGTTGATCATAACTTTCCTTCCAAGCTGATTCATGTTGATGTATGGCAGAAACTAACACATTATTATAAAGCAATTATCCTTCAAATAAAAATAAATAAATTAAAAATAATACTTTAGTAATCTGTTTGGCCTTCCCCCAAAGGAACTGATCTCTAACTGTGGATCCCAAGTACTAGGACAGGCTGTCTATAGACCAGAGTGGAGGTAAGAGTTGCCTTCACCTTTGCTGAGGCTCAGCATGTGAACAAAGTGATACCCCTTTACAGACCTGGATCTGATTAGGTTGGTACAAAGCTCAAAAGTACGGGAGAGGAGAAAGCAGAATAACTTCATGATACCCTGAGGAAGGTCTGCAGTGTTAGATCTCAGGTATCTGTCTCATTAATAATTTGGGTGAATGTACAGAAATGAATGCAAGCTTTTCTGATCTGAACAATTAGGACAGGAATGGGGGAAAGGGCTCAGAGGCCACAAGTTCAGTTAGAACCAATAAAGAGCCACGTCTGCTCCAGTAGCATAGTTTCCTGAACCACACTCTCTCCTCAGAGCACACCTGGAGCCCTGAGTCTCCCAGGACCAGGCTGGTCATCTGGGGAGGGATGTCTCTCTGTATGGGGCTCAGAGCATGGGCCCTGGAGTCCATAGGTTTGAGTTTACATCCTGACTTTGTCACCAAGCTGAAAATTTTAAAAACTTGTTCTCTCATCTGTGGTGGTGGTTTAGTTGCTAAGTCATGTCTCTGACTCTTTGCAACTCCATGGATTGTAGCCCACCAGGCTCCTCTGTCCATGGAATTTTTCAGGCTAGAGTACTGGAGAGGGTTGTAATTTCCTTCTCCAGGGCATCTTCTTGACTCAGGGGTCAAACCTGTGTCTCCTACATTGGCAGGTGGATTCTTTACCAACTAAGCCACCAGGGAAGCCCAAGGAAACAGCCTAATGGTACCTGATTTGCAAGCTTGTCTTGAGAACCCAAGATGATGTATGCACAGCCCCAAGATAGTCCTTGCTTGATCCTAGGTGTTGACTGTTAAGAGGCCACCAAGGCTGATGGAGCTGGGCGGGGCCACCTGAGGGAGTACTGATTTGAGGAATGAGGCCCTGTCCTCCCACATCAGAGGAGCTGTCCCCTGACACACACACCTTTCTGTGGCTGGAGGACAGAGTTAGGACCATGGGGATAAGACTCAGGGAAGTAGGTTTCAGTTAACAGGCTGTCTGACCACACGAAATACCACCTGGCATGGGGAGAAACACTTGCCAGGAAGCTGCTGAGGGGGACAGATTCTTGCTTTGGGTCAGGGGGTAGGGGGAGTAGCTGGTTCCAGGTGAGCTCTGAGGCTTATGATTATAAGACTCCAGTGAATGTCCTTGGTGAGTTTTCTGGAGGCAGTTTTGAAAACTGATGAAAGAGTCTGAAAGGGCAGCCCCCAAGTGTGACTTTGTCAGTCCCCACTACACCAGGCTGCATGTTCCCTCTGACACCACCATCACTGTTACCACTGGGCACTGGGTGAATAACACCACGCTGATTATTACACGTTCTACCTGTATTAGGGTCCTACAATAACCCTATGATGCAGAAGGCATCATCCATCCCTGCTGTAGCGGGAGTACTCTAAATCATGGAGACCTTCACATACCTAAGATTGCCATTGGGCTCCTAATCTGTGGGAGGCGATGGGCATGCAGACCTGTGTGGCCCCAGAACCCATTCTGTTAACCTCTGCACAATGCTGGCAGTCCTGGGAAAGCGGGTCCCAGAGAGCTGTGGCCCTTTGGGGCCCCCTTGGAGGGCTGTCCACTCCACTGGTTCATTCCTGCCACCTGCCCTCGACATGCTGGACCTGTCTTGCCAGCCCCAAACTCTTCGCTCCTCTTTCAACCTGCTGTAGTGGTGTTCCATTGAGGACGTATGGAGTTTCACATGATAATGAATTTGGTTTTTGTTCAGATCGAGTCATTTTCCCTGATATGAAGCTTCCTGCTTTGCCTTTGGCCATGGGCAGGGCCTTGAGTTAGAAGCCAGTTCTGTCTCATACTCCCTATAGTGAAGGCATGTCTCTTTCCCTTCCCTGGACCTTCCCCTCAACTTTTTTTAAAATTTGTTTTTAATTGAAGGATAATTGCTTTACAATATTGATTTCTGCCATACATTAACATGAATTAGCCAAAGGTGTATATATGCCCCCTCCCTCTTGAACTTTCCACCCACTTCCCACACTTTCCTACCGCTCTAGATTGTTACAGAGCCCCAGTTCAAATTCCCTGGATCATACAGCAAATTTCCACTGGCTATCTATTTTACATACCCCTCAACTTTTGACTGAATAAGTTGGACCACAAGATTTCTGGGACCTTTAATGGGAGTCCTTGTTTTTGCTCAGGCTGCTGAAACCTCTGTCCCCACCAGAGAAGCCTCCTCCCGGCCCTATCTGCTCTCCCCTCCAGTACCCCTTCTGGGCTCTCCTCAGGGCCCTGTCTTGTGTTTAGAGATGAGCCATCTCCAGAATAAACTCAGGATGAAAGAGCAGGAGGCAAGCTCTACCTAGGGGCCAACTATGGCAGTGCAGACTCCTTGTGCCACTTGTGAGCTGGGCATTCCTGGAAGAGGGTGGTGAGGAAAACCTTTACAGAGCTATCTGGGGTGGGTGGGGTCAGAGAGGCTTTGCTAAACCAATTGCAAGTCAGGGCTGTAGCTCAGGGAGAGACCTGCCAGAATGGTGGCTTATGAGGACTGGTGGACCCTGTATCTCCACAGAGTGATGACATCACCAAAGTGACCCAAGCTGCTAAAATCGTGGAGCGGATGGTCAACCAAAACACATATGATGATGTTGCTCAGGGTAAGATTTAAAGTGCGAGCAACTGCTATTACTACTTTATTAAAAATCGCTCATACAAAGTGAGTATTTGAGTGTCCCATGCTGGGTCCTACAGGGGCAAGAGGAGAAAAATAACCCCTCTCTCCTCTGGATGTCACTAGGGAAATAAGACTTACACAGTTCAAATAGGAACCATGGCATAAGAAAAAATGGGTGTCGTGATGTGACCTGACAACGGTGCATAAAGACACCTGCATGCTAGTTATTTAATGTCATCTTCCCCACAATTGTGGGAGGCAGTGGAGCAGAGATTTTATCCCTCTTCACACATGAGGAAGCCAAGGCCAAGGGCACCCAAACCTGGGTCTTAAGCCTCCTAGTTCCGTGTCCTGTTCTCTGCTCTGCCCAGTTTAGGGACAGTCTAAGTGCTAGACTGCAGACACAGACTGCTCTGGTCTCCTCGAGAATGGAGGAGGAGGAAGTGAGGCGCGGCCATGGTCATGGAAGGCTTCAGGGAGGGCTGAGCTGGATGCCAAGGGATAAGTGGCGTCTGAGTGGGAGATTAGCGGAGGGCAGACGTTCGGGCAGGGGACGGCACGAGCAGTGACTCACTCAGTAGTGAAAATGAATGGAAAGGACTCTGGAGACAAGGGACAGCAGGCTCATTGTCCCTGACAGGGGCTCTCTTGGAAAGTGGGGAGAGTTCAGGCTGGAGAGATGGTTGGAGCCAGTTAAGAAAGGGCCTTGAATATCGCGCAGGGAATCCGAGCTTTCTCTGCAGAGTTCAAAGCTTCCTCTGTGTAGGAACAGAGCCTGAGGACAGCAGGGCTGAGGAGGGGGAGGGTATGACGAGGCAGAAGATGGGGCAGAGGCGAGGATGAGGTTCCGCTGTGGGTCGAGTGGGCCTCCCTGCACCTTACTCAGAATGCATCTTCAGCAATGGAGAAAAAGGAGCAGTTATAATAGTGAAAAACAAGTACCAGCCCTCCCTGGGAACGGCCTCTGTACCAGGTGTTGTGCTGTGCCATTTACACGTATTATTTTATTTCATCCTGACAGCCACCCTGTCAGGTGAATACCACTATGAACTCCATTTTATGGATGAGACATTCAGGCTGAAAGGTTGCCACTTGTTCCAAACTGCAGCTAGCCTGAGGTGTCAGGGACACAGTCGGGACTCGAAGACAGGTCCCCCGGATCCAGAGCCTAAGCACTTCAGCACAAGACCACAGAGTCACTGATCTGGAAGAGACATTTCAAATAAACACTCAATAGGTCTATGCGAGTGATTAATTAGTGATGTGGTGAAGCAAGAGATTGATTCAGAAATGCTTAAATCCTGGGGGCCTGGGAAATTCTGGCGTCTTTGACAGAGCCAGGGAAACGGAATCCTTCCCATGGCATGAACAGCACATTCCCAAGTGGCTTGTATTTCCCTGAGAGGTTGTGCATTTATTTGGAGCGGCTGCCTCCCTGGAGTTGGCAGTTCCCCACTGCTGGCTGATCTCCTCTGCTGACAGCCCAGGGCTCTTCTCCGTGACTTGATGCTCATTGCTCACCCGTGGGACAGAGAAACCAGGGCTGCCAAGACCAGCCGCCTAAACAAGCCCCCTTGTTATCATTCAGGCTGGAAAACGACCTTGAGTGCTTTTCAGAGCTGTCAAAAGTACACGGCAGCTGTGAATGAATTTGTCACTCACACAGCTTGGCTTCCTGAAACCCAGTCTCTGCAAGCAGCCCACTGAAGGGCTGCAAACATGATTAATATCCATGGAGAAATTGGCCTTGGTGAACCTTTTTCATTTATAAGAACACAGACACATAAAAATGCATTGAACTTTGATTTTTTTTTTAATTGCATACACTTTTCCCTTTGGGAAAGTGTATTTGTGAAGGAGAAGTGAAAACAGAAGTGTTACCAGTTAATCTCTCCGAAATGAAGTCTTTTCAAAGACAGCCCAAGCTCAGGGATTTCTGATGTGATCAAGGCTCACACCTCTGACCACTCTAATCTTTTTTTGTTCTGAGCCATTTTTGAGGATTTTATGTAAGTCCCCAAACATCAAAGTGTGGGACATTGGGAGAGAGGCTGGGGCTGTACCTGGGCCTATCCTTGACCATGGTGTGTGAGAGGATCATTTTCTACTGGGGCACCCTTGGTTGGAAAGAAGACTGAGAACTATTTCCCTTTTGTTGATATATTTTGTTGCCTTCTTTGAACAATCACCGGGTGCCCGCTCTGTGGCCGGCCCTGTGCTAGGCACTGTGCTTCCTGTTCCCTTAGAGCTGTGGGCTGGGGGAGACAGGCGAAAGGACACCGAGAGGCAACGCTGTGTGGCCCGTGTTTCAGCAGACCAGAGGCAGGGGTGGGGTGGAGGAGGAGGTGAACTCTGTCTGCTCAGCAACAAAGTGAAGGCCTCGTAGAGGAGGAGGAGCTTGATCTGGATCTAGAGTGAGTGGGAGTTTCCAGGAGGAGCAGAGCATTTTCGACACTTTGATGTAGAGAGTACGCGAACAGCTGGCTGGAGGTGACATGGTAGTGGCTTGGAGCCTTGGTTCAATCAGGAAGCGCCTGTGCCAGGGGAGCCACCAAGGGGTTTTTCAGGGCAGTGGGGAGCTGGTTTATTTGTTCTCCCTCTCACGGCTCTGCGGAATGTGGACTGGAGGAGGAAAGTCTGGAGGTAGGGAGACCAGCTGGGAGGGTGGTGTTGTAGTCTGGGTGGTGGCTGTTGGGGACTGAACCTAGACTGTGGCTATGGAGCTGGAGAGAAGTGAGTGGATTAAAAAGATAATCAGAAGGAAAATATGAGGAATGATGAAAAGAGGTCAGTGAAGGATTACCAAAATTTCTGGTATAGACAAGTAGAAAGATGGGTGCGGCTTCTGCCTAAGTTAAAGGAAATGAGAGGTAGAGAGAGTTTAGGGCAGGAGATGAATTTGAGTTCAGAGCACCCATGAGGGAGCCAGGCGGCTTCACTGTGGTGGGCTTGGCAGTGAATATGAAGATGGGGAAACCTGGAATTTTATCCTCAGGGACATAGCCACTTTAGTGTCATTTACCTCCAAAAACAACGATAACAGTAACAACAACATTACAGAGAGCTTACTCTGTGCCAGGTATTTTTCTAAGTACTTTACGTGTATTAGCAATGAATCCTCACAGTAGTCCTTTGAGGTAGGTATTCTTACGATTGCCACTCAGACACACAAAGAGGTTAATTGTTTTGGCCAAAGAGGTACAGACAGAAAACGGTAGTCCAGGGCTCACTCAGTTTGTGTGTATTTAAGATTTTAAGTACTATGAGGATGCGGCTGACGAGTATCGGGACCAGGAGGGTACCCTGCTGCCTCTCTGGAAGTTCCAAAATGACAAAGCGAAGCGCCTGGCCGTCACCGCCCTCTGCTGGTGAGTAGAAGCATTGCAGAAAACCTGGAGTGCCTGAGCACCTGCTGGGTACCAAGCCACAAGCAAGCAGCTCCTACCCAAGCTCAACCACCTTGAAGGTGACACATAGCATTATGGGAAAAAGTGAGACTGGGATTCTTATGGAACCGCCCTAGGTCTCTAAGGTCAACAGTGTCTGTCTGCAGTGCAGTTAAGGCACCAGCGTACATGGGAAGGCTTGTATCCATGGGCAAACCATGTCCATTTCCTAGGCTGATGGGTTCTTATTTCTTTTGCAGGAATCCAAAGTACAATGATCTGTTTGCAGTGGGACATGGCTCCTGTAAGTCATCCGGCTATTTGTTCATCTGCTTACTCAACCAACAAACACTAAGTACCTACTCAGTGCAGAACTCTTTGCCAGGTGTGAAAGATACAGAGATGACTAAGGTCTAGTCACACTGCTCACAGTCTAGGGGAGAAGCCCCACCATCACACTGGCAATTAGTGCTGCGTGAAGGAATATGCCAAAATGAGCCTCGAAGGAGTTATTACGGTGAAGAAAGAGGGGCAGAGGACTTCCGTCTGAGGCAGCAGCAAAGGTCTGGAGGCAGGAGAGATATGGGAGGAAATGAGGCTGTAGAGGGGGCGGGGCAGCCCCAAAGGGCCTAGTAAGCCATCCCAAGAAGCTTAGACCTTCTCTCAAAGGGAAACCACTGAAGGAATTTGAGAAGGGCAGGGACACCACCACTACAGGGAGGAACTGCAGGCAGGAAACTGGAGGCTAGAGACAGTTGGGAGGGAAGGCATCCCAAAGAGGGCAGGCTCTGAACCACCAGCGTGGAGTGAAGCTGGAGAAGTGGGCTTGAGAAGCATGAGAAGGTGGACTGGGCCAGACCTGGGAGGGCCTGGATGGTGGGATCTGCATGAAGAGAGTTTCCAGAGCAGCCCCTGGAGCAGGTGGCGGACAAGGGTTTGATGTTCATCACTGGCCCCTGCCCCCTTGGAGACCACTGCCTTATGGGATGTTCTCTCCCCGGCAGCTTCCCTCACCCCTCAGTGGGAGGCAGCACTGTGGGAACTGTGTGGCTTTCCTTCGTGTTTCCTGGGCCCTGCAGAAGCCCCTGCCTCCCCTCTGGCCTGGACATTCCCCCTTCCTAACAGGAGAGGGCCCCAGACTTCGTGCAAGCAGCAGCTCCCCGGGCTGACAGCGCGCTTTCTGGCTGAGAGAATGAGCTTCTGCAAACAGAAAAACCTTCCCATTCTCCAAGCTGCTGCTGGCTGGCAGGCGTACAAGCTCCCGGTCTCTGCCCCTCAGACCGCCTGCCCGCCCAGCCCATTCTTTGCCCGGGGTGGGGGAGGAAGGCGAGGGCCAAGAGGAGTGGGTGTTTGTCATTCCTCTCAGGGAGGAAACCCTTGGAGCTGCTCCCAGTCTCATGGTCTGGGCCGCCTCCGAGGATGCCCTAAATGCCCGCTTTGTGTCCCCACTCCCGAGGGTGGGCTGCTGCCAAGCAGGAGGCAGCCACCCCCTCTGGCAGGGAGCTAGCACATTCCTCCCCCTGCTGCAGCTACTGGGCCTGGACGTGGGCCGGGTGCTGAGCGGGCCTCCTAGGAGTGGGTGTGGACCCCTCTCTGGGGCTGCTCTCAGCCCAGGCTGTTTGCCCAGGACTGAGGTGGGGAGAGTGGGGAGGCTCCCCAGCAGGTGGGAGGAGAAACTGCTTCAGCTCTCCCGTCTCCTCCTTTCACCGAGTGGAGTGTCAGCTGGCTGGGGTCATATAGAGGTTGTCCTTGGGGCAGTGTTAGCCAGAGGCAGTGGCGCAGAGTGACACCCCCACCAGGAATTGATGGCCCCAATTCCAATGGGCCCAGTGGGCTCTTTTGAGCAGGTGTGCGCCCTGGAAGGGTCTCTTTGTCCTTTGTCGGCCACACCCACATGTCTGGGTAGCACTACTATCAGCTGCAGACCTTCTGGCTGGAGGGTCACTTCCCAGTGATGTGACCTGGAGCTGAAAGCTGCTCTGAGCCTTGGTTTTTCCTCTGGTGACCTGGAGAGGCTGACGCCTGGTACCCTCTATCATGTTATGAGACACACATGGAAGAAAAGCAGCAAATGTGCCCCTTGAGCTGTAGGAACCTTCTGCACAGAAAGGACGAATGTTGCTGATTTGTCTGTCTTTCTGTTTCCTAGCTTTCTGGCAGGGCTGCAGAGAGAGGGGCTTGTTGGGGACAGGGAGGAGTCAGATGAGGCCCCACCTCTTCTCTTAGACAGCTGGGCCCAGTAGAGGCAGTAGTATTATTCTCACTGGCACGGGAGCTGTTGGCCAGCTTTCCACTGGGCATCTATTCCTCACAGCCTTGCACATCTCAGTACCACCCTGTGGAGGCCTAAGCAGAGCCAGGCTGGACTGGGACTCAAAGGGCTCCTGCACTCACTCCTGAGGTTGCCCCAGGGAGCCCCATGCTGCAAATACCCGGGTGTCCCCTTGGAAGAAAGTGAGCAAAGCCAAGGCCAGGAAAAAGGCACCTTAATGCCCGCATGGTTTGCTGTGAGGAGCAGCTGCTCACCAACCTCAATTACCCTATCTTTGGAAATTCCCAGATGCCTGCCTCCCATCTTCAGGCTTTGCCTCATGTGAACAAACTCTGAAGTGAGAGTTTGGGTTTGTTGTTGGGCTTGACCCTGATGAGTTCAGCCCAGGACTCTTTTTGCCTGAGATACCCCAATGTTGACTCTCTAACCTGATCAAATAAGACTCGGGCAGGGGAAGGCAGGTACCTAGGAAGGACTGGGGCCGAGCCCGCATTTGGGCACAAGGCCAGTTGGCTGGAGCCAGGCTGGGAGCAAGCAGGTGGGGAAGAGAGCTTGGGCAATTGCCTGCAACAGCACAGAGCAGTCACACCTGCCTTCCCTCGTGGCTGCTGGGTACCAGGTGGTGGGCATGTCAGGCTGCATAGAGGGCTGAGACTGGGGCTCCCCCTGGGGCCAGGCTTTGTGTCGCAGCTGAGTGGAGAAAGGCTGTCAGCAGGTGAGAGCAGATGGCGGAACACTGGAGGGCAGAGGAAGGTAGTCTAGGAAGAGATGGCCCATGGGGCAAAGCTGGGGTGCAGTTGTGTTGGCCTGCTGCGCTGAGTGGGTGCTTCCCAGCTCATTAGGCCATTCACAGCAGGGAAATGGGGACTCCTTGCGATCTGTCAGGCAGGGATGATGGATCAGACCGTGTGTGTGTCCTGACTGGCTCTCACACAGGAGACAGGGAGGAAACCTTCCAGCGGGTCATGTCTTAGAAGGGTGGATGAGCCAGCTGACCTTCAGCCCAGCCTCGGAGGGACAGCACCCTCAAAAGTGGCCAAAGTCAGGCCCTGAGCCCCAGTATTACACCCATTCCCACTCTGTCCCACCGCCTCCTGGCCGGTCCCTCAGCCTGCCCAGGACAGGGATCCACTTGTAAGGGATTTAAATCTTCCCTGGTCATTTATTTGTCAGCTTCACTAATTAAGCAGTGTTAATTTCATTTACTGAAAATGGAAATTCATCCACCTCATTTCTCCCCGTTCATCCTCCACACACAAAATCCATCACTCCTCAGCTGCAGGCTGCGTAAAATTTACAGGACTAATTATGTTGTCAGGTCTCTTTGTAAATACAGTCCATAAAGGCCACTGTGCTCGCCCGGTTGTAGTGCAAGGGCATTCCTGTTGTTAGTTTAATTACTGGTTAGTTATTTAGGTTCTCAAATGTTTGCCTCATTTTCCCTAAATCAAATTAAATGTCCCGCTTGATGTATTCTGTCTCCAAGGCCTTGCTCTTATTTCCCACACTATTTAAATGTCCCAACTCCTAATTGGGTGAGAGCTCTAGGAAAAGCCCAGATGCTGGAAGGCTGGATCCAGCCTGGCACCACAGTCTCAGGGTCACACTGGCAGTTTGGAACCCTGTAACACTGATGCCCCTTCTTGGGGGCAGCGCTGGGCTCGTCCCCTGCCTTTGGAGACTGAAAGTCCTAACCCAAGGGACAGTCTGTGCCTGGAGTCCAAGAAGGCAGGGCTGGGATGTGGGAAACTGAAGGAGGGTTTCCTTATTGTCATCAGGAGAGCTGGGGGTCATTAGCTTCCATACCCCTGATTTCTAGAGGGACTGCTTCCAAATCACCCTAGCAAATGTATCATCTATGGCCTGTTGGGCTGCCCCCCACCACAGATCTGCTAGCCCCACATCGCCCCACTGTGAGACCAGAGAAGGAGAAAGTGATCGAGAAACCCACAACTTAAACGTAACTGGATAGGGAGTGTTGTAAGTCAGAAGCAAAAGGTCCCTACCACATGTGTCAGGCCGCAGACAGGACATGGCAAAAACCTGCACTGCTGGGGGAGGAGGAGCCTACCATTTATAGGGGAATTGACATCAGGTTGGCTCCTCAGTCGCCAAGGAAACCAGCAGCTGGGTGGGGGGCAAGCACTTAGGTAGCTGTTGAGTAAGCCCTGTGATTAAGAGGATTGGAAAGTCATGTGAGCAGGTGGAGGTGAAGCAGGGGCTGGTTGACTGAGGGATGTGCAGGGAGCAAAAGAACAACCATGTTGAGTGACCTCTCCCTCTGATTCCTGAAAATAGAGTTTGGGTCACACTTCCCCGTGACCTAGTTAGTTTCCTATATCTGCAGTAACAAATTACCGTGAACATAAGGGCTTTGTTGTTGTTCAGTCGCTACGTCATGCCCAACTCTTTGTGACCCCGTGGACTGCAGCACACCAGGCTTCCCTGTCCTCACTATCTCCCAGAGTTTGCTCAAACTCATGTCCATTGAGCCAGTGATGCCATCCAACCATCTCATCGTCTGTCATCTCCTTCTCCTTCTGTCATCAATCTTTCCCTGCATCAGGGTCTGTTCCTATGAGTCAGCTCTTTGCATCAGGTGGCCAAAGTATTGGCCTTCCACAGAAGGCCATTCAGTGGCCTTCCAATGACTATTCAGGGTTAATTCCTTCAGGATTGACTGATTTGAACATAACAGCTCAAAACAACACAAATCTATTGTCTTACAGTTCTGGAGGTCAGCGTCTAAAATGGGTTTTGCTGAGCAAAAATCAGGTGTCAGCAGGGCTTTGTTCCTTTTGGAGGTTTGGAGGGCCATCCATTTCCTTGTCTCTCTTAGCTTCAAGGCTGCCTGTATTCCATGGCTTGTGGCCTCTTTCCAGCTAGCAAGTGCCTCATTCTGACGTCGGCTTCTGGTGTCAGTGCTCTGACCTGCCTGCCTCCCTCCTTCCCTTATAAGGACCCCTGTGATTACACTGGCTCTACCCAGATAATCCAGGATAATCTCCCCATCTCAAGGCCTTAACTTAATCACATCTACAAAATCCCTTTTGCTGTGCAAAGTAACATATTTATGGGCTCTGGGGATTAGGACATGGACATGGGGGGGAGGGCATTATTCTGCCCACCACAGC